>NC_137923.1:2624407-2886907 GCF_963457725.1 Sprattus sprattus | reverse complement strand
ATGTCACATTTATCAGTCTTCATTGGGGGGGGGGGGGGTTCCAAATCCCACACTGTTAACACAGCTCTTAAAACTGCACACACACTAATGCACGCACACAAACAAACACACATGCACAGAAATGTAAAAACGAGCACAGGCATGCATGCAATCAAGCAAATACATATCCACACCCACACACAAATAGAGTAAGTAAACTCAGATAATTACAAACTGAGAAGACAAATTCATACTCTATTTCTGTAACAACAATAACTAGGACCATGCTGTTATCTACAGTGACGTGCGGTAAGGTTCGCGGCTGGTGAGGCACTGAGTCTTTCTGTCGGATAAAAATACATAAACCCAATAGAGTTTCTTAAATCACCATTCAATTTGTCATATCAGCATTCCTTACACAGGGTATAGGTAAGGTACATACAATTGGCGGCTGCTAGTTTGTGATGAACATATGTTAATATGTGTGAATATGCACTTGAAGTTGCACAAGCAAGCACCCTGAGGGTTTCTACCTTTTTAAGAGTTAAATCGAGGAGACTATAACATCAGGTAGGTAACCAGCTATCATTTCATACAAATTGAACTCTTCCAATTAAGTCGTTTAAGGTTATTAAGTTTCCTTCCTGGTATCACTTTACAATAAGACTCCATTATAAATGGTTTATAAATAAGTTATTAATTAGGTTGTAAACCCTTTGTAAGTCATTAATAAGCCCTTATAAATTAGTTATATACACAGTTTTTATAAATCGATGCGGGCTCACTATTTGGGAAGATCCCCTTCTTGGCAACCCACTGTCTATCCCTTAACTTGCTCTACTAGCCCAATTGCACACTCCCTACCATTCTTGTATCTGTAACTAAAGATTAAACCCCAGGAGGGGGGGGGGGGGGGGATTGGGGGGGCGCATAACAGGATCTTCCCAAATAGTGAGCCTGCATCGATGTATAAAAACTGTGTTTATAACTCATTTATAAGGGCTTATTAATGACTTACAAAGGGTTTACAACCTAATTAATAATCTATTTATAAACCATTTATAATGGAGTCTTATTGTAAAGTGGTACCAATTTAAGTTTATTTTTCACAAAATCAGCTCACCAATAAAAAGCAGTCTTGGGTTCAAAGTGATCACAACCTTTTGTGTGATGTTAAATGGCTTCACATAAACATTAAACAACCCTGAGAGAAATAATGGGAAATCAACGGAGCTTCCGCACTGATCTAGAAATAAAGAATGGATAGAGAGCATCCCATGTTGGCTTCAAATTGAGGCCACAAACAAATCGTGGCGGCCATTTTGTTGGGACCACTAGTGATATCCTGCTTGAGACCAATGATTATAACGGGCTATCCAATATGGATATCCAAAATGTTGTTGCCCAATGCGAAGAATGTATCAACATGCGTACCAAGATTTAGTCATATCTGGACTGCGAATCATCAAGATTGCTCTAAGACATGGATCGGGAACCTATGGCTCGCGAGCCACCACTGGCTCTTTTGCTGACGGCCGGGGCTCTCGGACGAAATGGGTTGGAGAAAAATACAGAGAAAAAAAATGTGTAATCAAGGGATCAGCCTAGGCCTAGTAGAAGGCTTAAATACTAACTAACTAACAGTCAATACTAGTTATTTAAAAATGACAAGGCTTCGTGGCAAATATGTAGGTCTATCTGAGTTATTTAATTTAACTTTCCACCTCGCTTGACTCCATAACCATAGCCTGCAAAATATTGTTACATTCGTGGCTGGTTGCCATGCCAGTATCTAACAAAATCACAGATTTCCCTAAATTTCCGTCAACGAGAAAACTTCCATTGTTAAAGTTGATAGGCTAGAGAAAAATATCGAAAAGGAAAAAAACGTATTGTGCATCCCTGGTGTTTCTATCGGCAATTTCGAAATAGAGGTTGCCGACCTGACCCCGTCTGGCATCTGGGTGGGCAAGTTCAAATCACTGAACGATCAGCTGGAAGGAATCGCACGTCAGCGAGCACAGCTTGCGAGCGAACACAAGTGGACTGACATGGGAAAGCTTCCATCTCAAGACGAACTGCTTCTAAAAACTTGGAATGAACTGCCCATATATTGCACATTGCAATATGTTAGTATTGCTGTGTTACCCATGTTCGGTTCCACTTATGCATGCGAGAAATCTTTCTCACATATGAAAAATATAAAGACGAACCTGCGCTCGCGTTTAAATGACAAAAGCCTCAATGCTTGCATGAAGCTTCACCTCACCGCCTAATGTTCAATTTCGAGTGTTGTCAACGTTGTTAACTACATGTCGTTGTTACGCTGTAACGTTGTTAACTTCTGTCATTTCCCATTGCCATTTACATTTCAAGTTCATTTCACGGACCGAAAACAATAGGATGCTCTATCCAGTCATTATTTTTAGATCAGTGAGCTTCCGCAATACGTCCAAAACCAAATTTATTCTTGAGGTTCCAATCATTTTTCAAAGCATTTTGGCTTTCAATGTGACAAGTTGATCAAGTTATCTTCTGTCCCGTCGTTTGAAGCATACCTTTTAGCTCCGGCATTGATCTCCCATTATCACTTCACGTTTTGATTGAAAGTCCAGTTTTGAGAAATGTTTTAGTCTAGCAATAGAATGTTCCATTTTCGCAGTGAGGGTCAAATCTACATGTAGAGCAACGGCATAAACCCACCTCTTGCACGCCCCCTTCATTGAGACAGAGGTACTGTGCTTTTCAATGTGGTTTAATCTCAGATCAACAAGATAAAAAAAGGTTCTACACATAGGTTTACGCATGCCCACGCATGCGCTAAACCCAGTTTAAACAGGACATGCGCAAATTCAGCGATTTTGAAAATGCTCGAAATGATTGGAATCATGCAGAAATTACATTTATAGCACAGATCTGTAGAGAAACATTCATATGTTTTTATTTTATAATTTTTTTTTTTTTTACTTTTCACGTTGACAGGTGAGGCTCTGCCTCCCTGCCTCCAGTGACCACCCCCCTGGTTATCTATCCCTCCAAAAAATCTATCTTCATTCTAAAAAACAATGAAGCACACTCTTTTATAAAATTTGGATCATATTTCTTTTTTCTCTAATTTCCATACAGTACAGTAAAAGCCTGAGGGGCTATCTGTGCATCCATTCCACGCCATTCCTTTTAATTCCAAGCCAGTTCAGCCACCCACCCAAAAATCCCTCCAAGGCTGGGTGGTTCCACACAATGATGTATGCATAGCATTAGAAGACATAAAAAACTTGCTGTGGTCCTTAAATTTAAAATGTCCTTTTGTGATTACCTTCTGTTTGTTATTCCCTCATCACAATTCTCTATGTAACTTTAAAAAAATTATGAAAGTTCAGTTCAGAACAGTTTGTTAAGAGAGTGTTTAGGATTATGTGATTTGTGGAGCAAGTTTACTTGAAGGGAGGCTCTCTTGTCCTGTTTAACAGTAACATGCGAAATTAAGAGACAATTACTGAAATGTATGAATCAGGAATAGGCAATGTTACCGAAACAGTTAGTATCTGCGCCAACAGCCCTTGGTTTTTCAAAGTGGATCAAAATGATGTCTAACACCTATAAAACACACAGTTCCCAAGGAATAGTGTTGGTCTTACTGTAAAACAAGGCTTGGATATGAAAAGGACCCTGCATCATTTATTGTTTTCATTACTAATGCCAGCACCATCTCTTTGCAGAAAATGTCACTTACAGCTCTATGGGCCCAGACACCATTACCAGTCTTTATATTTCAGTGAGGCATTCCTTAGCCCCTTTGAGATACATCTATTAGAATGTAAAGCAGTAAAAATCGGTCTCATATTAATGTCGAGGCTCTGTGACAGTGTAAGCAGATGGATCGGACTGACAGGACAGGCTTTTATGAGTCTTATTAGCCCTCCTGAGGACGCGCAGGATGGAGGAGTGAGGCCGCCCGCGTGGCAGATTTATGGGGAAGTAATGCACCTTGGCCCAGGCTCTCGGCGCCCCCGACACCATATCCTATTAACCTTGGTTATGTTTATCAATTTAAGTGTGCCCGCTACCACAGAATGGCAGAAATAATGTTATTGAAACATTGACCCTCTGCCGCGACCCGGGGTGAGATGTGATTGCTCCGCGAGAGGTCAAGACGGGGTCAGGGGACCAGAGGACACCAGAGACATAAACTCCCTCTCTCTGCTGCTGCGGCGCTGAAGCACTGGCACCTTTCGCCTCCGTCCTTTATTCTATATGCATCAGAGGTGTAATGCCGGATATGACAGATACTGTATGTGGCAGGTTATGTATGATATGAAGCAGCAGTGAGTGAGTAGCCACGGCAGCAATGCAATCCCATCAGGGGAATTGAAGGGAACATAGCGGGCCAGAGCACCTTCACTCTCAGAAAGCCACCTGCTTGTTCTGGGCAGAATGAAATGGAATGAAGGTGATTCTTTTGTTCAGAGAACGGACAGAGGTTAATTACGTAATTGCCCCAGTGGTTAACAATCCTCTGCTTCATTTGATCATTTTTAATGTTAGTCTCCCAGTCGCTCTTAAGAAACGTGTCATGAATAAGCGAGACGTGCTCGAAGAAGTGCTCACTGGATTTTTCATATCATTCAGCCGTATACAAACAGTGCTTGAGATATCTACCATTCAGGTGCAAGCTTTGATCTCTGAGTGTATGCAGCAGGATCACTGACTACAGTCAGTACTATTACGAATAGTAGCAGCATGCAGATTCTAGCAGGTTGTCTTTATTCATTTAAGTTGACATTTTTGCCTAATTGGTAACACAGTAGCCTAACACTGTCAAATTGGCCGTAGATGGCTGTGAACATATTTGTGTTCACTGAAAATAAGGTATTCAGCAATATACAACAGGTATTCAGCAATATACAACATTTATTTGAAAGCTGTGTTTGTAAGAGAAATGTAGACATAAAGGTCCAAATTGAATTCAGTCAGTCAGAGTTCCCATGAATTGGGCAAAATATGATCAGAATTTGTATCTTGTGTGAAAACATGTCCAGACAGCACTTAGATTTCAGGGGTCGTCAGTTTTATTCAAAGCTGCCCAATGCCCCCAGGTAAAACTAATCTGGTCTGAGTAGCGCTAAAGCCTGACTTAGACTCAGTGAGACTCAAAGATGTCCTTCATCCTGCACACTGACCACCATCCCCCAGGAATAAGACATGAGTCACCTCGCTGGCTGAAAGGAGGGGACTACCCTACATCCACCCAGAACGGGAGTGTTTGGAAGAGGCTGAGCAGGGTGCTACAGCACCAGAAAGCAGGGGGGCAGGGGAGCTAAAGGGTTAACTAACCTCAGCCGAGGCACTGTGTGAGCAGGGATCTCCAGAGGACTGCTGGGTGGTATGGCTGCAGGTGGCAGTGTTGTAGTACTCGAGTCCTGAAACTCGACTTGGACTAGAACGCCGATGGCACGGACTTGGACTCTAGGGTTAGATTTCAATTCAATTGTATTTATACAGCGCCAAAAGAATTGTCTCAAGGCGCTTAGACTATTCAGATTATTGACAGTCACAGTAAATAAACTCCCTTTGACTGTGCAAGAGAGGTGCACTGGAGCCCATCTTGGAACTCGACTTTACACTCAACCTTGATGACTCTTACTCGACTTGACACCGCCTCGAGGTATAGTGAGAAAACTACAACACTAGTAAAGCTGCTGTTCTACAGAGCGAACCATCAAGAAGGGACTCATCAAACCATTTCATTGTTCCGCTCTTTTTGGATCAAATTTAATGTGTGGTTTCATTAAATGCAGTTCATCTTGAGGTAGTAATGGGGAAGTAGTGTCAGAGCTATACATCAACGTTGCCTAGCCACTGTAATATACACTAATCTGTCGAATGAAACCTTAGAAACAACCACTGAAAGCGATTTTAAAGCATTGCATCAGCCTACGCAAACCGAGGGCATGATGTTGTTGTATATATTTTTAACCGTATTTGTCAACTGTCATTTACACAATTAGAGGTGTCAATGAAACAGTCAGCAAACACCTCTCTGCATGTTGGCTCCAAAGCACCTGCCACATGCCATGTGCCATGCCTTCAAGATGCTTGACAAGGTGAAATAATTCTCTCCTTTTATGTCCTGTAGTTGTTTATTACGACTCGTGAGTACAACCTAACTGATAGACTCAGTACACATCTATTCCTAGATCTAAATCACTGAAAAAAAAATCTCTTGTCTTGACAGGAACCATGCCATCAACGAGGATTTAAAGTGCTTGAACATTTCTTTCTTTTGTCTTTTGATGGACTCATGCCACACAAGTTCTTCAGAGAGGAGGCACATTCAATGACAGAGTTATAATGTGACAAATCAATCACAGACAGGTTTCCTGTTCAAAAGTGTTTGTCTGCAGGGAAGAGAGGGAGCAGATGCACCACAAAGCCTCACCCAGGTGTGTGCAGTAATAATCCTACACCCTGCCCGCCATGCCAAAGAGCCAGGCTCATTGGATATGCCAGTTAAAGGACAAACTCACTTCATACTTAGAGTGCTCTGACTGTCACACTTAATGCTCTGCATTTAAAAATGTATTTGCAGATGCATGCAAGCACACTTAGTGATGAACTGAACGTCTTCATGTCTTGATTTCTGCCCCTAGTGATTTCAAAATGTGGTTCAGTTGCACAACGGCTCCCAAATCTGTAAAAGCGAGCTGCATTAGTTAGGTGAATGTTTGGTGGCACACCCTAACCTAATTAAAAAACCTCCCTGGACTTGTGCGAGACGCCCTCTCTGCCTTAAAGCAGGTCAGCTTACCACAGGTCCACTGGAGCATTACGGATCACAGCCTTCATTGTCACAGAAGACAAAGCCCTGCCTGCAAAATTTTCAATTAGCCAGCCATTCAGTAATGGATGATTAGCCCTCACCCTTATTGCATTGTGGGCCTGGAGGACTCAGAATAGAGGAGAGAGAAAAGAATATCAACAGATATGATAGAGCCAAAATAGGTGGTGTGGTCATAGATGTAGGGATGAAAAAGATGTCATCTTCTCAAGGTCAGATGGAATGCTGGCATGGTTTAGTGAGAGAGCGCTCATTTATATTATTATACTGTGGCCTTCACTCTAGGACTGTATTACTATCTATCCATGTATACTCTTATTAGTTAGAACAAATATGTAAGGAAATATGCGTGCAGTTCAGCACACAACTATCATACATGCAATCTAATGCACTTATTTCCAAGGTGGGCATGGGGTGCTGTGTCTGCATGTGTCCAATATCTGTAATATGTTTTAACTCAATACAATAGGTCCTTAAAGAGAGTTGTTTATGTTGTGAATGATGTCTGCTCCATAGGAAATTGAAAATCATCTACTAATATTTTAAATTTTGAGACACAGTATGCCTCTGCATGGGTGTCACACTTGGAGAAGCAGGGGGATGTGGATCAGAGAGAGAGAGAGAGAGAGAGAAGGAAGGAAAGAGAGAGAGAGAGGGAGAGATGTGCTGAGGCAATGGACCGCACATAGCGTGAAGAGGAAGCCTGATCCCAGCAAGGGGCACGGGGGCCGAGACGGAGGTGGAGGGAGTGTGCACTGCCCGACCTCCACCTCTCAGTGCGGCTGCCACTGAGCGAGCAGGGGAGGCTGCCATCCCTCTCTCCCCTCTGCACCTCCTCTCAGCAGGTGCTCCTTGGAGCGACGGGGGCCAAATGCAAAGCCAGGGACTGCAGCACAGACTTCATGGGAACTCCCTGTGTTGTGTTCCCATTTTATGCTCAGCAAGGGCACAATCTTTAGCCCACAGATGACTAGTGCCATCACACTCATCTCTCTCTCTTTGTTCTGTTTGATTTACTCACATATCTCTTTGTCACTGTGCCTACTCTCAAGATGTTACCAAGATGTTCCACCTGCTGTGTCATGACTATGTTAATGCTTCTGTGCAGAAGATGCTGTGTGTGCAGTCTTAGTTTATCGCCGGAGTAAAAATAGTTTCAAATGTTTTTTTGTTTAGTTTTCTTTACCTGTTTACTTGCGACATATATCAACAGTGATATGGGCATGTCAAAGCATATGAATTACGCCACTGAGTCCTGAAACTGAAGACACAGATTCTCAATTAAGAAATGAAAAGGAAGAAAAAATATACATCAACATGAAAGGCAAACACATTCAGTCATCATCATATTCCTTTCGCAGACAAATGCAAATCAGCCCAGCAGCAGCAGCAGCAGCAGCATCTCATCTGTGGCAGGCAGTGCTTTCATGGTTTGTGGCTGCAACATGGACCTCAGCTCCCTTCTTTAAAGAGGCAGCGAGGCTTGGCGAGGCGAGGTGAGGCGAGGCGTGAGACGGGCATCGAGGGCGTGGAGGGCGTGGAGGGGAGGCCAGAGCAGCAGTTGCTTCTCCCCCCGCGCTTCACTCAGCGGAGCCTCCTCCACTGCCGCCGCCACTGCTGCCGTTTCATCTGATTGATCAAGCACGCCGCTGCTCCACTTCACATGCGACCGGGGGGAGTGCTCCACTGCAAGGATCTCACGCACACACCTGCTGACCTTCACTACCTCTGGATCTATCATCTATCATACGCCACTGAGGAGGGGCTCATCCTGCCAGCGCTGTGACGTGACCAGAGACAGCGAGAGGCAAACGTTTGGCCTACTTCTAATCACAGAGAGAAGAAAAAAAACAAACAGGGAAGGAGCTCAGCTTCCCTTCCCCACTTTTGGGGGGCTCTTAGGCAGCAGGTACTAGATAGATGCGATGTTTGCCAGCGAGTAATTGCACGATCAAAACCAGAGAGGATGCGGAGTGCAAAACGCTGAACACTCTCTGATGTTGAATGTACTTATCTAGCTGACGCTATGCCGCCTTTCTGCCTGGTGTTGCCAGAAGGTTCTTGTTTGCCTAACCGTTCTCTATTAGCGTGACAGTGGCTGCCAGGGGAAGATGCTTTCACCTTGAGGATGTGGTAGGGGGTTTTGCATCAGAAGCGAAAGATAAACTGTAGTGTGTTTCAATGTGCCTTAACATGTGTGTGTGTGGAGATGGGTGAGTTGGGGGAGGGGGGGGGGGGGTGTTTGGGGGTATGAGAGGGAGGCTGAGGCCTCTTCGCCTTGGCTCCCTGGATGCCCCTCGTCCCCGTTAATCTTGCAACAATCATTGTCCTCAGCTTGGAGGGTTTTGTTTGCTTACCTATAGTGTGTAATAATAGCCAGAGACTCCTGTGAATATTATTTACTCATATGCTCATTATTCATCCCAGCTTTCACTGGGGGGAGCAGATTTACAAGATGAATACTAATGCTGATTTTATTTCATTTTTTTTTTTAAAGAACTCAGAGTTCTGTGTGTCAGAATGTAAGGCTTTGGGACAACAAAACCTCCAGTCACACAGTTCATAAACAAGACTAGTTTAAAAATAAAGGTTGTGATCAGTGGGCCTAATGAAAAATATGTGACAAAATACTGTTTCTTTCATTTGTCCAATTGATGGGATTTAGTTCAGTTTGTATGGAAATGCAGCACAATCAGAGTCACCAATAAATCTGAATTAGTTGCTGTAGTTTCTATGTAATGCCATTATACCGCAAGTGTTCAGGACTGATGAAGCCGCTGGAACAACTCATACGTGAGAGAAGACTGTAATGTTATGTCCATGCAATGTGCCATGCAATGTTAAATTGACCAATAAAGATATTTCTGATTTATCTTTACTGATTTAACTTAAAGAACTAATAGATTTTGGACATTCAAGTATACAGTTTTTTTTTCCAGTGAACGATTGAGTAACGTGCAGTGGCTACACATTTGGCATTAATAATGACATAGGTCCTTGTATTACACAAAGGCAATCTACAGTCTTCCATAACATTAGTAGACTGACTCTCTCTGGTAATCGAATTCCATGTTCTGTCAAAGCAAACTCTTCTCATGTTTGTGCAGAACCCTGATATCCAGTTGAAAGCATTAATGTGGAAATCAGTCTAGAAGAAAGAAAGCCTGTGCCGACATGATGGCAACCATGAACTTCAATCAAGGCCTCTATATGAATCATGCTCGTGTTTGATACTGCAAAAAAAAAAACACACATAGGGTTCGAGATTGAAGTAAGACCATCTTCTTAAGGTCTTCAGAAGGTTCTTGCATAATAAATGTATAAAACATAATCTGGAAAGTCCTAATAAATTTACCCGGTGACATATTTTTACATTATCATTCCGTCTTGGCTTTTTAGATGTGGATGTGTTGTCTGTCTGGAATTTGCATATCTGAAGACCATCATACAAATACAGCCAACTGGGAATGGCCTTTGGAAGCATTGGTGATGGGTCGCAGAAAGGTCGCACAAGTTCAGTATTGCACGACTAAGCCATAACAAGAATCTCTAAACATAATACAAAATAGTATTTGTGTTCACTGGAGTGTTTTTCTTTAGGCAAACTGCTTAGGATTTGCATGGAGCATAATTGCTGTCCTTTCTGAAACTATGGCTATATACGTAACTATGGCTACATCCCTGAGGAGGCATAAATATATCAGATGGATTCACATGCCTGGAGCATCCTCCTGCTGGGTAGAACTTTGTTCCTGGAAGTTTGCTGAACAGGCAAGACCTCTTACCCCTCTCATTGGGAAGCCCAAACCACCCCACTGCATTTATTTATTTGCTTTATTTTTCTGTTTATTTGCATATATTATTGTGAGTTTATCTTCGGCTGAAAAGGGATAGAACTGCATCTCACCGTCGTAAATGGAAGCCTGCATCACCGTGTTTATCGGATTGACATTTAGAAGGATAAGGAGCTCTGAGCTATGCAAATACTGTGTTTATTAATCAAGGCATGGAGCCTGCCTGCTCTATCTCAGCTACCACAGCGAGTCAGTCAAAAATAACAGCTTGTCTATTCGGCTCAAACTCCCTCCAAACTAAATACTACATGCTCAGCAAACGTAGAGTTAGAGCAAATTATGGTATGGAAAAATAGACAAGCTGATTTGCTGGTCGTGCAACGAGACACCGTGTTCTGCCTCTGGATTGTAGGTGTATGTGATCAGCAACAAATGTAAGCCATGGAGTTGTACTTGCCATCGAATTATTCCCATTACAAGCAATTTACTTGTTCAGGACCTGAAGTACCCTTTGTCTCTCTAAGTGACCCTGGCCCATTTAATACAGTTAATGTACAATTAACTTACCAGGAGGTTCTTTTTGGAACCTAATGGAGCCTGGACACAGATAATAATGTTCAATCATTTTATTTTCATGGATGGCAATGGTATATTCCTCATTTAGTATTCAGTTACACTTTCCATAATTGATTTAACGACTAGGATTATATAATCCAATTTAATATATCTATACAATTTAATTCATAAATGTTTCTGAGGTATTCATGAAAGCCACCATTACTGTACATAAAGGTCAAAAACTTCTCTTGTATATTCTTGTGCAATATGACCACATGATTACAAAGAAGAACAATAACAAATTCAAGATTATGCATGCAAACAAGATCTTGTAACTTGTGCCTTGGGCACACATGTATGATTATTGTGGGTATCAAAGTTTCAGGAAGAAAATTGCAAACATGGTATGACATTTGTATCATTAACAACAATATGAATATATTACACATGTTCCTATGCATACGTAGACGCCTAAAGCTGTATATGTTACATTCCTGGACAGTTCATTATGTATTTGGTGTATATAATAAAACCTTATAAATGGACATCATGGTTGTTTAGGCTCTACTTGTAGGACATACATTTATCTTTTTTTTTTATGTCTACAGAGTTGCCATAGGTTAGTATTTAAGGCTAATTTAAGGACATGGAGTGTTTATCATATTCTCCAGAGGATGAAAATGACAAATAGTTTGGTCATTTTTAATTTATAATATGACATATACTCTCTTTTAGACTCTTTGATGTTGACACACACACACACACACACACACACAAAGGTTTGTGTATGGCCATTACTTCTGTTTGGCATTTACTAATGGAATCCTTACATGTTACATTGTTTGAGTTCGCCTAAAAATATCTGAAGGTTTGTCTTTGACCTAAAAAAACCAATTGACTTGTAAGGCAGGTTTGGAGTGTGGGCAGGAGTGTGGGCAGTCAAAGCTAGTCATTACCTGACACAAAATTGGTACTCATTGGGCGTCGGGTGGCTGGGTTACATCACCTCCACATGGCCCAGACTTGTGTAAAGTGTAATGGCGTGTCTCACATGACTCTAGACCCCTATGGACATCATCCTTGACATTTAACTGATGAATTTCCAGTTACATACACTAACGCTTTTATAGTTTCTCTTCACCTAGCTTCATGGCCCTATGAGCGTTCATCATAACCGGTTAAAAACAAAGCATAATGTTTACACTTGATGCATTGTTGCAGAGAAAGGCGCTGTTGCTCCACGCTTCATTTACAATGCTCAAAATAAACCTTCAGCTTATTACCATGCTAATAAGGTTTTGCCGAGACCGGGGGTCTGTTTATTTCTTTATTTTCCAGCTCTCCGACTGTCTGAAGTTGTGAAATACGCGCCAGTCCTTTTATGTCATGCATTACAATAGATGCGGTGTGTGAGAGAGAGAGACGGCCTGCTGTTGTATTGGTTCTTGCTGCCTGGGTGCACACAGCAGGGGAGTAAGTAAGTGCTGAAGACACCGGGTAATAAATGCAAACCTAATGAAAGAGGGGCAAACAGTATATATACAGCAGCTCATATCCGCAGCCTCCCACACCGGTTAACCTCTTCCTGGAAAAAACAGTCGGCCGCATCACCGGGAATGAAGATGCTACACTGGAGTAACAGAGTTCTATTGTCTTGATGTTTTCGTTGCGGAGCAGATGGAAGCATCACAGGTGTGTGAAACAACATATGCAGAACATATATCAGATGTGGCATCAAGGTTATGTATAACTTCTGGTTCTAAGCTGAAGTGAAAAAATACACTTCTGTGAGAGAACAGGCAATATGTGTGTGATGCAGGTAACAGTCAAAAACACGCAAAAAAGGCAAAGCCCATCGCTTGTGACGAAAAATGACCACACACCACACAGCGTTGTCTACTCCGATCAACGAACGATGTGTGCACCCAGTGTGTACACACATGCTTCTCACAGCATACTCAACCCAGCAGCCTCCCATGCTGTTCCCCCAGGCCCTTCCGCAGTACACATACTCACATACTCTACCGCAGCACTTGATTTGGGAGATGGAACACCTGTCAAAGGCTTCAGCGGGTCAAGTGCTGGGCACGTCAACCTTGTTGCAAAAGGAAAAAAAAATCTTTACTCCGGGCACTTCAGTGTGGGGCCCAGAGGGGCAAAATAGATATGGGGTTAATTTATCTCCCTGACATGTCTCATACACAATCACTGTAAAAGAGACTGTATGGACACACATAGGCCCACAGAGCGTGTTCGCAGGTAGCGTAGACTTGCCCTTACAGCCTACATGACCTGCCGGATGCTGGAGAAAATTGTTTTTTCAATGGAGCTGTCACTCACCTTCTCCAGATGTCACTTAACTGTAATTAATGGTATATCTGGAGATAGACACAGTCCGTTTGAGAAGCATTGTGAATATAGACAATACTAAACAACAGGGCATATTTGTAAATGAAACAAGGCTCTTCTGTTTTTATTGCTCAGGAAACTGAATAAGTGTGCGGTCAACTTGTAATACCCACCAGATGCATTCTATATTAAAAAAAAATAAAAAATAATCTTCTGACTCGAACCCCTCCCCCCCCCCCCCCCCCCCCCCCCAGTCGCAAGACACCATAAGTCGCAACCCCCAGGGTCTTTACAGTCCAATATATACTGCACAGAATTATGAATTTCCATTCCATTGCATATTACTGCAGGCTGGTGCTATTGCAGCGTAGAATGGACTACCTAGAGGCATTTCCAGACCTGTATTTAAGCATTTTCATTGTTGCACTCCGCAGTGCTGTTCTCAGCAGAATGGATTCATGCATGGCTCTTGCTATTGAGAGATGAGTTACAGGGGTCTTGGTGAAATGTCTTAGCCCCTCACCCCTTGGGCACAGGCCTCATTTCTCAATACCCTACATTACTGTAACAAGCCTCATTATTACACTTCCACTTTCAATCTTATGACTGGCACTTTTCATAATAGAGAAAAGTAAAAGTTGTTTAGTATCCCCCTAATGTGCGTAATTTGGCCCAGAGAGCCCTCAGGTGAGATTATCTATTTTATGCAAGGCTGCCCTGAGGGTAATTTCTTGTTGCTGTCTCATTATAAATATCAATCTTTGATATTTACTCTTTGTGGATCCACCGAACGCCTCAGCTTGTCAATACTGAAATGTTCAACTCGTTATGGCTTTTGTTTTCAGGCACAAGTGTATGAAGTAGAGGGAGAATAAATATGGATTACATTATTCAAGCATCGGAAGCTTACTCAGGGCAATGTACCTGTATGTCAATTGCCTCTGACAGCACAATGACTGTACCATGCTTCCTGAAGATATTAAAATGAATGAATCATTTAACATGCGCCTGTCTCTGTTTAGCCAGGGGGTACGATTACATTGAATGCAAGAAAAGGATGGTGAAGGTGGGGGTGGTGGGGGTGGAGGGGGTGGGGGTGGAGAGTAAACACATTGACAATCTGCTGTTGACTGTTCAGGGAAATATCCACAATGCATGAGTCTCTAGCCTCAGTGAATTTGTGATGGAGATGGGCTGGTATAAACATTCAGACCTGACATGCAGGAGACGTTCTCTTCTTCATGGCTTTCTGCAGACCTGTTATTGGATTGCTCTGTCACTGCACTAGCGGGTTCAGCTAGCAAGAGATGGCTGGGAGACACATGCTAATTTATCTATTTGCTTGGCTGAAGTTTATTTATGATATTAGACAATATTTGTTATTATTGTCTGCTTGGCTAAGGTTGAGACAAATGTTTATATGTTAAATGTGGTATATATGCAAGAGATCAAACTGATATAGCGTCATATTACATTTAATCATTTAGCAGGCGCTTTTATCCAAAGCGACTTACAAGGATGTATACACATTTTACATTTACACTGATGGCACACTGCACATCAGGAGCAATTAGGGGTTTAGTGTCTTGCTCAAGGACGCTTCGACAGGGAATCGAACTAGAAACCTTCTGATTACTATACGACTTCTCTACCTCCTGTAGCACTGTCGCCCCTTCTATATAAACCCCTACCACTACAATACTCTTACTTAGGAGCTCCTCCAGGTTGTCTGAACTCAATGACTCATTAAAGAGCTCATGGGAAGAGATGCTCAATTCCCTCTGCAGGCATGTTGGGGCCACATACAAGGCCAGACATCTTCATCTTACTTGCTTGTCCTAACACCTAACCTACAACACCAACACCTAACACCTGAAGAACAACAGCTAGCTGCCTTCTAATCTAGACACAGCACCTACTGCACCTTACTCTGGCATACGGGCATACCACAGGCTACAAGAAAACCAGTCCCACACCAGAAGTGAGTTGGTTTGACACATATGGGCAGGAGGAGAGGATAGAGTCATGCCACTTTAATGTGCTTATGTTTCTTCTGCTCAGCTTTACCTCCTGTTTAGGGAAATTAGTGAAATAATTATTGAATGTATTAATCAAAACAAAACTTTATAATAATACAACAATATGTTTATTGCAAAAGAAAGGATGCACATGTCAAAGACACAGGCATAGCTAAAAACCCTTTGCTCAAAACCATGAGTACTACACAGGTGACGTAGAAGCTGGGGAAAAAGGGACTATGGTTTCATTATTAAGAACATAGGTGCATTCCTGTGTGGATGTCTTCCCACTCAATTCCCAGGGGCCACTAGCTCTCTGTGTAATTGATTCTCTGGTTAATGCTGACGCTCAAGACTTATGGGAGCTCTCCAGGATGTCCTTGTCCGGCGCTGGCAACAATTTGGGATCCCCCCCCCCCCCCCCCCCCCACCCCCCCTATGTTTCCCTGCACTTCCCCTTGCACCCTTGCTGTGGGGAAATCGACTTGGGATCGACATGCACCTCCACCCCCTCTCCCGCCCCCCACCTCTTGGCACAAGGAGAGGAGAGAAAAATCAACCACTGTAAAGCCTGTGGGATGGTCTCTGTGAGCATGATTGATGTTTTCCATGTACACCGCAGTCATTAATTTATTTCCCATTCCTTCATAGATCTGTAATTATCTTGCATCGAATGACTGAGGAGTCCAGATCCTTGCAGGGGTGACTCGAGTCCGATCGCTTCCCCATTTGCCTACTCTTTTAGGGAGAGTAGAGATGTGGACAGTTATAATGAAGGAGAGGATGAGCCTGGGGTTGCATTTACAAAGACTTCCATATGTTCCCCAACAACCAATCTGCTATGCGCACATACTGTATGTGTGAGCGTCAGATTCCAAAATAATAATAACGAATGCAAAAAAAAAAGACAAACTAGAAATTTCCCAGTAAATTTACACCGACATGACAGTCGAGAGGAGTGTCCTGACTCCTGAGGTCACTGACATTATACATTCCGGTTTGGACCTCAAGTGCCACTTCCCCAGACATTCCCAGAGGGTGTTAAGGTTTAATTACATCCTGGACAGGGTAACACAATGCTGGTGTCGGTGCTGGTGCTGGTCGTGGTGCTATGTGGTTTGAAAGGACTGGTGTGATGGCAGTGTGAGCGTGTCTGTTTCAGAATTCTAGCACGGCATGATTTCAGAGGGGTGCTGTGAGATTCAAAGGCACCCCTCCACACACACGCGGCTCTCGCTGCTGTAACCTCTGCTCATTAAAAAATAATTAGGCTCGTTAGCATTTTCTGCCCCGTTATTTTTAACGTGGCTTCCAACGGGAAGAGAGGTGAGAACAGCCTTGTTTTCCCACTCAAACTGTGAGAACATGAGTTATCTATTGATTGGGAAAGTTAGTGTGCAACTCTGGAGTCTCTGGTGAGAGACACCTCACATATGTTGGACATGATCTGGATCGTTTCATTTTTATTCTCATCTAATGTCTGATTCGTTTCAATGGACAAGGTCAGGTAACACAACAGACATTGTTATGACAATGTACCATATGTGTAATATTGGCCGAGAGATATAGTTCACCAGATGTTTATTTAAGTCAGAGAGCTGATAATGATATGCCATCATAAATTCAAATGTAGAGAAAGGTATGATTTCAGATGCATCTTAACTCCAGAAATGATCTTTCAGTCACTGACATGGAGGGTTGTCATAAAACTTTCTGAAGTATTCCCATCTTCATCACAGCATGTCAGAGCTGAATTTGATCAATGATAAAACATCAAGTTGTAAATGACTGTTTGAAAGACTGTGTACAGAGCAAATGCATCAAAAGCACATGCCATTACACAGAAGAAGCTTCAAAGACCTCTGAACCCTCTGACAGGGATGCTGCTCCTGTAATCGTTGATGTGCTGCAGCTCTGTCAGAATCCAAATAACATATTAAACATGTTGCGAGCATGCCTTTGTTTGGGTCTCATCTCGCCTCCTGAAAGCTGTCACATTTGCATTTCCCCGTGTGGCACGCTATAATCCACCGGCACAGGTATGCCGGCAGCAGCCGCTATACCGTTCAGCTTTTGGTGAGTGCAGCTGCTTTGAAAGGAGACAAGGGAGGAATTATAGCGTGATTTGGCATACTGCTCACAGAACAGGAGAGATTACCTCCGAAGATTTTATGCCTGATTACATTTTTCCCATTACAAAATGAATACTCCAATAATTATATGATGGAGAGTTTTAAAAAAAGAAGCTGACTGAGAGCAACAGTTAGACAATGTTTAATTCACTTTCAGCAAATATTACATTACTATTCAAGTAAGACTTAAAAAGTCGATTCATGCTTCGAACAACACATTTCACAGAGAAAAAAAAAAGATGTTTGCATAAGACTCTTCTTTCTCCTGGTAAACTTCAACATACGGGGCGCATGTGAATAGGTGAGCTTCTGGAACGCAAGCAGAAAACTGATCGCACACCAAGGAGTCATGATAGCCTGTGCTTGGACTTCCTAAATGACCCCTCAAACAGCTGTCCTTCCTTCCCCCCATGCCTTATTTGTCCCTCCCTACCTCCCTCCCTGTCTGCCTCACTGCTTTTTGCCTGTTTGGTTGTTTAATAATAGAACAACATTAACCACTCAATGAGCCTCCTCATCAGCCTGACTGTTGATGTTGATTATTAACCTTCCGCCAAACCATCAATTAATCCACTTAGAGGTCGTGCTGAGTCGGGGCAGAGTGGAGCGGAGTGGGGCCGGGCGTCCGGGCAGGAGCAGTGGGGCTGAATCCAAACAGCCTGATATGAGCAGCACTCGCACTCATTAGTATTCAGCTCGGCGCAGGGCGTGTATGTGTGTGGAGACTTAATTTGTTACATATGTCATGTTCCCGGTGCAATCCTGGCACGCATTATAACTGGTTCCTCTGGGACTACCCCCGCTCCGCCACCCCCAACCAGGCCCAAATCAGCCCCCCCCACCCCCCCCCCCCCCCCCCCCCCCCCCCCCCCCCCCCCCCACCCCCTAGGGACAGGGGCAGAGAGTGGGGAAAGAATTAAGAAATTAAAATGCTGTACGGCTTACCAGCTCGGGCTTTGCCCAAGTATGGCAGGCTGGGAGATTCATGTGCTTGGCATTACCGTTGTTTATAGGATGTGGATAAGGATTGTGTTTTCACACAGAAAAGATTAGCATTTCTGGTATCCATCTTGTTTGATTGATAAATCATTTCAGCTAAATTAATTTCTATAAAAAGAACAGAAGAACGAAAGGGCACATAATTACAGGAATCTGTTTACTCGAATTATTGTGATTACAGGGGCAAAGAAAATAGTTTATAGTCAGTGCCATAGTTTACACATATGCAGGCTTGGGGTTTAAGTGAACAGGCCTAGTATTTCACCCCCCAAAAAATACTTCAAAATGTAACATAACCAGCGCTATGTTTGTGCTGAAGTTAATAACTGCATGATATTGGAATGGTCCAGGTGACTCAGTTGCAGGTGCAGAAGAAGCACAAGAGACTGCAGAAGGCGAACAGGAAGGGACTCCTGCGGCAGACACATCCTCAGCCCAGGAGGCTTTGGCCTTCAAATGAAACTTGTGTCTCGAACTCCAGACTTTGTTTTGGTGTAGTCTGGGAGGCACAATGACACGCTCTTCCTCATCATTGTCTTATCTGTCCACTCTGGTCACGGCGAGCTGCCAGTCCTGGCCCCTCTACGCATGTGAGATGGACACCTCTGAGGCAGCTCTGATGGATCTCCACCCCACAGCAGGCCATCTAAACACCTCCCTCCTCTCTCTTCCCTCCTCCTCACCAACCCACTCAGATTGCTGTCGGCTGCTCTCTTTCTCTTATTTATTTACAGATGAGCAAAAGTGAGGATAGGGAATACCTGAATTGCTATGGGTGAGCTTTTCGCTTTAGGGGCAATTTACACTGTGATAAGACATTGGTACATTGTTGCCTTTTGAGACCCAACCATTCTCTATTACACCTGCTAGTCTTGCTCTCTGCCGTCCTCAAAAGCAAACGCAGTTCTTCTTGTTAACACACAAAATGACAATTTTACAAGTTACATGTTTCCATCCCTCTAAATCCAGCCACTCTACTGGGATTCATATTTAAAGTTCTGATCAGGTGATCAGTTATTAGGTACTTTTATATTGAGGAAAAATGTGAGACAAGTCAAATGAAGCTTCAAAGACTAATTCATAAACACGTAATGTGGGCATTTTATTCCACAATATTTTTTTCTTCTAATAATATAACAAACACATGCATATGACATAAAACCTTGAGGGACATGAATTACCAGCAACAGAAGTTAAAGGAAATGTCTTATCTGTAATGTATATTATCATGACAAGTAACAGATTATTCGAAGAAAATTAGCAAATTGAGCCTGTTGCATTATGTCGAAATGAATGTATACAGTATGAATGCATGAAGCCATGTGTGTTTATATATGGACTATAGTATTACAATTCTGCAAACCTGTTCAATTTAAAGGGCGGTTTCCCACTTAATCAATGGTGTTTGGTCTGTTAAACAACCTCCTCCTATGTGAAATAAGGTTACATTTCACCCTGTATAGCTCCTTCCTGACAGGATGTGACTTGGCTGACACTCAAGGTGTTTTGAAAGATAGTGATGTGAATCTCTTATTAGATATGATATCCTTGACCTTTCTGTGTGGGAAGACATTTTCTACCACATGATGAGTTAAAGGCCAAAGATGAGAGAAGAGACCGGCACAGTGTGGAATTTGTACCCACATATAATGTCATTATGTGGGGGTCCCCTCCCCTGCTACCTTGAATCTATGTCAGACAAGACAGTGAACCGTCTCATACTGATTTCAGAGCAGTCAGACCCTGGTGCTTTTTCTGTGCCTTGTTATATTTGGCTATATTTTCTGCTACAGCCTATGGCAATGTGTATGTACCAGGGTGGTTATTGCTGTTATTTTTTTGCTATGCTGTTATTTTGAAACTATGCTTCAATACAACAGTCCTTCATTTCCCTGAGGGGAACGATAAGAAATTCGCCTCTCCCCTAAAGGCCACAGGGGTGGAGAAACAGAGGCATGAACCTCAGGATTAAAATAAAATGGCAAGTGATAATGAGATAATTTAGTCTCTAATGCCTCACTGTGATTACCTGAGCCTCACCTACACAGGTTATTTTCATTAAGTATGTGGCTGGCCAAGATCACTTGAAAGGCATGACCTCTCTTCAGACTAATTTGCAACGGACCAATTGTGTTTCCAATGCACAGCTGGGGTATTAGGTTCATGAAATTGCATTTGTCTGCAAAGACTCTTTATGTGTGTGATTGGCTTTTTATGACAGGAAGTCAGAGCTGAGGATATTTGTGACATTTGCAGTTCTAATCTGTCTCCATATCCCCTTGATTCCTTTCATTAAATGACAAGACAGGATGCCAAAGGATTTGAACATGGTCTATACAACATTGTGTATCGTGTATCTGTGGCTTTGACATGATATGGTTTAATAAAGACTGCCACCAAGGCAAGAGCCATGATATTTCCAACAGCTCATGGGATGTCAAAAGGCCCACAGGTTTTTATGTACCTTTATGACCCATAGGCTGTGGGTGGGCCTATTGTTTGTGTGACCTCGGGTGCCTCACACTATTCTCAGTTCATTTCATTCTCATGTTAAACATCAGTTTTGAGTGTGTGTGACTGTGTGTGACTGTGTGTGTGTGTGTGTGTGTGTGTGTGTGTGTGTGTGTGTGTGTGTGTGCAGACTAAACCAGGTCGTCATGCTGTCCATAATTTCCCTGAGCTCACACTGTGGTCCAATTTTACAGGGGCGTAAGACGGACTGCTTCATGACGGGTGTTTTATGACAGTGTGCATAGATTACCGCGCGTCGCCTCGGGGTGCTGCCATTCTTTGCTGCTGGCCTTCGCTGGTTTCGATTATTTCAACATTCATAAGGGTACAGCTTAACCACTCTTAATATCTACACCATTCGGCGTTCATTATCACTATCTAGCCACACTGGCAACAAACACCTCGGAGCTTCCTTATAGCGTAAACTAACACAGATGATAAAGGCTGTGCTTTGCCAGGGGTCCGTCGACTTGCGGACAGGTGGTTGTAATTCTTCTAGCAGCAGGTTAAAAAAACAACCTGAGTTGGCAGGCACGATTGCCGGCCACCGAGGCAGAACCACTATGATCTGGAAGGTCACTGTAAAAACGCTCATTAATGTGCGCTTTATTAGCCTGCGAGATGCCGCCACTCCCACTGGAGCCGTGGCAGAATCCAATTTGCATGATGTTTTTTGAGTGTCGTCAACAGCACTCCTCCGGGAAGAGTACTACAGGAGTGAAAAACCTCTACTGGAGATGTCAGATGCCACACTGTCGTTCCTTTTTGACCCCTTGTGACCTCATTTACGGAGTGTCACAGAGAGCAGACCACAGTGTCATAACAGCGGGCCCCGGCTGTGGGTTAGTTACTGTAAAAGGTTGTGGTGAAGAGCCCTGTGGTGTATTTCCAATGAAAACAAGGGAATTCACACAGACATGATTTACACAGACAGTTCGCATTGTGTAAAAATTGATCTAATTCCATTTTATGGATAGAAGCCAGAGGGGTTCACCAGGGTAGAGGGGCTGGGGTTCTAGGAGGGCGTATCATTGTAACTGCTAGGAAATGCACGTCAGTTTGGCTCTCGTCTCATGAAATTGTGTTTAAGTCTGCATTTTAAGTGAACAACGGATCAGGTTTACAGTTGCGCAGTCCTAAGGCTTAGTAAGGAAGTGTAGTGTGCTGTCAGAAATGTGTGATTTGCATTTGCCTGTTACCTTCTTCCTCTACAACGATCTGGGCAGTCAAATGCAACAATGATTTAAATGGCTGAAAAACATCTTTCATTTATACACAGGCTGTCTTTTTCATTCGGTGTTTGTTCTGTTTAAAATGAGCTGACAATGGTCCTGCTGCGATGTTAAGTAATAAAGGCATACATTAATTATCTAGTCTTCTGTGAAACTTTTCATCACTAACAGTGCGGCAATTACGAGGGGAGAGGAAATGGAATATTCTGGAACCATATCTGTCAAATGTGGGACAAGGCTACAATTATTCTATGCTTCTGCCTATCACATTCCAAATTTAAATCCATCAGGACAACCAAAGATATAAAATGTTGGGTGTATAAATGTTTCTAATTCACCTCTGACTGCCTTTCTCTTTTTCTTTCTTTTTTTTCTTCACCAGTCACCCTAGAACAGAAACATGTCTAGTTTTTTCTTGGTAGATTCTCTTTCCTGACGTCCCAACGCCCCCCCCCCCCCCCCCCCCCCCGTCTCAAACAGGACACCTGTATTTGTAGGACCCATGCATGTGACTGCTGAGGCCTCCTGCTAACTCATGCAGCATTACCCTTCTCAAACGTGTACAGAATTCTAGCCACGATCCTCAGTTGTTCTGAGGTAATTTCTCATTTGAGGCTCTGGCGTGTCTCATTTGGCCGGACTCCGCCGCCGAGTCCCTCAAGCCCCGCTCTGCAGGCATCGCCTCCGGAGTGAGACCTTGGAACTGTCACCGTGCAATCCTCCAAACTCGTTTCCCGCGGTAACGAGTTAAGATGGGCGCCATCGTGATCTAATGGAGCGTGATTGAATGAGAAATAATTGAATTAAGCAGGGGCAAATCCTCACAAGGGGGATGAAATGAATCAAGGTAAGGTGTCTCAGCTGTTGACTGACGAGCAGACGCTGTTTAGGGCAGTTTTTGTTCATTTCGTTGGCATTTGACAGATGCACCTTGTATGAATTCCTCGTTCTTTTTTTTTAAGCTCAAGCAAGTCGGCTGGAAAATCCGCCTCATATTGTGGTGCCACTAAATTTTATCACTAGTTTTAAGAGGCCTTCGGGCCCTGGCAGGTGAAACTCTGTGTGCGAAAAACTGTGTGATCCTTTTACAAATCACTGCCTCTCTTATACCTTCCCTGCAGTCTGTCAGGTTAAAACTATGAGCATGTTCATGAAGATCAGTGCCTTCTCAAATTGAAAGGTCTATATCAAAGAGCTACCGAAGCAATAATCTTTGGCTCCCTGCTGTATGTCTGTGCTAGTATAGGAGCTTTGTTGGTGTATCTAACTGTTAGACTGATACAAAAATGCATATCTAATCTGTAATGAAAATTCTGACGTCACGTGAAAACGATCAATTGGCGCACAGACAAAGGCACTCCAGCAGCTTTCCCACTTTTAATTTTATTGTTATTCTATTCTGTTGTGTTCAAATCTTTAATGCTTCAATAAGCATTGTATATATCACTGTGTGCCCATAACCATAAAGTCTTGGGGAATGTTGCCATTCATATAAAAAAAATTATGACTGAGGTTAACCAGTTCATAGTTCGTCCAAACAAAATTCCCAGATAGATCTGGGCAACGTTTCCCAATAACGCTGTCTTAATATTTTGTGAAGTCTGTTGAAGAATGTTAACCTTCCTACACCTGTTTCCCAAACCATCTCTTAAGAGTTCCCCAAAGAGAAACCTTCCTACGTATACCATAAGAGGCCGAATCCATGTTTCTGGCATCAATCATTGTCATCTACACAGGCTTGAGTATGCGTGTTGATGAGCGTTTGATGGCCATGACTCAGACTAAAGTGCAGGCAATCATTAGAAAGAAACATCAACAAGAAATATTAGGGAAGTCAAAATAACAAAACAAACTCCACATAAGGACTGCTGCAGGCTAGATGTTACTCATAGATTTGAAGGGATTAAAGGGATTTCTTCCAGTCAGAGATAGAAAAACATCTGCCGACATTAGAGTAATGTCCCATTGCGACGTGTGTTCATTATAAATGTTCAATCTAAACTAAGAGTGATATCTGATTAAGATTTCGAGTAAAAGGAGGTTTTTATTTTTATTTTTCATGCAATAGAAAATATTCAATGATTATGTGTGTTTGTTTTGGAGAATAAAAGATGATGTAGGGCTGTTGATCTTTATCACTGTTCATTATCCAAACCATTGGTATGACTTTAAACCAGCATCTGCAGAGCTGTAATAAAATAATCGTATGATACCTGAAGCCTCGTAGTGAGTTACTATAACAACAACCTTCGTGACAAGTAGTGCTGTGCCTATTCAACGTCCCTCGTTTCACTAAAGTCACAATGACATTATTTTTATTAGCATTTTATTTGTATGTCTAGGTGTTCTGTGCAGTAAGGTGGCAACATGACGAGACTGATTTATTCTGAATCTGTTATCGGTCTTTCTTTAGTATCCCTGCATCAATTGTTTTTTTGCCGCTTTGGGTGGTAAAGTGAGTGCTGATCCAGAGGAAAGAGTACCTCTGACAGACACCTCTGGGAGTGACGATACCTGCTAAACACACACTTGTCCATGTTCATTTAGATTCACACTAGCCTTACCCATGTTCCCTTTCATCCTGGGCCTTTTCAGTGCCTAGCCGTCTCAAAGGGGATTTGTCGTTCTCTAATTAGGTGCATCATGGTAATCTCTGTAGCTACCCTCCCAGTGGGGTTGGTCAGTCACTTAAGGACTGGTCTCATCATTGTGTTCATGACAGCTTTTGCTTGCCTCAGTCTAGAGGGTGGGATTGTTGAGCATGTTCCCATATTGACTGTATCAAATCCAATCCCATGGTGTTTTGTTGCAATGACCTTAAGGGGGCCTGTTAGACTTGCTTAAAAGTGCTGGCCCCCTTTTTCTCATGCTTATGGGTGGCCAAGTCACAGTCTGAGGTGGGGGGAAGGTTAGCATAGGGAGGGTATAAACAGAGAAAGAGAGAGAGAGAGAGAGAGAGAGCTAGAGAGAGAGAGAGAGCTAGAGAGACAATGATGATGATGTGGTTCAACTGTGTGAAAGAGAGCAAATAGGGCCCCCTTCTTTCAGAAGGACTACTGAACCATGTGTGTGCACACACACACTCACACTCTCCCAGACACCCTGCAGGAGATGAAACCACAGAGATTCAGAACCATTCTCTCCCTCTCTGCCTTTCAGTCTCTCTTAGATCAATAGGAGGCGAATGATAGCAGGGGGTAGACACTTGGTGCTCCAGTATTGGTGACATCTGCTACCCATCACCAGGAGACCCGATTGATTGAAGACACAGTCAGTCTCCTAAAGAGAGAGCGAGTGAAAAGCCGGAAGAGAAGAGGGAAGAAAAAAAAACCGAAACAAAACCCCCAAAAGAGCAGTGACAGTTTCCTTCACTCCCACTCCACAATCTCGGATGGAATTGATGCAATAGCTTTTTCTTCTCAGCGCCATTTGATTGAGGTTGGTGTGTATTGTGTGTGTGTGGTTGTGATTCTGGGAAGCTGATACAAGCAATGAGTCACTCACCCCACAACCCCGCCATGCAGTTCCCCTAAGATACTCCACCCCTCACCACCCTACTTGCATACACACACCCTAAGTTCTTTTACAGCATCCCCCCCCCCCCGCCCCCACCCCAACCACATCCATAACACCCACCCACCAAAGCTTGAGGAAATGGAGGAGAGAAAGAAATCTTCATCTAATTATGAAGTTTAATAAAGTCAGTCCAGGGGGAATACTAATTTTCACATCCTTTGGGTAGATAGTGTTCCTGCACGACAGGCTCACTGACACAAACAGCCACATCCTTTAAATGTTTTCACGCTAATTACGTGGTGTAACCTTGCATGTCATGGACTGGCTACACGAAAGGAGGGTGTCAGTTTTAACACACTGCTCATCGATGAACATGGAACAGCGGCAAGGGGGGGGGTCTATCAATGGGCTCTTTTAGACTTGAATAGCCAGCTGTTGGTTTCCACACTAGCACGAGGATTGAAAAAAAAATCATAGGGCATTTGGCTTCTACATGATCATACTTGTTTGATGACGTAAACTGACCTGGAGATGACGATGACCCGTGAATCTGAAGCAAATGGTGAATTGTGTGAAATGTGGCTGTTTGTTTCGCACTGAAAGAGGCGACCTCGGTGTGGCACAGTCCAGCAACAGGGGCGCAGAGAGGTGCCCAGAGCCCATTGTGCTATCATGTTCCCTCAGGAAGATATCAAGAAGAGAACAGTTGGAGGTAAGACACACACCTTGAAGGGCCCTATAGAGGCGGTAGTGACACAGGAGAAACACTATACGGCATTATGAGAGAGAGAGAGAGAGAGAGAGAGAGAGAGAGAGAGAGAGAGAGAGAGAGAGAGAGAGAGAGAGAGAGAGAGCATGTGTCTGACTAGTGTGATGATGTGCTGTGCTGAACACCGGCTGCCTTCAGAAGCACAGCGTTTCCATGGTTTTCCCCAATGTGGGTGTGTGTTGAGTGTGTGTGCACATGTGTGTTGAGAGAGAAAAAAACCCACATCTGATCCAAAAAACTCATTTTGTCAGTGAGCAGTTGCTTTACCTAGTAACTCTAACTGAGCCAAACAGATGTTAGTAGTCCAGCACAATTTAAAAAACAAGTTCAAAGCATTATGAGTGTACACGACATTAACAGAATGTAAATTTCTATCTCTGGGCTGTAAATTGATTATACCACAGGTGCCAAGGAGGCCAAGGTGATGAGGTCCCCATTGCGATAGCTGCCGATGAGGCAAATCTATGAAGATCTTCATCTGCCTTAGATTTCAATAATAAATGCCAAGGCCTCTCTGTCTCTTGAAAAAAAAATTCCATTCATTTTCCCACTCATCTGTTTTAAAGCTGTGCTGTCTTGCTTCATTTGTGAGGACCTGAAGTGGGGTCATCTAAATCTGAATTATGTGACCATAAACAGTAAATTCACCGTCCATAAAATTAAAAATGAAATGTTACTATTATACAACTATGGACATGCACACGCAATGGAATATCACCTTGTATGAAGTGTTTAATTAGCAAACATTCACAAGCGTGCAATACCAGAAATACTTGAACGTGCACAGCCCCCAACAGCTACTGGAGGCACAGAATGGTGCGACAGCACGTAACCAGGCAATGTGCATAACGATGAAACAGCAGAGCAGCAGGTCAACCCTTGAAGGCTCTAAGTTATTATTTTGGTTGAAAAATACCGTTTCCTCCTCCGTCCATGCAAACATTTTGAAGCGCTGAGAGAAAAGACAGCGAAGCGCACTCATTTGTTGGGACTTTAAAAGCAAATATAAATTCATAGCACAGGCTAAATATGTTGTATACAAATATTTATGAAATGAAATGTACCCAACAAGGTGAAATGCTCAATCTGCTGTCTGGCCCTTGAGAATCACATTACTTGCGGAGCCTGCTTGAGACCTTGTAGTGTGGGCATTTAAGGGAGAGAAAGCAGGTGGAGGGATGCCATGACCAGCTTACTGCTGCAGGATTAAGATGGCATTTTCAGTCCTCAACCTATACATGGCAGCAGTGGAGCTGTTCATCCCCTGCGCTGGCTGTCTGTCTGACTGACTTTTTTTTGCTGAAAACATCACAAATAACACAACACACACACAAACACACACACACACACACACACACACGCACACACACACACACTCACACGCGCGCACACACACACACACACACACACACACACACACACACACACACACACACACACAGACACACACACACACACACACACGCACACACAGACAGACACACGCACACACACGCACACTCACACACACACACAAACACACACACACACACACCCACACACACACAGGCACACACACACACACACACACATTAGCATAACATATATTCTCAAACAAAAGAGAGCGGTAAATGTAAATTGTTAGAGACACTAAACAAACTAACTTAGCCTCAGGACATTAAGGGAGTCTTCCTTGCCAGTAATGCTGCCCGAAGAGATGTTAAATAAAACATAAGAATAAACATAAAGATTGTTGAGCAAAATCATACCATCAGTTCCCTTTGTGAATTACTAACATTGAAATATACTCATGACCTTGTGGTTCCAGTCCAGTCCAGTGTTATTATGCCTGTGTTACCCCAGCAACATATTATTCAAGATCTCAATCTCATAACTACCCACATCTCTAACAATACAAACAATCAAAAAGGTGCCTAGACTAGATGGGAGCAAGTTGTAAAGAGTAGGATCTCATGGACTGACTTTTGGTGTTTAGAGACACACCGCATCAGCTTCTTGATCTCTTGTCCTTACCATCCAGTCCGACCTGCACTGCTGGAAACCAGTGTGCTCCCTATGCCAGAGAAGGGGAAACCAGTGTGCTCCCTATGCCAGAGAAAGGGAAACCAGTGTGCTCCCTATGCCAGAGAAAGGAGAACCAGTGTGCTCCCTATGCCAGAGAAAGGGAAACCAGTTTGCTCCCTATGCCAGAGAAAGGGAAACCAGTTTGCTCCCTATGCCAGAGAAAGGGAAACCAGTGTGCTCCCTATGCCAGAGAAAGGGAAACCAGTGTGCTCCCTATGCCAGAGAAAGGGAAACCAGTGTGCTCCCTATGCCAGAGAAAGGAGAACCAGTTTGCTCCCTATGCCAGTGAAAGGAGAACCAGTTTGCTTCCTATGCCAGTGAAAGGAGAACCAGTGTGCTCCCTATGCCAGAGAAAGGAGAACCAGTGTGCTCCCTATGCCAGAGAAAGGAGAACCAGTGTGCTCCCTATGCCAGAGAAAGGAGAACCAGTTTGCTCCCTATGCCAGTGAAAGGAGAACCAGTGTGCTCCCTATGCCAGTGAAAGGAGAACCAGTGTGCTCCCTATGCCAGAGAAAGGAGAACCAGTGTGCTCCCTATGCCAGAGAAAGGGGAACCTCAAGAACATTTTGAGCTGCTGTCGAGTGACTCTGGGGGAATGTCAATATCTCTAGCAGCTTGACCAAAGAACAAAGGTCAAAACCCTTGAAGCAAACCATCAGCTTCATCAGAGCTGCATGGGACAAAGCCAAGAACACCTGAAGCAACATCAGGCATTCTCAACATGGCACAGGACTGGCAGCAGGAAGTGGACTTGGGCAGACAACTCAAGTCCCCTCAGCATGTCACCAAGCCCACTCTTACACCTGACTTCATTCTGGTGCCAGAGGCATAAGAGAACGTTGTCATGCTGGAGCCTACCGTGTCATAGGGAGACCAGATGGAGGAGGCCTTTGAGCGGAAGAGGAGAGGAAGGAAAAGTATAAGGGCCTGTTAAGCGATTGCCACGACTGCCGCCTGGCAAGGTGCTTGCCTGCGGAGGTAGGGTGCAGTGGCTTTGCAGGGCCGTCCCTCTGTAGAGCTCACACTGCTCTCGGCATCACAGGCGAGATGAGGAGGCGGGCCGTCTATAACAACACAGAGGCTGTAGAGAAAGCCTCCAGATGGCTCTGGTTTAAGAGAGCGGGTCCGTGGGAGAAGGCTGCAAGGGCACAAGCTGAGGCTTGATCAACCTCAGCTGGGAGAGAGAGTGTCTGATGCTGAAAAGACCACGAGACCTCAGGTAACATCACTGATGATGTGCCCTATAGCTTTGCATCCTGTTCAACAGCTTTGCAATGTTTCCACACAATTCTCTCCTTGGAAATTCTCAGTTTGCAATGGTACGGGTCTCTCCCTCATTTCATGCTGTGTGGTGGATGCGCTGCAAGGCACCATTTTGGGTCCACTACTGTTGCCTCTTTATTTTTTTACCCCATGGCCACGACTGTCTCAAATATAACAACTTTTCCGTGGTTATGTGGACGATGCTCGGTTGTATCGCTCAGCTAACATTCAAAAATTAGGTACATTTTGTATGTATTTCATGACTGCTTTAATGCTATAAAGAAATAGATTAACCAAAACCTTGTGCAGCTTAACTCTGTTAAAAAAAATAGCTTATCCATGTGGCGTTCAACACAACTTAATACTTCCTCCATTCCCAGTGTCCTCACTTACTTACTCTAAATATAGTAATTTACTAGTCACTAAACTTCTGTTGATTCAGGACTCAGCAGTTCAGTAGTAGTATGATTCGTATTATTATTAGAAGTAGATATAGTAATAACAGTACTGTTTTTGTTGTTACAAAGCAGCAGTGTGGTAAATCAGTGTGAGGGGCAGTCTTTAATCATTGCCATGTGTCAAGTGGAAGAAGAGCCATGTTTTTTGAATCAGTCTCATGCCATTTTTCTCCTTATGTTCTAGTAATGATGACTAATTAGTATCAAGTAGTAATAGCAAAAAGGTCTGAGAAACAAGTCGTGGAAAGCGACCTGGACAGAACACCTTTTATTAGGTGACTGAAGTGAGCACCACCCCTTTCCAAATCCATTCAGTTGCGTTACCACCAGAGTCAAGAGGGCACACTGATGGACACAGAGCTGAGGATGCCACTGCAAACTGTGCCGTAGTGCTGAAGAGGTGAAAAAAAGTGTCGCAACATTTCCCTCTAATACTGTCATTCATAAGTTTTTGGAGAGATCTGAGCATCTCGGTGTATCCGGACTGTGATTCTTCTGAAACGCCCTCGACAGTGCGCGGTAGTTCCATCAGCCTGCATTTTGCTGCAGCTGCGACTCCTCAATGAGGCTCATTGTAACGACAACACGTTGTTAGGGCAGCCGAGCCGAGTGAGCAGCGCAGTGAATGTAATCACACTGAGCGGAGAACGGAGCTGCGTGTCGGTGGCATCGTCCGGCTGTGCGAGAGCAGGGCAGACGAGTTCTAACAAGCGACACGGTAAGATAAAAGCTGTTTCTGTAAAAACAAGTGCATGCCAGTTTAAAGAATATGTAAATGTTTCACTTTGCATGTGCGTACCGTGTTGCTGTGCGTAATTTACGCAGCGCAAATGACCACTAAACGTACCAAGTATTCGCCAGAAATATTTGTAAAGGAACGGACTTGTCTCAGGTGTGATGTATAGTAAGCATTTAGGCTTAACATTGTACATACTGTATGTGGAATACGTCGTTCAAAATTGTAATCACACAGTAAATAATAAAACTTGAAATCAAGGATTTTATTTTGTTTTTCAAAATCGACTATGCGACTATGTTTGGTGTCGTACATGGGGTCCGGTTCCTTTCAGATGGCTAACGATACAAAGCAAAGCACATTTGATTAAAAACATTCTCAATGGCATCTTAAATGTGTGTGTGTATATATATATATAGGCATTCTTTATCCGTAACAGCGACATTTGGCACAATTATTTAAACTGTGGATATGTTGTGTTCAGTTGATCGGGTTAACTGGTAATGGATGTCGAGAATTGTTATTTGGTGTAGTTGGCTAAAGTAATGGAGATTATAACAAGTCGACTGTATTCAGTGCCTGCAGTTCCTGGTGTGATCGGACAAAAGTTAGTATTTCAAATTTGTTTTGGCACTAGTGATACAAATTATATGGCACGGGGGAGATTTGTGTTTCTGAAGGCATGTACTGAAGTTGCACATGTAGTAGGTTACTGCTTTTAAAGTTTGTGGAGCAGTTATCTACGAGTTGACATAACATAAGGTGAAGTCCTTACCTTTGGTGAAGGTGAAGTCCTTTGAACGGTCCAAAGTTGCTACTTGTATGCGCTGTGGATCTTAGCAAGACTGAATGCGCAGATCTATGTCTGTACCCTCCTGATTTCATAACGAGCATATTCTGTTTGACAGAATAAAATGTAACGGTGCATGTACACTGCCAAATTACTGACTTGGAACAAGTTAATTTACTTGTTTGAAAAGGGCTGTGAAAAAAATATCACCGAGGAAATTTTATTTAATTTTAGGAGGAGCAATGTTAAATGATTTTGAGTGGCGTCAAACCTTCTCGCACCGTCGAGTCTCATTTGTCCACTAGGTGGTGTAAATAATGGGTAAAATGTCAAATTTGAGCCGTTCAGCGGAGCATGTCTGTATAATACCTCCGCGGGAGAAACTGTCAAGATAGGGAACAAGTGTAAAGATTTGTGACAGCAATATAGGTACCTACAAATATAAAGTTGAGGCATAGAAGGTCGCAAAAATAAATAAACTCTCCATGTTGCAGTAAAGGAAGCAAATGTAGACTGTTCCTGAAAATAAATGATCTTTTAACCCACTGCACTACAACAATTGAGACCACTGCTAAATGAATCACAAAAGAATATGACATTACTCTTCAGAATTGCAGGCCTTGAGAGGACACCTTGGATAGTTCAAATAAAAAAGAGTGTTTCTTTGCCACTCTGCTTCCTTCTAAGTCTGCATCGCAACGAAAGCCAGCTCCCTGGTGAAAGTCCTGCCTTGGCCCCTCCCGCTCGCGTGGGGCTGAGAAGGCAGCCACAATAACGAGGCCATATGTTACCAGTCCTCCTCATGCCGTGTTTGATGTCCAGATGCCAGGAGCGGAGAGAGCCGCTCCTCCGTCTCAGAGAGCCCTATCTCTGGCTGACGCCACCATCACTCTTCTCCAGCAGGGGGGAATGGCGGGAGGGTGTTGAGCACTGGTGACTCGATGCCTCGGTGCTCCGTTCCCGGAGCGGGCGACTGTGGTTGGCTCTCGCCACGGGGGGCCCAGTGCTAGAGCCGTCAGATGGCACGGGAGGCTAATGAGACTTCATCATCCTGTCCCACAACATTTGGGGGCGAGCCGCACTCAACACAGAGTCCGGGTAGGCAGCCAAGCCCGACAGCGAACAGATTCACCCAGGGCTAGACATGACGAAAGAGACGAGGGACAGAGGGAGGCTAGAGGAAGGGAAGGCCAAGATGGGAGAGGCCAAACGGAGTGCTTCTCCAGTGCCACTGTTTGAACGGATACGCGTGGTGCAGGCGTGAAAAGGAAGAATATTAGTGAATCATCTGGGCTTTTTTTTTTTTTTTTTACACCATTTCAAAATGTTGTTAGGGTTTGCCATGTTGGCAAACTCACTTATACACTTCAACAGCATTGTATTTAGGCAGGCCCTCTTTCCCCCTCAAACACAGACATGACATCAGGGCTGAATGTCTGCACTGATGAATGAGCTTATGTAGATGAGTCTGGTTGTGGTCCTATTCTTCAAATGCTAGTCGACTATTTTATGAAAACGCGAGGCTCACTTTGTATGTGCGGAATGTAAACACATGACTTTGGGGATGAAGCTCGGGCTACAATCGAGGCGATAAAGATCCCTGAGATGACTCAACCGTTTAAAGCCTTCCACCGCAGCCGCTAAATCTTCGCTCATCTTCCCCCTGTCATTTTCAAATATTGGCCAAATTGTAGGTGTTTTAAAAGGCTTGAGATGTAATCAGCTGCTAAGCACTGGTAATTCCCCCTATAAGTGAGGCTTATAAAAGAGATTAGGCGGGTTTAGATCAGACATCTCCCCTCTGAGATAGCCGGGCTCAGTCGCCATGGAGAAAAGGCCCCGACTCTCTCCAGCAGTGGCAGGGTGGGAAGCTGGACTGCACTGGACTGCACCATGTGTTCAGCCTCAAGGGAGCACAGTAGAATGCAGGGAAACACCTCTGACTAGTCTGGACACACTGATTGTGTAGATTCTCCCTCCAGATGTTTTGATAATGAGAAAGAAAAGTGCTTGTTCGATTTCAGCCAGATTCCATTTATCATGTCAGGATCTTATCTGTAGAGTGAGTGAATTTCTATTCCTTTGAGCGCTCTAGACTTTATCATGCCATGCATCATGACACAGGCACACCTAGGTTTTTCTATGCGCTAGTTTATTAAATCCTATAAGTGTTAGAAGCCGATAGAAAGGTGTACTTCATTTGTTTAAACAGAGTGGCTTTGCTCGAAGGCTTGATCTGCCTTTAAAAAACATTGCCTAGAAGGATCTTTGGGGTATAACAAGAGATTTCTGAGACAATTCACTTCAGAATCAAAATAAACTGTGAGTTTGAGGCCTGTACTAGTTCTTTGTGAACTGTAGGGAGGGCAAATTTCCCTAGAGAGAACCTGTATTACTCTGCCCGAAATCATGTTTGAACTTCTCTTTTCCCCCAGACTGTAAGTGTTTGACTTAAGAAGGCTGTTTGAAACACCTAAAAGGTTTCCATGCAGTCAGGTTCTCCTGGGACCCCTTAGGAGGATTTTGCAAGTGGAACATTTCTGCCGTTACCCAAGGTTATATTGCCTTGAAAGGCAGTTGTACACTGCCGTTAGAACTCAGTGTCACGTCCTGGTTTCCAGCACTCTTTTGGGATAGTTTGATTTTATGTTGAAGTTTTTGTCAGAGGAAATGGCAGTTAAAAGTGCTGTATAGCTTATTTATAAAAATGATGTGTCATTGAGTAGGAATATTTTACGTCTGTCTGTGTCTAGTCTATTATCATGTTAAGGACACGTTTTAGCTCGCAGGCAAACTTAATGCATTATTGGGTGATTGATTCATTTGTTGTTAATGCTTTTGTTCAATGTATTATTAATAATGCTGGTGGTTAGCGGGCTTGTTGAGCTTAGCTTTATTCTGTTGCTCCCAGTGGCAACTGTGCCTTGGATATACAATCTGATCACAACACCTTCTCAATGAAGATTTAAACTTGATGTGTGGATTAGAGCTGTGTATTCCAAGACGGTTATATTTCTTCAGTTCGGCAGTTTGCTTTTCTGTCCATCTGTTTGTCAGTCTCACTCTCTCTCACTCTCTCTCTCTCTCTCTCTCTCTCTCTCTCTCTCTCTCTCTCTCTCTTTTTCTCTCTCTCTCTCTCTCTCTCTCTCACCCTCTCTCTGTCTATTTCTGTCTGTCTCTTTCAGTGTCCTTAAGAATAGAGCTGTATGTCTGTGATGCTTTCCTGCAGCTGTGCTTGCACACCTGGACCTCTCGTGTCCGTCTTTCAAGGCTCACAAGTCATTTGATTGCACTTCACTCATGATGATGATGCGCACCTGAGAATGGCAAAGGCCATCACTGGGCCCTGTTTGAAAGCATCAGAACACTGTGTGATGTATCATAGCAAACACCTATCGATAAAATGTCCCCCACCCCCTACCCCTTTACCCCCCCCTGGCCACCACTTACCTTCCCTCTCTTCTTTTCTTTTCTTCAGGTGAGAAGACAGCAGCTCTGTGACAGTGACGTATGCCCTTCATGCTGGGTGCTGTGGAGACGGATCAAGCCCACCATTTGATTCCAGACTGGAACTTTGTAGAGAGACATAGAAAAGCCTGAGTCAAACTTGGAACAGTGCCTGTGCTGAGCTTCTTCCAGACGCTGCTGGATTCTAAGACTACTTCTTTTTTTTCTTCTTTTTTTCGAATTTCATTTCATTTTGTTTCTTTTTATATCACACTCGTCCAAATGAAGCCAGGCAGGCCCCTTATCTGGAGTGTGATCAGCCAGACAACCCTGCTGCTGTTGGTGGCCCAGTGGGAGCTGGGATGCTCTGGGATGACTCTAAATTCAGTTCCTCTCCCACGGGCCCCTCGCCTGTCCCACAGGGCCCAGGGCGCAGGAGCGCTAGCACACAGGCAGAAGCGCAGCTGGGTGTGGAATCAATTCTTTGTCCTGGAGGAGTTCACAGGTGATGAACCGCTCTACGTTGGCAAGGTAAGGTGATGTAAAAATAGAAAAAAAATGATGACAGCAAACTATATGCTAATCTTGAGCGCGTGGAGTCGTCTCTTGCTTGGTACTTTCAATGCCAGCTCGGACAGAACCAGGACTGAGACTAATTAAATTTAGCTCAGGTGTTACCGCACTGCAGAGGTTCGAGGTGATTCCCTGTGACGCACGAGCCTGCTGCTATATGACATTGCCCTTTGAAGCTCACATCCCTGTCATAGTGACTTCTGTGGCTGGAGAGTCTCCAGAGTTTTGGTAGGTGATGAGGTGGGACCGGGTCCCATGTGGGGGAACCCTGCTCTGGTGTTGGGGGGTACATCTGCCACTTGCCCATTATCTCATCTGGCAGGTTTATTTTCAGCAACTCGGGAGGTCTTAGAAGCTGTCCAGTCAGATGGTTGTCTGTTTGAAAGTGGAGCATATATTTTCGGATTCTCCGGTGTTAGTTGAGAGTTGAGGACTGAGTGAGCCTAACCTTGCAAATCCACTACAGGCAGAAAATGATGAGAGCTTCAGTGATCTTGTGTTCAAGGTCTGTGGTGAAAATTTGAAAAATAAACCTCATTTTGTTATTACCAAATTTGTAAAAGAAAGATAGATCAGATGGATACTTATTAGGTGCCAACTTGAGGGTTTTAAATGGTTACATTTTTGTAAATGTTCATGGTATGTGTAGGTTATTTGTTTCTAAATATAGATATGAAGTCTCAACTAGAAGAAAATATAGCCACTTTGTATTATCTTTGAACTTTGTATTATAATAGGAAAAAATGTGTAAGTCGCTTGAACAGACAGATTCTAGTAAGAGCTAAATAAAAGAAGTCATCTGTAAAGTAAAGTACCCGCAGCCCTGAAGCAAACAGCTCTAGACATTTGAAAAGACATCCCCTTATTGAGCACCTTGCATTTGTGCTGTGCCTTAGTTGTACAACACATTACCATTTGCCTTCCATATCAAAGAGTCTCATCTGAAATTAGTATGTGCATATTGGTATTTGATAGTTAAAACCTGTCATCTTTAAGTTAACACTCTGTGGTCATCAAAGTTCGCCTTCCTCTTTCAAATGTAATTAACAATCTCCCAGAACATGTTTGTGCCGAATACAGCAGAGGAACATGTCAGTTTAACAGCAGTCTGAGTCGTTGTTTGATCCTCCTTCTTGGATAGTATGAATTTCACAGCTGTGGATTGCATGCTGAGGATCCAGGGAACAAAGGAGGAGAACCTCACTGAACCTCATAGTCCCCTAAGAGATTTCCATCAGGCTCTCTCTTTTTTTCTCTCTTTTTTTCTCTCTCTCTATCTCTCTCTCTTTCTCTCTCTCTCTCTCTCTCCCTCTCTCTCTCGCTTTCTCTCTCTCTCTCTCTCTCACACGCGCTTCTCATAACCAGTTTGTCTGACTTTCCCATTTTAATTGACATCAGGGAAAGGCAAGGATCAGACTCCATTCCATGTTTCACTCTCATGCTGGGTTGAACATGTCCTCTAGAAGCAAAATATTTTTTTCAATTCTAAGATGGACCATGGCAGCGTCACTTGATAGTTTTTATGCTGTATGTATTTTATACACACCCAAAAGCCGATACTGGATTCCTTCCAGCTGGCTCTGATGGATGGACTGCAAGGCAAAGTTGCAGCCGCAAAACATTTATGGCCTATACTAAAACACTCTCAATTCCACTACCACACAGCCCGCATATCATATAATGTCCTCTGAAAATAAAGAAATAACAGATTTTCAATCAGTCGAACATCTCCTTGTGCCCACTTTAAATTCCTTTCAACATGCAGTCAGGAAACAGCACGTTCCTTGACCATCTCCGAAGTTCTGTGCTTTGTGGTCTTTGCAGTGGTCTTTGATCTTTTCTGCTCTCTAGCAGTCTAAACTAAAGTTCTTTTCAGTGTCCTGTTCCTGATCCTGTTGAATTATAGAACAAGGAGGGGCCATTAATAATGAAGTGTTACAGTGGAAGATTTGTCTTGATATAACATGTCGGATGTGACAGCTTACTGATGAACCTGCTCTATAATGGGCGGTTCCTATAGATTCTATCAGTGTCTTCTCTGAAGATGTACCATCCCTCCATAATTTAAGAGACAGTGCGCTCTACAATAGTGATGAGAGAACGTAGACTTGTGAGATGTGCAGGAAGAGACTGATGCCTAGATCTAGACCTGACGAAGTGTTTGAGTAAAACAAATGAGTAAAATGTTTACCTGTGGAGGTCAGGAGGCAGGGACAGCATGGAGAAAAGAGATGCCATTAGTTTCAATGGATCTCGACCAAAAGAGATTTAAACTCCAGGTTTTTTTCTCAGCACTATCCTGCCCTTATTTGTGTATAATAAGCACTTGTGTGCATACCTCATACCTGTAGAACCAAAGCGAGCAGTAAAGGAGGGTTATATGTTCACCATCTTTCCTAATCAATGGACAGGCACAGGCAAAGGAACAATGTGGAACAATGTTAGACTGTGGGATACAATTTCAATTACAGCCCGCTAATTACAGGGTTAGTGCCTGTGTTAGGTGCAGTGTACAAAAAAACAAGTCAAGTGTATGATTGTGAAAGTAAGGGGTTATTAGCGGGTAATACCCATCTGTAACAACATTTTATGAAGAAGGAATGTATAACTATAATTTCAAATGCATTGTAATTCTAAAAGTAATTATATGTTACTTAGATTAGTTACAAGAGACATCTTATTACAACATGGCCAAATACTTTTTTAAAGTGTAAATCACAGGATAAGCAACTGTGAAATACAGTGTAAGAAAAAACAATTACATAATTAGGTAAGTGGTAACTTGGTCATTTAAAAATGTTTTATAGATAGGAAGAGTACATGTTTCACCTTCTTGCTAAAAGTAGGCCTAATTACATGTTACTTACAATTACTTGCAAGAGGCACAATGCACTAAGATAGTGACAGGAGAGGGTACCAAAATATATTCACACTATACTTATAGCAGGATAGCAGTATAGATACTAGAGAGTTAGTAGAGTAGAGTTAGTCTCCAAGCAACCGATGGCAGACAGTAGGGGTGTAAATCACACCCATCATGGCGATTCGATTCAGTATCGATTTCCTGACCCAACGATTCGATTATTTTCGATACTCATGAATACACCACGATACGATTCGATTCGATTCGATTCGATTAATTTGTTCTTTTTTTTACCTTACAGGCTAGACAATGTTTCAGATTTGAAATAAATCAATGAAAGCTGTTATATCGTTATGCATTTGAGAAACAACAGCCAATAACAGAAGTAGAAAAGTTGTACTCCACCTAGGCCTATGACAACCTCATTCACTGAAAAATAATAATGCCCCTGTTATAGATTCTGAAAGGCCTTGCATCAAAAAGTACTGTACAAAGTACAAAGTGTTAAGTAACAAAATAGGCCTATACCACATTCACTATAGAATAACAATACTCAACAAAATCAGTGCAAAAGTGCACTAGCAGCAAACGGTAACAAAAAATAGGCCTGTAGTTAACTCAAATTTAAAATGACAATGCTCCACAAAATCAGTGCAATGAGTGCAGCAAATGGTAACAAAAAATACCCCTGTAGGCCTACTTCATTCACTATAAAATAGAAATACTCATCAAAGTTTTTTTTTTTTTTTTTTAAACCGATACTCTTGCGGACGTGTCGATGCATCGTATCGTCGGCTGTTGGATCGATGCATCGATGCAAAACGATTCTTTTTTACACCCCTAGCAGACAGCCTTCCCCCATCTATGTTGTTAGGCTGAAGCCAGTTCGTACAGCAATGCGGTGTCCATTAGAACTTCTTTAGAAACTCTTGAATATGAATATAACAAACCGATTAAGAGAACACTGAAATGGATTATATGGTCAAGTAGGGCAGGATGAATAATGCATGTTCATGCCTCAGAGGAGGGTTTTGGAAATATCAACAATTATTGCTAATGACCTCAGTGTCTTCACTGAGCACACGTTGACTTACAAGCTTGTTTAATGCAGAGCAGCACAAAGTGAGGATCCTTGGAATTAAACAGTTCGTTTTTTTCACGGCTACATAATGTACAATTGGACATTCGTTTTCCTTGTGTGTGGAAGTTAAAGAGGGACGACCATGTGATACACTCCAGCTCTAGTGGACGCCCGTATGCATAATATCCCCCTCCAGTGTGTCCGTCAACGTGAATTCTCAACTTCGGCATCTTCCCACGTGGCCACTGTTGAGGAATCCCTGGGTGTTGAGTGTCCGTTCGCATTCAGCACGAGTTTGCATGCGGTGTGCGGCGCGGGGCAGAAGGGGCTTTGAGTCCTGCCTTAATTGGAGCGGATCCTTTGATGGTGGATGCCTGCGTGGGAGCATCAGGGAATCTGCTACAGCAGTGGTCTATTTGCATTTCCCTTTTCTGTGCTGCCAAAACCAACTTGCACTTCCACCCCTCCTCTATCCTCGCCCTACCCCATGAACCCCCCCCCCCCCCACCGCCCAAACCCCTGAAATGCACTCTAATGACGACCAGGCCTGGCACGCCCCTCTCTGTCTCCTCCGCTCTCTCTCTCTCTCTCTCTCTCTCTGTCTCTATCTCTCCTTCCCTGCCCGCCCTCTACAGCGTTTGGCAGCTGGACGAGGTCCTCCCCCCCCCCATCCCTGGCCACTGGAAACCCTTCGTCAGCCAGTCGGGAGATTAAACATGTGCGCTCCACTCCTCTCTTCCCTCCCACCACATCAATGATTCGCTGCAGCCGAATTAAACAAAATGAAAAAGTGGAGCAGAAAGCAGCCTTTTCATGTTGGGGATCAACAAGCACTCCCCCCCCTCCACCCCCACCCCCCCTCCCCAAAATCCTCTTTGGAGTGATTTCGAACATGTGTTCCTTAATGAAATGCAACACAGGGACGAGAGGGTTTGCCTTTTCATCTGCTTCCCAGGCTGTGTGCAACACTGCCATGGCCATTTGGCGGCAGTGCTGATCAAAGTCATCAGGTTGGCAATCACAAGCTCGCAGGCCAATGACAGCTTCACCTGCACCTCTTTACTGTATAGTCATACTCAGGCACACATAGACACACAAACACACATACACTCACACACATTCACACACACACACACACACACACTCTCACACACACAATCATACACTTACACTTACACTCACAGACATATACACACACCTACACATACACTCAAACCCACACAATCATACACTCACACTTACACACACTCACACACACACACACACACACACACGGCCTCATTGTACATAGAAAGAGACCAGGAAAATATGCATATGCACAATACATGCCTTCTGTGCAAACAGAATATGCCATCTCACCACCCCGCCACCTACCAAAAGATTTTGAATGGCAGAGAATGAATAGGGTTCCTTGCAGATACTTCCAGAGAAGGCTGTTGTATGAGCAGGTCCCTTTGAAAGGATCTGGCAGCCCCCTCTTTGTTTGGGAGAATGATATGAGCTGACACCTCTGGATTTAATGACATGAATGGGAGGGGGGGGGGGGGGGGAAGGAGCGAAACGAAGAAGATTCCTCGCTGGTATCTGCGGATGGACAGCGGGCATAGATATCCCCAGAATGGATCTGCAGCACAATGCGCTACAATGGCATTTGCATTTATATAGCACTCTCTTAGGTGTTGATTCACCTCGGATATTACAATGAAGGGGGGAAAGAACCTCTCGCCATTTAGATGGCATTCAGAAAAGCCTGAGCAATCAGTCCTGCGGGTTAAGGAGCTATTGCATACAAATGACATGGAGATCTGTGCACGCGGGTGCAGCCTTTGTTACATGGCGTAGGTCTGTCTCCTGTATCCTAATAGCCTTGACAGCTCAGACTGTTTGTTAAGGTGATTCCAGGGAAGCTCACAAGATGACAGCCAAGAGAGCACATGCACCTGTACTCTCACAAGATGCGTCCGTACGTGGCCCCTGGATCCCCCCACTTGTCCTTGGGTATCAGAAGCACGCTACTCAGCCGCAGTGCGAGGTTAGAGGAAAGTACTTCACAAGATGTGTTCATCAAAACAGATGCGCAGATGGCTCGTATGATTGGGCTCTGATTGATCATTGGGAACGCTTTGTGGGCCCACATGCGTCATTCATCAATTAAATGTTTAAAACATGAGTTTTATGTGAGATGTTTCCGACAGGATCACACTGACAGTGCTGTATAAGCGTCATTGTGCTCTCTACGCGTGTTCTTGAAAAAACTATATTGCTGTTTTTTTCTCAAGTCGCACAAATGCTGGCCGTCCTCGAGAGCGCTCGAGTGACCAGCTCAGGGGAACATTCTGCTTGCAGCCGCTTCTTAATTCTTGTTTCCTGAGCATTTACACGGTGGCTTTTCAGTGTTGGGGTCTGGACGCCTGCTTTTGAAGTGACACAGGACTGTGTCTCATGTGGTCAGTGTCAATTTTATGTCTTTAAAATGGCAGTTGACACATTTCCTCCAAGACCATATGCTTATTGTTGGCAGCTGCGTCTGTGGAGCTAGAAAGATGAGGCTGTGAAAATGAGGTTGCTCAATTCCAAACCGTCAGAAGTGATTTTTCACTCTCTGTATATTACTCCCAGCTGGTGGCTTGGGTTGAACATTTGAGCTTGGAGTTCCAATCAAAAGCCCCCATAACCATGTTACGACCATGATAACACAATATATTACTTCCACCATGTCACGTTTCATTTCACAACCACCATTAGTGAAGCTGTTGCTGGTTCGTATTCAGCTGCATGGAACTTCACCCCCTGGTAGTTTCCATCATCCATAAGGATTTTGTCTTTAGTCATTGCTAAAAGCTCAATGCACTGCCCTTATGCTCATTTGGTGACAAGGACCATTTGTACAGACCTCATGTAAATGGACTGAAGTATGTGTTATTCATTTTCTGCTATCATGCTTTTTTGGACAACTGGAGAAGGATTTTGTTCAGTCATTCTATTATGAAAGCCTTTGTAGTCACCACTGATCTTTGAGGAATACAGTAGCTGTATCCTCACAGCATGTGAATGACAGCTCGTGTGAATGTTTCCATGGTGTTTACTGGTCATTTATCTCTGGAGGTCACTTCATAAAAGCCTTATTCAAAAATGTAGTATATGATGTGCATCCAGTCAAGAAGGGGACCGTTTAAGGACAGTTAAAAGGGGTCACTTTTGTTCACATCCATCTATGCAAATGAATTGCATGATGCTTGTGCAGAAACACACCAGCACTGAAACACAGCCACCACTCAAGAATTGACACTGACATCAGTGATTTGCCAGAGCAAAGTCAACTGTAAATGGAAAGCCATTTGTGAACGGTCACTCTGATCCCTGTTGGCAGAGCTGGCAGCTCCATATTTGTCACCAGATGATATTTGGAGGGGCGAGGACATCGTATTAAGGGCATTCCAGCAGGACAGGATACGAGGAAGGCGACAGACGAACACAAAATTAGCTGTGTGTAAAACAGACAGTGTTCGTAATCTGAGAGTGTAATTGGGCCCCAGTGCTTGCCAGAGACAGATGACAGGCTTGTAATGACAGTCTTCATTTGTCTCCCTTTATTGCTGAGTAATACACTGGCAGGGAGAGCCTGGCAACGGTCCTGGGGGTACAGATACAGCGAGATGCCTGTTGTGCCACTGTCCATATTAGCAAAGTCCTTTAGCAATGGGGCGTGCTAATTTGTCCTTAATTCAACGCTGTATTTAGATCGCCGGGGCAGTTCATCAACATGATTGTGCTCAAATATAACATCCTCGTTAGGAAGATTCCAGATTCCAATGTGACACGCTGTCATGCCGGCGAAGATGTCCCTATGGGTTAAATAATTTGACTTAAAGCGGCTCGTAATGGTGTTTGCTGCTCTGTAGGAGAGATTGCTCAGATGTGACTCAGCTCAAAATGGTTGCCGTGATGGACAGGGGATGTGTGTTTGAATGCCAACTGTTGGCTCAGTGATTTAGACTCAGGTAGTGGGAGAAACATCTCATCTCTGGCTGTGTTGAAACGTCCTTGCCAGGGAAAAAAGGCTGGAGCTGGTGGCCTGCCGCTTCCCCCTCTCGCTCTGCAGCTTCCTACCACATTCTCTCCTTCCTTATTTTACACTCCTCAATGTATTCTCCTTCTTTCTCTCTCTCTCTCCTTCTCTCTTTCTCTCTCTCTTTTTAAGCCTGACGTCTGCCTCTTCAACCCTTGTGCCTCTCCATCCTTATCCTCATTGTTTGTCTCTCTCTCTCTCTCTCTCTGACTCACACACACACACACACACGCACACACACGCACACACACACACACGCACACACACACACGCACACACACACACACACACACACACACACACACACACACACACACACACACACACACACACACACACACACACACACACACACACACACACACACACACACTTTCTCGCCTCCACTGTCCCTTTTCTCTGTCATCTGCACGTCGTCTTCTCTCTCTGCTCCTCTCATTTTAGATTTATAACCCCCCCCCCCCTTCTCTCTCTCTCTCTCTCTCTCTCTCTCTCTCTCTCTCTTATTGTTGTCCTCTGCTTCTGTCTTGATCTCCCTGTTAGCCTCTGTTTGTTTTTTCAGCCTTTCTCCCCAGTGCTCTGGGAGCCACTGTGTGCACAGAGACGCAGGAAGCAAAGGCAAATCTGTCAGGAGGCAGGAGAGTCATCGCAATGCATGATTCACACAAGCACATTAACACACACGAACACAGTCCCCCAAACCCAGCCACATGCACACACACTTTTTATATGTAGAGTATTGGCCCTTACAATTGCAACTATTCAGAGTGCAGGGCTGTATAATAAACAAGGGTGTGTGATACATTCTGATTTACTTATTTACAATGATTCCTACTGAAGGATGGTAAAGTAATATCAGCGTCTGACTTCAATTCAATTCATTTCAAATAGTTTCAATTCATTTGGAATAGTTGCTTGATTGCTTGTAGTTCTGGGAAGCATTATCCATCATTTCAAAAGGAGGGCTAAGATTTTACCAATGAACAGCAACATGACTTCCACAGAAACCCCACTTTACCAACCCCCTCCAGAGGCAGCTCACCTCTGCCTCCCACTCACCTCTATTTGTTCCTTTCAAAACCTTTCCTTTCCTTTTCTCCTCAGCAAGAACTTGCATCATTAAATGCGTACGGCAGAAGACTGTGTAAGACTTGGATTGGTCATGCTGTAATAGTGAATTACTGGTTCTGCCACATGTATTTTGGGGGCAAAATAGAGCTCCCTTTCAGAGTCTTAACAGTGTGCAGTGACATTGTTCAGCACAGGCTCTTAACTGGTGTAAAATAATTCACCCCCTTAGGAAAGCACAAGTTTTGCTGTGAACATGCATTGAGCTGCACCATGGCGACCGTGCCTATGGAATGTCAGTTGTGTTTTTCGTTTCTTGTTTTTTTTTTTAAATCTGATTAAATGCAGTTTGCCAAATAGAAGAAACAAATACTCCTTTCAGTATCAAAACATCTCTCCTCTAGAGAGCGGGCACTTAGATAGTTTGTAGAGAGGGGTTTGTGGAGGACCTTGTTTATGGTGCTCAAGACCCAGGAGGGAACCATTATACAGAAGCTTTTGAGCCGGATCATCTCACACATGAGGACACAGACAGACATGGGCGCAGAAAATTAACATGTAGTATGGAGTACGGAGAGATCGTAGTGTGTATTATTACCTTTTCGCTATACAAAATGCAAATATTTAATTTAATTTATGGAGAAGAAGGTAAATGATCACAGTGAAGTGCACTTAGTAATATTGTTCCTGTTTTTGTGTCACTCTTAATCTTAAACTGCTAGGCTGGAAAGTCTTCACCTTTATGCACTGCATTGTGCTACTTGTATCAGGTTCTTTTGTGAAGTGTGCCCTAGATCAGCAATTTATCAAAAGTAGGGACTTTTCCAACAGGTGAAAATGGACTGCTTAACAAATGTGTTCAAACCTCAGCATTCAAGATCCTTCTGAGAACATAAGTGAACTGACAGAAAATGACAGGAAACACAGTTTTGTGAATATAAATATATATATATATATATATATATATATATATATATATATATATATATATCCTCTACAAAGTGGGGCACCGAGAAGGATGCTTGAAAGGCTACACTTGTTCAGTGGTGATATATTGTGTTATACAAAACAAGGCTCCAATGGAGGATGTCCTTGTTATTCATGTATTCCGATGTAATCTAGACCTGCACTGAACATGACTGTGGGAAGGAAAACTCTACATATTGATACACTTGTGCAGACGATACCCTAGAAGTTTAAACAGATTTAGCCAAAGTGGAACGTAAATGTATATATGTATTCTGACATATGTCAAGAAACAGATTTTTCCATAGAAAGTGTTACAGGCATTTGCGCATAATAGCTATTTTAGTTGCACCACTTTAGTTGCTTTTCCTGGCAATTGGCAGGGATTGGACTTCACAAATACAGCTGTTGAGTTGGCGGCAAACCTTCATGCCACTACACCCTAGATACCTCATGGTCGTTTCCATTTTCCCCCCAGCTGCACTCTGATGTGGACAAAGGCGAGGGAAAGGTGAAGTACGTGCTCATGGGGGAGGGCGCCTCCTCCATCTTCACCATCGACGAGGACACGGGAGACATCCACGCCATCAAGCGCCTGGACCGCGAGGAGCAGGCCTACTACACCCTGCGGGCTCAGGCGGTAGACTACGGGACCAGCAGACCCGTGGAGCCCGAATCAGAGTTTGTCATCAAGGTCCAGGACATAAACGATAATGAGCCAAAGTTCCTGGACGGACCGTACAATACCAGAGTGCCAGAGATGTCCCCTGTTGGTGAGTGTGTGAATAAATCTGTCAGCCACTTATGAAACAAGACACGAACAAAGCAATCGGTCCGGTCAGGAAATCTGACCTGTCAGGGACTGCTATGTTAAGACGCCTGAAGGCTGTCACACTCCTGCGCTGCGGAAGACAATGAGCTGATTTATTTGTAGGGTTGAATGGCATGGCGTCTGCGGCAGACACTAAAGGCTAGGCTGGCAGCCTGTATTACAAGTGCAATTTATGTCCTGCCGGCTCAAATCTCCTGCAATCTCTAAACACCGCCATTAGCCTCTGCTAAAGCAAGTGACCTCTCTGCGCAGCCACGTCTTTATAGATCCATTTAAAATCATTAGCAGCCAAGGAGTGATTAATGGTTTTGATTAACAAGAAAATGATTAAATTCATTTGGTAATTAGAAAGTCGGGCCTTGTTTGTTTGCAAGTAGACCTTTGTCTAATGTGCCATATCCCTCTAAGCCTGTTGTGTAAAAATGTCTTTGTAGAAGTATTGCTATTGTTGTTGACAATGATTTTGTTATCAGTATATTCCGTCTCAAGATTTCTTTTGTATTCCACTGCTTGTTTTCCCTTCCCATACAACAGATCTCTAACCATTGGTTGAGTTTTGTAATTCGATGACTGATGTGATCAGTTTATCAGCTTGCTATTCATTTGAGTCGGACTTTGTATTCAGTAGTCCACTCCATCCATTCTGTGGTTGTGTGCCATAACTCCCTCCAAGAGGTGCCACAATATGGGAGGGCCCCCCCCCCAAACATCTTTATTTAGTTTCATGGCCAGTTCAATAATAATATTCTTAATAATCTTATTCACCTCACTTTTAGTGACACCCTGCTGTGGTCTGTAATGGCCCATAAATTGGTCTCAAGTAAAGGTCTGGCAGTTTCCATTAGTCGTTTATCCGCTTATATGAAATCTGTCTGTGAAATATAAATGTACCAGCACCAGCTCTGAACCCCATTGCATGCTAGAGAACTGAGAACTCTATTTTATATTTTATTTCCATTTTTAAGGGGCACAGGAAATATTCCAAGCTCTTGATCATCTTTTCAAGATTTTACAGGACTGGCCGCTGAAGAATGAAACTACAGTAAAAGGAAAATAAAGTTTCCCTGAGTAGCTCTCTCTGTGCGCTGGTTTGAACTAAAGCGTATTATGCCACAGAAAAGAGTCGGGCAGTTGAGCAGCTGAGCAACAGGCTCCAAACGTGCAGTGAATGCAATGAAGGAAGCATCAGAGACCCAGTCCCTTGAGTCCTCACTCTCAGCGCGTGATGGGGGGGGGGGGAGAAAAAAGCAAATGCCCAAGCACACTCAATATTATTAGACCTAAATTTATGTTGACAGTACACTCTCTGAGTAGCGTAGTATGGTGATGTCTGACATTAGCAACATTTGAAGGTGGCAGAAATGTTGAGCTGTGTGTGTAGAAATCTCAGTCTCTTGCGGGGGTGTGCCTCTCGGAGGACGGGGGGGAAACACATGCAAGCAATCAGGACAACCATGGAAAAAAGGGCATCTGCCACAAGGACTAAGTGTAAACACACAGACGAACACACACACACACACACACACACACACACACCCACACACACACACACACACACACACACACACACACACACACACACACACAGTGCAGCTTAAACACATACACACATATGCATGTAGACCCGCACATGGTCTGATGGAAATAATTGGACCTCAAAAGTCAAAGAAAAGGGTCTCCTCATATGTGTGGACTGGAACCACACTTTTGGGGCCCATATTTTTAGACTTCTGCAGTAAGCTGAAGGAACTTTTTTTTCAGATACCAAATAGGCACCAGACATAGTTTACATCAGCACACTATTTGAAGTGGTTGCAATGCCCACTGTAATTACAGGGTAGTATGAAATTTGGCCCAAGACGTCCTAGTGTATATGTGCCTTTGGATATTGTTCCATTGACAGCTGAGATAGATAGCCTAAATATAAGCTGCGGAGTTGTGATCAAATAGCTGACAGACATGCATCCACTGCAGCTGTGTCTCTTTCAAGTTGAGGTTTTTTGGTCGTGCTGTTCCACTCAACGTATCATTTTCTTCCAGGCACATCTGTGGTCCAAGTGGTGGCAACAGATGCAGACGACCCCACATACGGGAACAGCGCTCGAGTGATTTACAGTATTCTGGAGGGACAGCCGTACTTCTCCGTGGACCCCAAAACAGGTACAAATATGCACACATGTACAAAGAGTAAATAAATCCATTCATACAAATTATGTGTGGTAACACTTTACTTAAACCAAGTATTCCCAAAGCATTATAAAAACATTCATAAAGGAATATAAAGTATTAATAATAACTGACATAAGTCTATATAATTATTTACGTAAATAAATAGTCCGCCAGTCCGTAATAAATCCAGACAGGACGAACAGGTCTTATAATGAATATATATATATATCTGCAATCATAAAGCATTACAATGTTATAGTATAAGGCCTCACAGTCTGAGGTATCAGAATACATAATGAAGCTTATTTTACTTCTTGATAATGGCACTGATGACATTTTTGCAGTTTATCCACCATATAATATTTATTCATAATACTAGTTGTCTACAGCTTATACTACAACATCAAAACGCTTCATGAGCGCAGTCATGTCTGTTTATGAATAGTAATATACATCACTTACATCAGTTGCTATAATGCATTATGAATAATTTATTAACATATATAAATGTAAATCTAATAATGCTTTATGGGCACTGGGTTGAAGTAAAGTGTAAGACAATGTGTTACAATGGCCAATACCATGTACATACATACATATGTATATATGTTTACCTATATCATGTATCTTAAAGGTGAGGTTAATCATTTTGAACCAGTGTGTGTACATTGTCACAGGGTTTATTGTTTCAACAAATATACTGAGAGATCTCAGCATGTAACACCATCTCTGGACTCCTATTACACTCATGAGAAACACATTCTCATCTTAATTGTTTTGTACATACACCACCTTCGGTTTGATTTGATGTGCACTCAGTCCACCGCCGGTCTGATAGGAAATGTTCTCAAGCCATCACTGAAACACACTCTCCTACAGGTCTGACTAATGGACCCATTTGCTCTCAAGAGTGTCACTGAGACAGACCTGGGTATGAGCTTAGAATCACACCTTGTTATGGCTTGCGATTATCGCCGCTGTTTATCTGATGATTCAGAGCAGTGGGCTCTCAGTGAGGTGGCCTGTGGCTATTGTGATGGAGCTGCTTGAGTATGGAACCTGGTGTGATGAGGTTGTAATGAGGTTTCTGGTACATTAGTAAAGTGCAACACATCAGCCTCACCTGATTACAGGGCACAAAATCCTCCAGTGCAATCAGCGAGGACGAAAGCGTCGGGATGTGGATCCATTTCTCATTTTGTACATGGACACTATCATCATTGAAAGCAGCCGAGTCTTGATTAAAACACCTTTGAGTGTGCAGCCTTCATTTTTCACAATTTCGCTGTCTGATTGATGAGACTTTTGTGGGTTTCCATCATGATGCCCAATCATGTGGTGAAGCGAGAATGGTAACATATGTCTTTTTTTTATAAATAGCAGCAGTTATTGATCCAGTCAGATCCAGCCTATCAAAACTGAAAACCCTAATAACAAAACTGAGAAAGATTTTGAGACAATTTGACTCAAAATATCCCAGGCCCAGTTTACACCTGTATTTGGCACATCTTGCACTAAGATCGGGTTCAGATACGGATTGTCCAGATTGCTCGGATTGCTCTGGTTGCTCTGGTCTGCCTCTTTCACATTGCATGCAAATCACAAATCCTCCTGAAGTCAGCCTCATGACTATGGCAGGTACACCAGACATTCTATTATCATGCACACATGCTCATTACTGATACATAGAGAACTCAGCATTGTGACAGGAATGGCCTATATGCAGTAGTCATAACTATTTGATGCAATCACTGAATACTGAACACTTGTTGGACTGAAGTTTGGAGACTTCAAATAAGTATATTTAAGTACTTAAGTATATGTACAGTATATATATATAAATAGATATATAAGTATAAGTATATTCAAAATCACCTAAATACAATTTTAGATACCGTACTCCAGAATGCAGGCTTCATACTTCATCACACCTTGCTTGAGCTAGGATTTCTAGGTATTTTTTTAGCTATAACAATAGACAAACATTCAATCAACAACAACAATCAACCAAATTTGTGAGAAGGGTCAATGCCTGGTCCTGGGGGTTGGCTACGAGATTGTACAAGGCAGCACCTTAGCGCCATTGCTGCTCAGAGCATAATAGCAGTGACGGCAGAGCATTAATGGCACACCAATGGCACTAAGCTGACAAACACCAACCGGCCATAGGTTCATCCATGGAAAACCAAAGCCGTTTCATCAGATTTGGCAAGGATTGCAGGGACTGGCCCATAGCATCCTCTCCAGCATTTGCTGGGAGCTGTGTTGCTTAGACTATAAGCAGCTGGTTCATTTGTTTAAATGTTTCAACCCACACAAGGGCACCATTTGATTTCTCAATGGTGAAGCAGAGATCTAAACTAAGCCATGAGATGGCTGCCGTTCCCTTTGCTAACTGTTGGTTCACTGTCAATCAGGGCCTGTTGGGGGGGGGGGGGGGGTCTGAGTAAGGCCTGAGTTAGTTGGTAATTTGCTGGGTATCTTGTTGGCTGTAACGATGCTGGTAGGATGTCCAGTGGGGGAAGAGGCAGGTGGACAACTCTTATGATCATTGTGGATTAAGATGAACTGCTAAGGTTCAGACGCCCGGTGCTCTAGAGAATGTAAAATGCTGGAGGACTCGTGGTTTAGTGCTCAACGATCTGGACGTCCATGTGGGGATGTTTTTTTTTGGGGGGGGGGGGGGGGGGGGGGGGGCTCCACTTGGTAGCTGGGAATCTCCCCATGGGTGGCGGGTTGCACTCTGTTTCGGTGAAAGTGAGACACGAACATGGGCACTGACTCACCTGCATTCATCTCATCTGATACTCCTCATACACTGGCAGGTGCTTGGCTTTGCTCTATCAGTTTTTTTCCCCCCACTGATAAATGATCACAATGGACATCCCAGCATGTTGATGCAAGGTATAAACACACACAGTATGCATTGTGTCTGGAATGCAATCAAACCAGCTAGACCTCGTCTGAAGGTAATTTGCCTCACATTGTGATCAGATTTGTGCAGTGCATAAGTATGATTCATTCATTGTGTTCACCTTCCAATGCAATCCTAATCAGGACATGCAATCTCAGTGACAATGAGATTACATTAAGATATGAAATGTACATGTACGTATATGTGCATGACATATCAAGGCACACTGAAATGGGGTCATGTGTGAAGATGGGTTGAAGCCTATTGCCACCCACCATTGTATCACGTTTTAACCCACACAGGGGCTATATAATTAGTACACATTAGTACAATTATTCTTTCGAATTTCAAGACGCAAGTAAATGTGTATTGTACATTAGGCAAATTTGAGCTCACAGTGTGAACATACTTAGTGGCTCGTCCACTTCTTCTATCCCTGATTCATTAAGAAGCTTAGTGAGAACGGGGGTGTGATGCCCTGTCACTGTCATGCCAATCAACTAGTGGAGCAGGGCAGGCGCACAGCCCAGACCATGGGGTGAAGAAACAAAAGCAAAGAACAGCCAAAGTTGCTTCTCACATATACAAATGCAATAATGACTGAAATAATGAACACGTCTGGTGTGTTGAATGATTACATTTCATGATTCATTTTCATCAAAGAATTAAGGTTTCCTGGTCATACTGCACATACATCATACTCTCAGTATTATATGGATCGTTTTTGGAGGCAGCTAGTTTTTTTATTTATGGTGATATTGTTTTTATGTATTCATTTAAATGAGAGTGAAAGAGAGATAAGCACACCTGTGGTTCCCACTAGCTGACAAGGTTATGTGGTTTGGTAGCCCGGGTCGGATATTAACATTAAAATGTTAGAATAGATTTCACAGCAGGACATCCACCAAATATATTGCCAAATCACATCAGTTAGATTTGAGCTTTTATTGGTGCCAACTCCACTCTGTCATTCTTTGCCAGCTGTCAGTGTTTGCCATGCAAGTCCGTTGGCTGTTAGCTAGTTTGCTAAGAATGAAAGTCCATGATGATTGTAAATACACAAAACAACTGATCCCTGGTTCTCTGAAGGAATTATAATTTTAGGCTCATTTAAGTTTGAAAAATAGAATAGCTTGCGGTTGCAGACATTTGGAGAACAGTAACCCGTGCTGTCCTTACCACAATATAAGTCTGTGTACCTGGAGCACTCAGAGATGCTCACAGTGTTTTTCTCTGCTCCATTGACTTACACAGAGTACTACTGTGGTTGTTATATAGGTAAGAGAAAAGCGTGCAAGCCCTGACTACTTTAAATAAATGGAAGTTGATGCAGAGAAGGAAAAATGTCTGGTGTTCTAGTCTTGGGAGCAAGACCTATAGTCTATTATGACTGGTTTTGCTGCATGTGGGAAGACACACAGTTCACTATTCGAGACATTTCTGTGCCGGTTTATTACTTGATACTGGATATTGTACATTAGGCAATCTTCATGCAGGTCATGTATAGCTTAGGTTGCCCTGAATCTACCAAGTAATCTGATCACATGTAAATGATTACACCCAGTTTGAAGGAAAATTGTAATGACGTTTGTAATTGAGATGGATTCATTCTCTCCATCTCATAGCTATTGAACATTACACTTTCTCCACTCTGGCATACCAGAGGTGGAGCCTTCATTTTTCACCAGTGACTAGTAACATTTCCATGGACCAGAGCTGTAAGTCCCAGTATAAAACAATTATATTACCAGTATATGACGATTAACCAGGTCCAAGTGCAATGAAATTTAAAATCCATAATCAAATTACCACCATTCAATGAAATGTGTTTTCCTGTAATTTTCATAGATAATATAATATTATTATTTTGTACCACATCATATCATTTTACATTATGTGGTGCAAAACACTCAAATTTGTTGACAAAATTGCAAATTCTCAGTTGACGAAATCAGCCACTAAGCACCACCAGGGGATGTCTTTGTGTGGAAAAGTAAAAAATGTGTGTCATTTGCAGGGGTCATCAGGACAGCCCTTCCTAACATGGACCGGGAGGCACGGGACCAGTACCTGCTGGTCATCCAGGCCAAGGACATGGTGGGACAGATGGGCGGGCTCTCCGGCACCACGTCTGTCACGGTGACTCTGTCGGATGTGAATGATAACCCACCGCGCTTCTCCCGCAGTAAGGCTCCTGACTCTGTGACCTGTCTAACACGCCTGATCCACAGCTGATGTTTTAATGCAAAACTCATACAGTACATAGACCTGAACAGGCTTTCAGCACCATACAGTGAATCAGGAAACTCAAGGATCCCCTTTAGTGCACAAGACAGGAAACAGATAGGAGCTCTGAAGCAAAACAGTTGCCCCGGCAACCGCTAATGAATCCGATACTCGTTGAAGCTTACCCCAAGCTCTTAATTAATTGAAGTTGTAGTTTGTTAGTTGGTTTTTATACGTTTTTTTTTTTTAATAGAAAGCTTTAAAAAGTTGGGGCTGAATAAACACATGGATAATTGGAGGAGCACTCTCTGGTGTTGTAAGTCTATACAGTACCTACAGAGGCAGAGCGTGAGAGAGAGAGAGTGTGTGTGTGAGAGAGAGAGAGAGAGAGAGAGAGAGAGAGAGCGTGAGAGAGAGAGAGAGAGAGAGAGAGTGTGTGTGTGAGAGAGAGAGAGAGACAGATAGATGGACAGACAGAGAGAGAGTGAGAGAGGAGGGGGGGGCAGAGAAAATTCTTAGTGGGTGAGTCATCAAAAAAACCCAGAAGCCAAGTGATAAGAGAGAAAACACATGAAATCGGAAAATAGTGTCATCAATAACTCTTTCATTTGTTTTCCTGTGTGTGTGTGTGTGTGTGTGTGTGTGTGTGTGTGTGTGTGTGTCTGTGTGTGTGTATGTTTGTAATGTGTATTTGTGGTGTCCTTTTGAAGAATCCTATCAGTTTTCGGTGCCAGAGTCCCTGCCTGTAGCATCAGTGGTGGCCAAGATAAAGGCCCTGGACTCCGACGTGGGCCCAAACGCAGAGATGGAGTACAGAATTATAGATGGCGATGGCCTTGGGATGTTCAGGGTCTCCACTGACAAAGACACACAGGAGGGAGTCATCACTCTGCTTAAGGTATTCAGGGCCACCCCAGTCAATTATGTGGGCAGATTAAAAGGACATGGCTATTCACTGTTTTTCAAAAGATAAAAAAAAAAAAAATCTACTAAATAAATCAATTTTTGCCTGTGCAGTTGAAAAGGAGGTCGCAGACGTTTTTTAGTTAATTATGCGTTAACATGGTATGAGGGTCTCTGCATTGCTTATGACAACTAGATGGTACAATGCTTGCAAGCCTTGGCCAGAAATGAAAAATAGGGTTCCAAGGACCCATTTTAAAGCTATGTGTCTTTGTCTTAAAATCAATATTTGGATGGACAGTAGACGAGCAATCGATACCAAAACTTACATGAGAGATGGATGATAGCATTTTTATGATCAGAAAATGAACCTTTCAGTGGCGGGTATAGTCACAGCAGTCTCACTTAATGAACAAGGTCAACATATTCAACATTCAACTGGAAACTCTTCATGCCTTTCATTTGAAACTTTATTTTTCCTTTCTTTTGTTAATTCAATGTATTTCTATGTATTTTTGTTTGTCTGTATGATCAGAACTTGGATTTTGAGACTAAAACCACCTACTCCCTGAGGATTGAAGCATCAAATCGACACCCCGACAGCAGGTTCCTGAGCCAAGGGATGTTCAGTGATACAGCGATGGTTCGGCTAATTGTGGAGAACGTGGATGAGGCACCAGTGTTCTCCTCATCACTTAGCAAGATGGTGGTCTCCGAGGCCGCCAAGGTTGGAACCATCGTTGGGACTGTGTCAGCTAATGACCCAGATTCTACTAATAGTCCCATTAGGTAGGAAATCGCTGGGAATCTTTATAAAATTACAGTTATGTGTTAAAATGTATCCTATTATTTTGCTCTGTGGTAGGTATCAAGGTGCTTCATTAAAATATGGAAGAATAATAGCTATGTTTATTCGTTTCTCTTGTTCATAAGTGCTGTATTGATTAATTTGTTTTTCACATGGCTTTTCTCTAATGAAATAAATTTGCAGGCAACTTATTGTAGAAATGTTTTAAAGCTGGTTAAAAGTTAAATGCAAAAAAGTAATAATCAGATGTCCTCCTCCTGCTGCTGTAACACTTCAGTTTGAAAGAAACAGCAAGATAAATAAAGCTCAACAGGCTCTTGAAATCTCAAAGGGCAAAGTGTCAGCCATGAGCTTAATAAGTTAATCATAAAGTAAAATACCTTTTTAAATACCTATTTAAATTGGTCAAATTACTTTCCTTTCTATTTCAACATTCCTCCAGTACAACACGACTCCTTCTTTATATTAGCTGAATGATTGCAGACCGTGATAGCAGGAATTATGAAGGCCATAGCTATTTTGCCAGTCTGTTACAGTTGTGTTATTTTTTGACTGCAGGTATTCAATAGACCGCAACACGGACCTGGAACGCTTCTTCAACATTGAGGCAACAACTGGAATTATCAGCACTGCAAAGCCGCTGGACAGGGAGGTCAACGCAGTGCACAACATTACCATCCTGGCCATCGAAAGTCGTGAGTTCTTTATTCTCCTACTCATCCACATCATCGTAGATGTTATTATGCCACTGTCTCAGAGGGTGGGGTTGTCAAAGTTCATCTTAAAGTTGGGAATGAGTACTACATTGGGTTGGAACACATTAGGAAACACTGTCTTCATTATCAGCCCCCATCTCCTTGGGAACACAGGTAGTGCTGGCTGTTTCCTAATAACTGCAGTCTGCCAGATTGGAAAAGACATCCACTGTCATTTTTAGTTTTTTTTTTGTCCCTGTCATTCTCCACTGAGGGTAATGCAGCATGGCAGTGCTCTTTGCCTTCTGTCTGAGCCAATGCACCCACAAGAGCAGCAAGCAGGGAGATCAACATGTTATGTAAAACTGGACAATTTTATTTGAAGTCATGCATGAAGTCACGGTGGATATGACACCTTGATTCACTTCTCACCATTTAAAATTCTATTAGAATTAAGCCCCCTCCTGTGATATATTGTCAGACACGACAATTGTAAGTATCAGTCTCGTGACGAATGTCATTATTCCAAAGCTCTGAGGCTTTGACTAAAGTACCGTGCGGTCCTTCACCAATCAACATTTGCACAGTGTCCCAGCTAATGGTGCAGTGAGGCCATGTGTGGCTTTCAATCTCTCCCTGTAGTTCGCTCTGGAAAGCAGTGCAGATGAATGGCTTGGGCAGTGGGCAGCTCAGTTCTGCGTGTGTCTCCCCTATGTTGTGATCCAAGTCGAAGCTTCTGTCAAGGTCCTCTGCACAGATGCCATTCGCCAGAGGTGACCGTGGCCGAGCAATCCAACCTCCCCCACACACACACACCTGCGGACGTCGTGGGGTTTGATGGAGTCTCATCTTGATTCCAGCCGATGGCCGGGTCGCTTACCTCTTCCAACTTAGCTTCAAGCCCCACCTCCTCCTCCTCTTCCTCCTCCGCCTTGCCCTGCCATACCAGAATCAATGTATCCCGGTTGCTGATTTTGCAATTGAATGACCTTGAGGAAAAGAAAACTAAACAAAATAAAACACCTTTCTTTGCCCAAACCACCCAGCACAATAGCAGGCAAGCCTTCCTGCCATCCATCTGAATGATGGGATATAATTATAACTTCATTCATATGGTTATATTCCTGCTTCAATATCCATGAACATGCACAACCTTAATGGGAGTTTGCAGGGACCGCCCCGACACCATAGATCATTGTCACCGGCATCTGCTGTCCCTGGAATGACTCTTGGAAAAGATTGAAATGTCCTTCTCTATTTATCTTGAGTGTGAGTGAGGGTCTTGTTAAGGCTAAAGTTAACTTGGAAGCCCTTTCTATTTGGTGACTGGCTTGAGAAAGAGAGAATGTTTAAAAAACTATAGGACTACAGTTTGATATTAACTTTAGATTGACATTAATATGTGCCATGAATTCACTACCTTTGGAACTGTTAATACCTGCGCTAAAAATACGGACATCATCTCATCGTAGATCTTTTGATCTTTATTAATTATGCGGTAATTTTTTTTAGCTTGGCAGCTTTTCTAGTTTTAATTTTCCAAATGCATGGCTAAATTCATGTCAGCCACAGCTAAAAGATAATGAGAAATATTATAATGAGGTGATTTTGTGTCTTGGACACATTTTCTTCAAAGCAGAGGGTTGCCACAAGATCGTAAGTAGGTCTTGTGGCTGTTTTCTATTACGCGTCATGAGCCATGCCCTTTGAAGTCATTTGCTTCAAAGCTGTTGTCTGAGTTTGGTTCTCCTCTGCAAATCATCCTGCTCAGTCACAGGGGTGTCATTGGACCCCGGCCCGACTGCAGATTAAGCGGCCCATTCTGGAAGATATTGTGTCTCATTCACTTAATTGTGCGTTCAGGTAATCATTCATTGTGCATTAAAAAAAATGCTCTCACACGTATGCAAAGACACATTGCTCTCACCAACGTCCCTGACATCAGTAAAGAGGCGATAAAGTTTAGTTGTCAAACAGAACTGCACAAATCGATTGATAGGGATAAATAAAAAAAGAAAAAATCGAAATAAATGTTTGATTTAGACATACTGAGGCCCTTTGAGGAACGTTTTCACATTTATTTCAGTGGAACTGATTTTACTTACCACACGCACCCTCTGAAGGGTGGGCTCCTTCATTTAGATTGGGAGGATTCCTGAACTGTTGCATGTGAAAATCCATTTAAAAGGTAATTTACTGATGATACAAAAAATATGTTATGGAAATGATGGACAAATCATGTCCTCGTATTTCCCTCCAGATATTCTCTCTCTCTTTCTCTCTCTCTCTCTCTCTTTCTTTCTCTCTCTCTCTCTCTCTCTCTCTCTCTCTCTCTCTTGTGTTATTAACGTATCATTGTAGATGGATCATCGAACAATAAACACAATACAACGCTTTATCTCACACTGCACATACAGTACGTATTCTAAATGGCAATGCCCAGTCATGGTACTAGTGCCTAGCAACACATCTATCAAAATCTCTCATTCCACTAGTCACAGGCTTATCTGTGAAACAAAAACATCTGCGTCCAGGCTTCCTCGTCAGTGGAGATCGTGGAAGGAACAGATGGAAATTAGAACTTGAAAAACATTGTCTCACTGCCTGGCTGGACATAATAATGTATGTGTTCGTACCCCTTTAATCAAAGAATACCTTTGATCCTGATCACTGCAGCTGCATAGATAATTCCCAATCATATGAATTTTAAATTATTATTATTATTTTTTTAAATAACAAGTGAGACCAATATGAGCCTGACCCTTGGAGAGGGGCAGCAGGGGAGACTCAATGAATGCTGCTGTGCTCTGCGCTTTTAGGGGACACACACCGCAGAGGACAATCTGCCACCACTTAACACGATCACTCACCCACACCCACACAGACACACACAGACAAACACACACATACACACAAACACACACACACACACACACACACACACACACACACACACACAGACACACACACACACACACACACACACACACACACACACACACACACACACACACACACACACACACACACACACACACACACACACACAGACACACACACACACACACACACACACACACACACACACACACACACACACACACACACACACACAAATGATAGATGTGGCAGATGTTACTCTTCTGCTTGGCTTCCACAGGTGTTTAGTGCTAGCAGTTGCAGTTTAAATGGCCAGATACCCCCAATATCTGATGAAGCTGTTTAGATGAAAGGCACAGTTTTCGACCGCCCACGCTCATCTTGCACCTTATGCCTGGGTGCGCCATCTTCATTTCGGTGTACATTACTGTAAATGTCCTGTGCTATAATTAAAAGTTATAAAACTTGGAGGCAGAATCTGTGGAGGTGACAATAAACACCGCCCGCTGAGTTTCCTCACTCGGCTTGCGTTAGAATTCAGGCTGCATTCAGTCACACCTAAAAGCACACCGCAGTTAGCAAATAATCACCCAGCTGTTTCCATATCCTCTAATTTGCGAAAACAGTTTGACGAGACACAGGAGGAGATGCACAGGCCTTTGTTTCCGTCGGCAACAGCTCACCGTAGCCCACGGCTCCCTGGAGGCTTAAGGACATGGAGATGAATTCATTGCCGATGCTTATCGCCTGAATTAAAATATAGCAGCATCAATCACTGGGATGCTTCTGTCGGAAATGTACCACCTGTCCCGAGAGCACCTCGCCTTGAGGATAAAAAGTGCTAGCTGCGATGGTGTTTAAAGTGCTAGCTGCGATGGTGTTTAAAGTGCTAGCTGCGATGGTGTTTAAAGCACACGCTGGCTGCTTCTGCTGCCCTAGTTTCAGCCCCTCCAGGTTCACTGGGGGTGTCGCTTCCAAATGCCAACATCACTCTCCACAACCCCACCCCAAAAAACAGCATCTGCTCTTCACTGGGCTTAGAGCCTGCAATTGCACAAAGACCTTGACCCGTCTTTCACCTGTGACAACAGTTTTTTTTCTTTCTCTTTTTTGAAGCAGTGACTTAAGCGTGGCAACTGGAAAGTAACTTCTCCTTCAGAAGAAAAAGACAGATGACACCGCATAATGCAAGCCTGAGATGACTGTCTGATCCTTTATCAGCCAAGAGTCAATATCGTAGCCAAGTTGCTTTGATGCAGCGCAATCTCACATCTGTTGTCAGAGGAAGATGAAATGTTTATTTGCTGCTGCTCTGAAGCAGTGTATTTTTGTCTGACATGCTTGTCTTGTGTCTAAACCCTATATTCGCAAGGGAACAAGCTAATGATATTCACAAATAAAAAACCCGCTGACATTTATGCATACTAATACGTTTTTTTTTTTTGTATCCTTCTCTTCCTCTGTTCTAGTGGACCCGGCTCAAGTTGGAAAAGGAGTGGCCCTTATTACAGTGATGGACATCAATGACAATGCCCCCGTCTTTGCCATTGAATATGAGACTTTCCTGTGCGAGAGCTCCAGCCCTGCTCAGGTACCGTGATGTCAGCAGTACTCATTTTCTCATTGTTTTCTCTCAATGTCTCACTGTTTCTCTCAATGTCTCACTCAATGTCTCATTGTTATTGTTGCCTCCACTCCTTTGTCCTCGCTGTTCCTGTTGTTGTGTTAGTTACTTATCTCACAGCTTGTTCACAAAAGGTTTTTTTCTCGTGAGCGTATTTGTTTTTCCGATTGTACAAAAAAAGGATTTCAGAAAAAGGCAATAGCTTACAGCTTCTTCCACCCAGAGGGAAACCACTCATTCCTTCGTCAATGTTAGTCCTGTGTCCTGCTCTACCGTGTAATAGTCTACCTGCTGATGTTTGGATTTCAGTGGCAGTTTGTTTTCCTGTAGATTTTTTTATTTCATTTTCAGTCACACCCCACGACATTGAATGGGCACTGTGGTTGAACAGCACTGGGCCATAGGCTGGGACCTGTCAAACCGTGCACCACATCTGCAGAGTTTGAAGTGATTCAGTCGTAGCACACCACGCAGCACTGTGCCACAATGGCGATCCCCAGCCAGCAACCGACAAAAAAAAAAACCCCAGCTGGACAAAAACGGTGAAAAGGGCCGCACATGGATTCCAGCAGCAGGCCATTCCAATCAGAGGATCAAAACAGGACTCGCTGGTGTGGAAAATGGTTCACATCAATTCAAATGGGATGACGGTGACTGTGGCATGAAATTGGTTTGTTGGAGAGTAGTGGCAGAAGGGGGCAAGGGCCAGGGTCCTGCAGTGGTGGTCAACTCCACAGCACAGAGAAATCCTCACAGAGAAATCCTCACAATGTAATAATGTGATAAATGTAAATGTGACAATATATCAGCAGCTCTACGGAAGCATGGGCGTCTTGTGACCCTTGCGTTTAAAAATAGTCACTTGCTCGAAACCTCCGGTTTGGCTAATAGGAACATAACTGTACAGTCACAGTGGTTAAAATATAATGACATTACTCACTGATGAATAGCTTCAATTATAACGTAAGCCGACAAGGTGTTAAACCCCTGGCCTCCTCCTAATGAGCATAATAAAAGCCATTCGCGCTGGCAGAAGATGGTGTCTGATGGACTGCGCAGGCTATTGACCTTTGCTTGAATCACATTTACATTTATGCAATGCTAAATGACACGGCCATTGGACACGCTACATAGACCCCTCTAAGCCGGAGCCGGTCTGTTGTGGTCTAAAGACCCAAGTCGCTTGAGTATATTTTTTGCAGGGTTGAAGCATTCTACTACAATCGTGATGTCGACCACTGTTGCAGAAGTGGGCCAAGCATCTAATAGTAATTTGGATTAGCATGTCAATCTAGTAAGAAAAACAGGTTGATTGTTGCGCTGATTGAGAGAGCTTTGAAGTAGTCATAAAGAGCCCTTGAAGACAATTCATTTCTCCCATCAGGGCCCTCAATTGAAAGCAGAAAGAGAGAGAGAGAGAGAGAGAGAGAGAGAGAGAGGGCACATAGGGAGAAGAGTGGGCTGTGGGGGGTGCAAAGAATCAGGCTTAGCTCTCCCTGTTGGAACGACAGTGTTTGTGTTATAGCAATTAGGCTAAAGCTCTGACATTCCAAAGTCGCCCAGAGACTGATGTTTGTTCTCTCTCTCTCTCTCTCTCTCTCTCTCTCTCTCTCTTTCTCTCTTTCTCTGTCCCTCTTTCTCCCTCTCCGCTCCTCTCCTCTCCTCTCCTCTCCCTCTCTCTCCATCTCACTGTTATAATGTATAAGGGAAGTGCTTGCTTGCGGGCTTATCTGACAGACACTATCGCTGTACTTTCGAAAGCAACACGCAGATCCCCCCTCGGGAACCTGGTCTATGTGGTTTTTTTTTGTTCCTCCTGGCCTTCACTCCGTCATTCTAACTTTCGAAAGACTTGCTTTCATATTACCGGCTAAATGACTTTCCCGTTTCCCCGTAGCCCATCAGACCCAAGGTGTCTCCTGTCTGTCTACTGTCTGCCTTCTAGGTGTCTCCTGTCTGCCTGCTAGGTGTTTCCTGTCTGTCTGCTAGGTGTCTCCTGTCTGCCTGCTAGGTGTCTACTGTCTGTCTGCTAGGTGTCTCCTGTCTGCCTGCTAGGTGTCTCCTGTCTGTCTACTGTCTGCCTGCTAGGTGTCTCCTGTCTGTCTGCTAGGTGTCTCCTGTCTGCCTGCTAGGTGTCTCCTGTCTGCCTGCTAGGTGTCTACTGTCTGTCTGCTAGGTGTCTCCTGTCTGCCTGCTAGGTGTCTCCTGTCTGCCTGCTAGGTGTCTCCTGTCTGTCTGCTAGGTGTCTCCTGTCTGCCTGCTAGGTGTCTCCTGTCTGTCTGCTAGGTGTCTACTGTCTGTCTGCTAGGAAACGAAAAACGCTGGATGTTTTTGTAATCGTTTACAGTCCTCCGCCATATGTGTTGGGCTCTGATATCTTTTACCAAGGGATCGCTCTGAACAACAGCCTGGTGACAATCCTACTCAGTGTTGAGCATGAAAGGCCATGGTCTGCTATGATGTGTTATCATATGTTTACAGCACAGCACTTGTTTTTTTGTTAGTTTTTTTTTTGTTGCTTAAATCAGAGTGACGTTGAAGGTGTCTTCTTAGGTTTATCATGTCTCACTTGGCCCGTTTGCTTGTGTCTGTGGAATGCCTCTTACTCATTGTGAGACACCAGGGTTTACTTGGGGAGAAACAGAAAAGTCAGGCAGCCGCAGGAGACAAGGGGGATATGACTTATCCCTGTGGATAGTTATTACTCCTATCTGACTTTGATTGTTGTTTTAATGGGTCTCTCAGGGTTACGGTCTCTCAGGAGACATATTCCTGAGAAAGTGCTGTTGAATGTTTATTGATATGGTAACAAGTGAGTCCTTTTGGAAGGGAACGCACATTTTTTTTGCGGAGTATGATCATTTTTTGTTTGCATGATTTTTATTGTAACATTTCAGAGTTTTTCCATGTTCAGGTCTTTTCCTTTCCTTGGTGTCTAATTTATAAATGTACTACACAGCCTTGGTTTGCATATGTGAAAATCAGCTTTTAAAAAAATATATATTTCTACACTCAAGGCAAACTGTATTAGAAATCATAACCTAGTCAAAATCCTTTTTGTCGTGTAACTGATTTTTAATGACAGAAAATGTAACAACAAGGAAACGAATAGGCCAGGTGCCAATAGGTAGAACCCCCCTGTTGAGATAGAAACAGATGGTAAGTTGTTAAAGAGTGCCCTCCCCAAATCCCCAGCAAACAAGCATGCTCTAATGGGGTCGTCCTCGCTCCTTTTCTGTGCCTCGCCTCCCGTTTTTTTAGCTCTGCGCCCTCACCTCCGTGCCCTTCATCTGCCTCTCTCCTCAGTCTCCAATGTCATCCTGAGACTTATAACATTGTCTACTGGTTGACAGCGTGATACATCACTAAATAAGTTAGAGCAACATCTGCGCTTTCAGGGTACTTTGTCTCACCCAAAAAAGATCCTTCAGACCTTGCCTCCATTTTTTGCTAGCCTCCCAAAACCCATAGTCGGTGAGATTAAAAAATATATGTATTCATATTTATTCACTACATATATTGTATTTACATGCCGTACATCGCTCTGGCAATGCCTGGGTTTTGGAATTAAGGGGAAGCTTATGTCATCACGTCTCTGGCCAGAGGAGAAGGCCTCCTCGCTGGGCTGTGGTTGGTTCGCTGACAGACTGTGATAATGTGGTCATCTCCGGCTGTCAGGTCCGAGCATTAGTCTCCGCTTGACTGGCCAGCCTCCTGAGATGCTTGTGGTATGGGGTTAAAGATTTGCCCTGCAGCTAGAGAAGGTTCAGTCACATGAATGGCGATACTCAATCTCCCCTGAAAGCTGCTGAGCAAAATATATCTCTCTCTCACTCTCTCTCTCTCTCTCTCTCTCTCTCTCTCTCTCTCTCTGTGGCTCGCTCGCTATATCCTTCTCCCATTCTGTCTCTACGGTTTCTGATCCCAGAGTTCCTATGATCATGCCAGCGTTCATTAGTCCACTCAATCTGATGACTTATTAATGAATATGAATTATATATTGCAATATAGGCCTTGTTTAGGATTTGATTTTTAACTTAATCATGGCATCACTGGACCTCAATACATGATTCATGTCATTAATAATTGCAAGTTGTTCTGCCTTAATTATTCATTTGCCAATGTGGTGCCTGACTCCTTTGCAAAGGTGTTAAAAGTGCGAGTTGATGTTATGTGTCTAAGACAAAGTCCAGTCCAGTCCTGTCCTCCATACATTTTCCCTCCTTATTTTGCAGGCACCCTTCGTACACCCTTCATCCGCTCTCATTTTATTCCACTGTGGACGTTGAGTATTCAAGCCATTTACCATAAGCTAATGTTCTGTGAGCTCGTACATATTTGATTTCATCATAATGTTTGCATTAATGTAGAAGTCAAGCATTTCACATTACACATGTTACGCTAGTGGACAGAAAACCTTTTTTAGTCATTTTCAGTTAGAATCACTATCATGATTAAGATATATTTACAGATAAAAAACACCACCCATTAACCTTACCTTTGCCAAGTAATGACTTCTAGTAAGGGTGAGAGATTAAACCTGAATCATTGACTAAATAAATAAAACGTTAAGCACGTCCCCCATTAATGTAGCGGCTGAAAGCTAGATGTACGTGCTGGGTGAGTCTACTTATTTCACCCTCTCCCTCCTGCCCTGTGGAGCTGGTCTCATGAGATTTTCTAGTAGATTGAGTTTGTGCTGACTCCAGCTGGACGCTTGGGGATCACTCTGCACACAGTATTTAACCCAGCCAAAGCCTGCAGATTAGACCACAGTGGTGTCAAGGGAAGCTTCTTATAGCACCACCTGATGGGGCACCCTAGATAATCATCTTTAAAACATGGCACTTTTTTAGATGGTCTCCCTCTCTCTCTCTCCCCTTCTCTCTCTCTCCCTCTCTCCTCCCCTCTCTCTCCCTCTCTTGAAAGTGTGGTCAAATTCCTGGATGCACTCTGAACATTTGCAGTCAAATGCTGCCAGAGAGAAATTGAGAGAAGTATGTGATCCATCCGGATATCTGCATTATTTGACTTGAACTTACAATGCAAGGATGTCAATGATGTGTTCAGGTCCACACTGTCTGTCTCTCTCCAAGTATTGATTTCCCTTGAAGCCCTAACCACGATCCAAACCTGAGAGATTGTCTCCTGCTATTATGAGATGGGTTAACAAAATATGAATGCTGCTGTCAAGTCTGGTTTACAAGTCTAATATCAAGTTTTCCCTGCAGGTGATCGAAACCATAAGCGCAGTGGATCAAGACGAACCACCCAGCGGACATCGCTTCTTTTTCTCTCTTGCAGCCGAGGCTGCTGGCAACCTGAACTTCACCCTGAGAGATAATAAAGGTTATTCTTTATTTACATTTTTTGGGGAGGCACTTCCTGTGCTGATCTGATCTAGTTACTAGATTTTGAAGCCATTTTCTTTTTTGTAAAAAGGTTTCACCACATTTCAGCAGCAGATGATAGCTGAAGCATAGCAGTGCACTATAGACACAGTTAATATTCTTACTACAGCTGTATGGTTTATGTAGTTATATTTCATGTGTGAGTCAAACTAAGTTTAGTGCAACTTCATTTCTTATTCTTAATTAAGGGGCATATTTTCGTGTCCCACATCCTGTTTTTTTGGGGGGATTCGCGTCACCCTGCAGTCGGCACTAATGAAGTGTCGTCTGGCTCTTTAACTAGTAAAAAGGTTCCGTGTTAACCACACAGCTTCAGACCACAGCCAGATCCTTTAACTTTTTAAAAAGGTTCTGTGTTAACCACACGGCTTCAGACCACAGCCAGATTCATTTCCCCCAGATTTCCCATGATCACATCCATAGAAAAAAAAGAACGTACTGGGATCGGGTCCAGGTCTTTGAGGCTGGGACAAGCTTCATCAACAAAAGACTTGCATCCATCTCTGCTGCTACCCTACAGCACTGTACCTGGTGACTGGCCAGGCTTTTTAGACAGCATGGTCTACTGACTTTCCTGAAGATGATCCCTAATGACCCCTTCCTCATTCAGCTGAGTCAGGAAAATTAAAATCCAACACGTCCCTGCATGGAATTGTAAAACTTGAAAATGACTGTCATCAATCTAAGCTATTTGTTGTAGGTCCCCATCTAAATTACCTCCCCATACATATTCATAGTCAGATTTACATATTCATTTGATTTCATTCCCCCCTCTCGCTTCCAGACAACACAGCCTCTATCTTGACCAAGCGCGCCGGCTTCCAGCGGAGGCAGCAGTCTATGTACCGGCTGCCGGTGCTCATCGTGGACAGCGGGACGCCGGCTCTGAGCAGCACCAACACCCTCTCCATCCGCGTGTGCGAGTGCGACGGGGACGGCTCTCCCCAGTCCTGTGGGACTGAAGCCTTCATGCTGTCAGCCGGCCTCAGCACCGGGGCTCTCATCGCCATCCTGGCATGCATCCTCACCCTGCTGGGTAAGACACAGCCCTGCCTTCTCTAGGGCCCTGAGCCTCTGACACACAAGACAGGACATTTTGCTCTCATTTTGTATAAACAAATCCCAAATGCGAAAGTTGACTTTTTGTCTCAGGTGTATCAGCACGTGTCATGTATGTTTGAACTCTATGATAGAATCCACATGTGCCGATATATCTTATAGTCACTTTGAGTTCTATGCATTTTCATTGTCAATTCTACCTTACAGTTTAATATCAATTCCATTTCAGCAAGCAATAATTTGACCCACGATGGATTCACATGTCTTTGACATTTGCTTTTCTGACCATGAGTGTTTGTGCAACACCAGGCAATCAGCCAGTCCTCCCTTCACTTTGTCTAGAATGACCTGTATGGCCCGACTGTCCCATTTTCCTGCTCTTTGGTGGTCCGGCCCTTTGCTGATTGCTATTTCAGGGGATTCATTAGTTGATTGTTACATGAGAGTACATCACCCAGTGTGCCCTGCCTTACCTCTGGACCGGCTGTTGACTCCCGCTTTGTTTTGATTTGTTGACCTGGAGACTGCTGTGGGACTGAATGCCTAGTTGATGGACGGATTGATTTCTTGATTAGGCTATGGCACTGATAATCTGTTTCAGCACACGGGCTTGCAGTCTTAACAGAGTTAACTACAGGCCAAGACAGAGGTAATGGATTGGAAACATGAAACATTTTGGTGCAGTGTTGCCGAAGGAAAGCTTGTAGTAGTCCAGTGTGGCATCGCTGCTACACACAACAAATTGATATTTTGTGATGCTTTGAGAAGTGTCAGAGATCATTGCTGTGATTGGGCAGAATGATGGGATTGTGCGGAAGAGCCACTTCGGTTCAGTCAACATGGATACAGCAGATAGATTGTCATTTCTTACATTTTCTTATTCAATACCACTGAATAATTCTTTGTTCTCTGTAATTGACTCTAAACATTGTATCTCCCTCCACTTCACAACTCCTCATCCTCCATTTATGCTCTGCCCTTTACCTGCCATGAGGCTCAGACCACATCCCAGATGATGGCAGCTATGTCTGAGACAGGAGGAAGACAGAGCAAAGAGATACGTTGTGTAGTGTAGACTGGAGACAAGTCAATTGCAATGCTAAAGATGGGCATGTGTGGAAGGGTCTAAACCCATCTTTTTCACCACTAAAGAAGAACTCAGATTTAGACAGCCAGGCAGCCAGGCTCCATACTGATGGGCTGTGGCTTCATTTCAGTACATCTGACTATTAGTAGGGGGGGAAAAGAACATGAATCGTGTTGTGCTGTGAATGCCAAGCCAGAGTGTTTATCATACTTTTTATTGGTTTAGAAAAGGAAAAACATTACAGACAGCCAGAGTGCCGTGAAAGCCAACAGTAAAAACTGTTTTTAACGCATAAAATATATTTCTGTAACTGAATTATAACATTTCAAAGTACAGCAATTAAAATACCCTGGATTCCATTTAAACTGGTACATGTTATAATAGACTAGAACTCTGATATGACAAAAATACAAATAAAAGGATACAATCTTCGAGACGACATTTCATAACATCCACAGAATTTCAGTTCAGAAACATTTCAGAGTCTAAATATGAAGCAATTAGAAATTTTCTTGAGATTGATTTGAGCAGAGTACAGTTAAATACGGTACCATACAAAACAGAACTCTAGGACCTTGTTAGTGAAGTAAACATAATTCTGATGGTTGCCCCAAGGCTACTCTCTCCCTGTTTCTCCCTCTCTCCCAAGCTTCTTAGCCATTCGTTGTTTGATTAATTCTAGCTCTTGCAAGACATTTGTAGCAGTGCCTTGCCGCTGCCCTGACTAAGAAAAAAAAAATCAGCCAGTATCCCACAACAGCAGGATTAGGCCTGTGCGCTGGCTGATCTGAGCAGTTATTTTGGGCAGGGAAAGCAGAGCCCGCGGGGCAGAGCCAAGCCTGCTCTCTCTCTGGCTGAGAGGAAAGGTGGAGGATGGGGAACGCTCTGGAGGAAGAAATCAGTGAGCAGATCCTTCCTTCTTTCTCTCTCTCTCTCTCTCTCTCTCTCTCTCTCTCGCTCTCGCTCTCTTTTTAAAGAATAATGAATCAACAAGCCTTTTGTGCCCAACGCCGTCTGTATTAGTCACACTAAACAAACAGCAAAAATAGCAGGACAAAACACGGCACCTAATGCAGCCGTGAATGCGCCCAAGACAAGGACACGATGCCGTGTGCTCACTGAAGCAGTGAGTGGCGCTCTACTCTGTTCAAATCTGCATTAAGCAAATGAATGTTTATCAAGCTATACTGAATCACACTCAGTCTTCACGAGTGGTGCTTCATCAAGTTTGATTATGTCCTGTTACCATAGTGACACAAAAGGGTGAAGCTCAGTGACTGGTATACATGTTTGTTTTTATTTTTGTGCTGTGCTACTTATAAACTGATCCTTATCATTTGCACTTACCTAGTGGAGGTTCAACAATATAGAGGGGGGGGGAGAGAGAGAAAAAAATGTTTTGTTTCCATTCCCATTTCCAGGAGATCTTAGTCACTTTTTGTTTATGTGTCTTTTGTATTCTCCAGCATTAATCTAAACAATTTCAGGAGTGCATCTCAAGCAATGACAGGCGCTCCAGAGGTCTGCAGTTGAGATCTGAGGCACACCTCTCCCTCGTTAGAGTGCTTTAGGTAGAGGGATAGAGCCAGGTCACTTGAAAGAGGAAAGTTCAAGGACCTGGCTGAAATGTCTCTCTCTCTCTCTCTATCTCTCTCTCTCTCTCTCTCTCTCTCTCTCTCCCTCTCTCTCTCTCTCTCTCTTTCTCTCTCCCTCTCTTCCTCCTTCCCTCCTTCCCTCATTTTACCGCAACTCATACCTACCATTTCTGCCTCATGTTCATAAGATGCAGCATTCTAATTTGCCTGACCCTGAACTCAACCCAGCCAGGATGGTGGTCCTTAATGTTCCTAGAGTTTCACTGAGCTCGTACAGTAATGCTAGGACTGCGTGGGGAGATGGATTGTACTTAGCGGTAAAAAAGGAAGAGAAAAAAAAAACAGGTCGGAAGGTCAAACTACCGATATTCATTCCGTACCATGGTAGTCTTGATTGGCAGATAAAGCTTTGGGCATTTGCTTGTATTAAGTTGTTCAGCCATAAATTAAGCAAAATAGGGACACAGGGAAGGATGGTGGAGTGTGTGAGAGAGAGAGAGAGAGAGAGCGAGAAAGAGAGAGAGAGAGAGAGATAGAAAGAGAGAGACAGAGAGGGGGGGGGATTAAAACAACAGCACATACCATAATAGCACAGACTCATTTTGAAGACATCGATGAGAAGGAGGCCCCACAAAATATTCCACTTGTTGTTCCATTGATTCTGCATGATGGATTGTTTTTCTCAATCCAATTACCGCAAATTGGGGATAATGTTCAATTGATCCACTGCTCCCTCTGAACATCCATCTTGTGTCAAAACTGCACTAAGACTAAATCAGGCCTTTAAGTGGGGGCAGTCTGTAACACTTTAGATGAAAGGGTGTAAATTAGGTCTTTATCACACCCACATAATCACTGTATGGCATCTCACACATAAAAGAAGGAACTATTCTGAAGGCGTTCTCATATCTAAAGGGCATTTGGAGTGGGATTTGTGGCATAGAAATACATTTCCATGGTGAAAGGGCCATCGTTAATCTTTGTCTCACTGTGAAAATATCCATGAGCATTGACAAAATTTGATGTCAGGAATGTGGCTGACGCTTGTGATGTATTTCACCACTATATTTGGCGAATCCAACCATTTAGACCAATCAGTCATAGCGGGTGCTATTTCGAGGGGAAGTGATTTGCCTTGCAAAAAAGCCACGAACCATCCCACATGTAGATTGATATGGCGCTAATGTGTTTCCGATTATGTAAAGCCGGGTGTTTACCATCCAGACTTTTAGCCGGTCTCTGGGGCCAGGCAGATTTGCAGTTTGCCCAATTGAGACACAATGGACGAGTAATCCCGGACAAATAACTCGGGCTGTCTCTCGTTTGAACTGGATTCATGGAGCAGGGGCGTGAAGTCGTCGGTCTCTATCCATCTTGATTGCTCTCCTCTTCATCTGCCCACCCCCCTTAGTGTTTGTCTTGTGATTATGCAAGTGCACGTGCTGTCCTCACCCCACCCCCACCCCCGGCCATCCTGCCTCAGCTCGTCTGTCCCAGGGAAGACAGCACATGGGCGACCTCAAGGATGAGCTATGAGCCCCAGCCTCCATATTTCACCCTGCTGGTGGCAGGGCTGAGGGATGGATCATTAGACATTCTCCCTCACGCACACGTTCTCTCTCTCTCTCTCTCTCTCTCTCTCTCTCTCTCTCTCTCTCTCTCTCTCTCTCTCTCTCTCTCTCTCTCTCTCTCTCTCGTCTGCTCGCACACGTTTTTATGTCTCCCTCGCTTTTAGTCACAGTCTTTCACACCTCTCAGGCCTATTTGAGGGGCTCCTGCTTGTCACTTTCTCTCTCTCTCTTTCACTTGTCCTTTCTGTTTCTCTTTACTTGTCAGGCCTTTTCCTCTCACCTTCCATGGCCAGCTTAGAATTCTTGAAGAAGAATTCTTGTTTTTTTTTGCCTGTTGGAGATTAAGAGCATGTATTATTAGACAGCTTCCGTAAAGCCAGCCTCATGTATATCTGGAGACTGAGGGTGGGTTGAGGAATGCTGGCAGGACGCTGCCGAGGTGGGTGTGGTGTGCGGTTTCCATGGTGCCAGAAACAGCCCGAGCTGGAGCCTGTTTACTTTGCTACCGCAGAGTTACGCCATGCCTCGGCTTCCCCCCCTCACACACATCACACTTCTTCTGTCTGCTCTCCCTCTCTAGGGGGCAATAACTGGGTTTGCTGCTTTATATGGGAATTACTCACAGTGCCTCGACTCACCCTTTTTTACTACTGGTAGCGTTATTATTTCTATATATTTAGCTTTTCCTGAAATATGGAAGTTCATTATTCAATTTGTTTGAAATTAAAGGATAGACCTAACCTAATATCAGGTTAGAAACCATAACTGTACCGGCTCATTGCGTTCAAGGAAATTTGATTATTTTAATGAATTTATTTATTTACCTTTGCCTTGCACATAACTCTTATTTATCTGGTCTTATTTACCAGATAGTGTAGGCATATGCTGGAGCCATAAAAAGGATTTAGTGCTGGCTTGGACAGTGTAAGCTGCTTGTGTGAGTGGCAGAGTCGAGCCAGTTGCTGTTAAACCCTGATATTTACAGCATATTCTGCAGCTCTTAAATCCCCACACGCTCTCTGAATCTGCATGCATATTGCGCCATGGTTCCTGTGCATCAGCAAACACTGACAGTGACAAAAGTGAGATGACGATAGCACGGCCCACGACCAGCTACCCAGCGATTGGCTGAAGGGATGCATGGGCGTGTGTGTAATGTTGTGTGGATGTATGTTGAGGTATGTCCAGCATGTGGGCACAAATGTAAAGAAAAATTGTGTATATGTGAGTGTGTTTGTGTGTGCGTGTGCGTGTGCGTGTGCGTGTGTATTTGAGTGTGGATATATGTATGTGGACAATGTGTATGACTGTGTTGACATTATTTGAAGGTGAATGCCCTGCATACGTATGTATGTATGTATGCTATGCAACATGATTGAGTGTGTAAACTTGAGTGTTTGTGTGAATGCTGGGTCAGGCGGGTGTATTTCACTGTTGTCAACACCAGTATAGGAGAAGATTAAATCAGCCTGCAACCGCCCCCCCACACCCCCTCCTCCGATCTCCACCACCACCTAAGATAAAATGTGCACTGTTAAAGATGTGCCAGGGGTGCCATAAAAGCCATTACGCCCTAATCCGATCGACATATTGATAGAATGAATGTATCTCTGTGCTGGGTTAATTGAATAGAGAAGATAATATAGGTGATCTCTCAGACAATGATGTGAGCTTGGAGTTGTGCTTACAGGTGCAGATTTGAATAGAAAAAATAATAACATAAAGATTATTGTGGTCCCAGGGCAATATATATATGACAGATAGCATCTCTCCTAAACACTGGGTGATTGTGTTCCTGTATTGCCTGACTTTATCTGTGCTCGCAGTGAACATGCCCTGCAGGCTCGAGACGAGGGAGACGCCTCAGGGGTTCGCCAGCCTTTCTCCTGGGCTCTAGTGCTGGTCCTGTGAATGTTTTATAGCATGCTGGAGGAAATGATCTTTAGTGTCTCGTTGTGCAGTTCTTTCAGACTGACAAACACAATTCAAGAAGAATTTGTCTTTATTTTTGGCTCTAATAACGACTTACTCTCTCCGTCTCTCTCTCTCTCTCTCTGTCTCTCTCTGTCTTCCTCTCAGTGCTGGTGTTGCTAATTGTGATGATGCGGCGGCGGAAGAAGGAGCCGTTGATCCTGGACGAGGACCGGGACGTGCGGGAGAACATCGTGCGCTACGACGACGAGGGCGGTGGCGAGGAGGACACGGAGGCCTTCGACATGGTGGCCCTCCGCAACCTGAACGTGGTGCGCGACAGCAAGTCCCGCCGAGACGTCACCCCTGAGGTGACGACGCTGTACGCCCCACGGCCCCCTCCGTACAAGGCCGCCCCGGCAGATAACAACGGCATCTTCCGGGAGTTCATCTGGGACCGGCTGAAGGAGGCGGACGTGGACCCCACAGCGCCCCCGTACGACTCCCTGCAGACGTACGCCTTCGAGGGCAGCGGCTCGGTGGCGGAGTCCCTCAGCACCCTGGAGTCCCTGAGCACAGACTCGGACCAGAACTATGACTACCTCAGCGACTGGGGGCCGCGCTTCAGGAAGCTGGCTGACTTGTATGGTCACACCGATGGCAGTAATATATTCTCCTCCTAGCTGGGGGTTGTGTCTAGGGTTTTTTTCTTTTTTTTTTTCTGCCTGACCTTCAACATGAAGCTGAAGCTGAAGGCGAAGAAGAACGGTTCATATGGGAATGAGAATATTATGAACATTTCAACTTATTGTGGAACAAAAATCTGTCTCAGTGTCGCGATCCAACAAGCACACAAGAGATATACTTGGAAGTGAATAGGAAGACCCTTTTTTGAGCACTTCAGGGCTTTTGTCATGGCCTACTAACAACAATAATTTCACAGAAAAGGGACAGCGGACTTTGGATTTTGTTTATATATGAAACACTTGAAAAAAACATGAAAATGGAAGAACTTTAGGCACAATTGAAGCTAAGTGTCACATTTATCAAAGAACCTTTCAATGGAGTGAGCTGCACTGCAGCATATTGCTTTCATCTGGAAGGGATGTACTTGAGTCCTCTGTATCTATGGTGACCAGACAAAAACTGTGCCACCAGCCGGTCCAGTGTTCTTAACGTAACGCTCTCCTCAGTCCGTATCAGTGTCTCTGTATTTCCACAAGGATTTCAATCATTTGTGGATCTTTGCTTCTTGAAAAAAAAAAAAATAGGTATTGCAAATGATAAATTATACAACTGAACTGTCTTAACAAGATGTTGTCATCCCAACACTGCTCCCTAAACAGTTGTTTTAACATAAAAAAAAACAAGCCTTTACAAGAATCTCAGCCGGGGCTGTCAGGCTACATGTTTAAAGGCTAAAGCTCCAGAGGAGGCTTAAATGTTGCCCAAGGTGTTCTTAAGTCTCCCACTACTGCTGCAGATTAAGCGAATACCAACCTCCTGCTGGGGGAGTTACGGTACGGGGAGACATGCAACATGCAGCGGCATGCATGAAAACATGGTTCCGAGGACTGCCTCCCGGTTCTCTAATGAAGGATATGGTGGCACTGAAAGACCCTGTTACCGTTTCCTACAGGTGTGTTTCTGGAATGGAGAGCTGGAACGGGTGGCTTGTATGTGTCTGTGTGTGGGGGGGGGGTTCGATCGGGAGCGCTGTCTGAGAGGATTGCTTTCTGTCAGGCTGCCTCACTAGACTCTGTGTTGAGTAAACAGTGGAATATGTTGAATATAGTTATGAGTATAGTTTTTTTTCTTCTAAAAAACTGTAACATTGAGCAGCCGAGAGCAGCTAAGCTGTCTGTAACGAGTGCATTCAGTTCCAGTTTTTCTTTTCTCTGAAATATTGATATGGACTCAGAGGGTATTTTTGATTTACAATAAAAACAGTATTTATAAAGTCTTCAAATGGAATATCTTAATATGTAGAATGTAAGAAGTGGCCGTAAAAAATAGTGGACAGAGACTTTCACTGGCTCATCTTTTTAAAATTTCCTAATGGATAATATTATTAATATACTGTCCCAGCGGTCACTGAAATATGACCCTAGGCATAAGTATATTGGGTACTTTGATATTTTCTATGAAGTCATGCTTTTGAAGTGAGTGCACAACCAGTGAATTCACTGGTGTAAGCAACCACTGAGTTTGATGAATGGGGTGAGCCATGTCCGAACGCTTAAAAGGCCTTAGCTAAATTAACCCCTGAAAGCGATTTGATGGATGATTCTGCTGTGTTACAGAGCATAAACATACATCCACAAACATGCTCGCAGAGGTGAACATGGCCCAACTCCCAGCTCCGGTTTGAAATACAAGGACAGAGATGAAATTAAAGATATTTGCTTATAGACACGTAGTATCTCTCAAGCAAAATAATAAAATGCTTTGCTTTCATAGTCCATGTCGAAAATGGTCTGTTGTGTCGATTCCATCAAGTGTATTGCGCTGAGAAAGGCTTTTTAAGGATTCATTTTCTGCTGGGCTTTTAATACATGCAGAGCTAACATTCTAGTGCTATTAAAGAATGCTTTTGACCTTGACAGCACTGTTTATGTCTCAGACCCCAAGGCATTAGCTCATTTCTTGGAAGAAAAAAAAACCTATTTATTTACGCTTGAAGTTCATTTCTAAATGCGCAAGTGTGAACCACGGGTGAGCTCAGCTTTGTGTGTCAATACAATTCAGACAAACACTTTACAACTTTAAAACATTCAAAGTTTTTGTGCATTTTTTATGTCGTCATTATTGCTATCCTTGTTATTTCTGCATTCATTATATTTGACAGGAAGTGCATCTCACTCCATTGCCGATGCTTCTCCTTAATGAGCGCCAATGATGATTTAGTCATTTCACAACCAAAGTGGGGATAATGAAGATTGAGGATATTGTCAGTGAAAGTCTGGGAATGTTTCATGTTGTAAAGCAAATGTAATTATTTGTTAACTGGCTCCTCTAAATGAAAACTAAAAGAGCAATCGAAATCTCATTAGATTTTGGCACTAAGTAATAATAAATACCATTTCAATTAAGGGAATTGCCGAGGATTAGCTGCAGTAAGCAGACACAGCACACCAAGAAGGGGCCTCCTCTTGGGACGGAAGGACAAGACCCAAAATATTCTTGCAGGGAGACATTTACAGCCACTTAATAATCACATGCACAGTCCATCACCCATGGCACTTACTTAGAGGCACGGGTCTCTTTAAAAGGCAGAGAGGTTTGCCATGAGACATCGCACTGCAACTAATTAACTCCCTCATGCTGTTATCTACTTGGAGAACATGGCTCTTTTGTTTCCAGTCGGACCAGTGGTCCTGAATCGCGCCTACACAGAGTTAAAAATGACAACATGTCATTTGGAAAGATGGGTCCACACTTGACTTTGTCACGGCAGACACAGTGTCCTGCCACAGGGGGATCAGTCAGACCAGCTCTCTGTCTCAATCCACATCAAAAACCCCATCTACACTCACCATGCTTTCCTAAACAGACAGTTCACACATCAGTAACTGATGATGGAGAAAAAGTAGGGAGACGGGCAGTCACTGGCAGAAGTGACAGTGAGGACTTCAACCTTAGTATTTTGTCAAAAAATGTATAATGTACAGTGTTATTTTCTTGTTTTTTTTTGTATTGTTCCTGAATTGAGATTGTTGCTTATGTTCTGGTAGCTTGTGTGTCCCTGGAAATCTTAAGTGGCCTTTCCTGTTCCAGCAGAGGAGACAGATGACCTGAACGGAGTGAGAGCAGAGACTCAACCCCTCAGCCAGGCAGACAATCAGTGCCCCAGGTTCAAAAAGCTCCGCAAGTTTGGGCAGTGAGGGAAAGAAACAATTTTTGTACAGGACATTTCCAAAAATAAAAAAAAAATAAAAAATTGCTCTTGACTCAAAGTCATATGTATAATTTTCAATAAAGAAATACATCTTGTTTCATCCAGAGTGGTCATGCCTTATTTTTGCCGTTTTATAAAGATGTGTTTAATTTTAAGTTTATTATAACTCTTCGTTGATTAACACTGTTTAAAGTATTTATCAACTTAGTTAACATTTTGTAGCGCTGCCTAGACGCAGGTTGTAGCACACTCGTTGACACGTCTCAGTAATTACCTGCGCTGCAGCAGCATTGGCGTATGAGGAATGATTTAGAGATCATTACTGGAAAACACCTGAGAATCCCCTGCTGACAGCTGGCCACCAGCCATGCACCAGTCATGGCAGCCAAAATAAACACTCTTCTCTCGCACATACCTTATGGCACCCGCAGCATGCCAAATTAGTGCTGTGGACATCCCTCAGGACGCACACAGAGGGTTGGATCCCATCAAGTGTCACCACATACAATATTATATTACAGCACTGTTGTCCCTCTGTTTCATTTTTTTTTTATCTCGTTAAAGTGTAATTAATTAAATGAATTTGAAGTCAGCATACAAAGTGTTGTGTTATGGGTCAGGGGTGTTTGATTGGAGTGATGAATAGTATGCGTAATTACAACAGTTACAATTATTTACAGTTTGATCTTTACAAAGAAGACCATCGTAGTATTTTAAAATACTTTGTTTAAGTGGATAATATGGACAAGACTACTTCTACAGCTCACAGCTGTTCTCTGTTCTCTGTTCTGCTCTGCCATGAAGCATTAGTGAAAACCCAAGCCTACTGTAATATAAAATATATATATAAATATAAAATATAAAATATATCTCTCTCGCCTGCTTCATCAGAAAGGAACCCCGAAGGGAAGGGGTGGATTTCCACAAAATATTCATTAGCTCCTAATGGTCAAAATTAAATACTGTATTCATTTCAGAAAAATGCAGTGGTGGTGCAAAGCCATCAGTTTGGCTAAAATTCATATGCAGTTTAATGGAGAGCCCCAAGTTAAGGGCCCTGTTTCATTATCCCAGTGAGACACTCCTGCTGCTGCTGACCATGCCTGCCGCTTTTTAAAAACGCTGGTACATCCATTCCACACGCGGCCTGGAATCTATGCCAGTGACATTTTCACTGTCATTGATTTTCTCTCTCTGAATTAAATATGTGATTCATACATTTAACAAGATTGCTTTAAAGAAAAATCCAATTATTCCTTCAAGAATCTGTGGAAAAGTCATTAAAAGGGCCTATGATAATTATACGACTAATAGGCATTTTGAACCATTTGGAAAGGGTATCAATTGGCTTTGACCCTTAATGAGACCACTTGAGGTTAAGAGATAGTTAGGTCCATCCAAATGGTTTAAGGATCAATGGCAACATTGGTTTAGAGTCATGGACACAACCATCCTTGAGACAACAGAATGGAATAAACGAAACACATGTGAATGAAAAGTGTGTTAAAAATAAAAAAGTATTATTATGTAAAAAAAAAAAAAAAAAAAGTTTTGTGAATTTGTGTGCAAAAGGAAGGCGACAGATCCATGGGCGAAGCTGGAAAAGTAGAATATACGTTTCATAAAAAATGTAACACTGTTCAGTAGATCTGATCTAGTGGAAAGGAAATGGTGTCATTTCTGAAGTGAGGCTTACTGAGCGCCTTATGTATGTTTAATAGGGTGCCAGCTACCAGTCGGCCCTGTGCTGAATCTGTTACCTACTTGCTTTGAACTGACCTTGGCAGACAGTGATATACTTTGACTTGAAAGTGTTGATTGCATCTGCACAAGAGGGCTTGGAGGAGTTGGCAACGTCGCCCCACCTAAAGCTGACATTCTAGGGTAGGTTCCTTAGAAGAAAAGAAATCATATCAGTCAGATGAACTTTTGGTGTTCAGGGGTATTCAGCCTTAGAACACGGAACACACCAACAGGTATTTTAGTGGAAGCTTAGTTTAAGTTATTCGGTCACATTGGAAGTTGCAGTCTTTAATAGGACATATAGAGTATACATGGATTGTAATTTCTCTATGCTGAGATGCACTTCTCAAACAGGATGGCCTTTCTTCTGGCCGCTCATGAAATCAAAAGATTCGGCTGGAGGGCCAGGCACTATTCACAGCACGGTTTGAGGGTGCAAAAGGCTCCAAAGCCAATCAGAAGGAGGAGGAAACTCGGAGAGAGTTTGCCTCTACCCCCGGGGATACAGGGATCAATCAGGGACACACTGAACTATCAGAGACCCAATCTGCAGATCAGCCTTGGCGGAGCAACGGCCGTAGAGTCGCTGAATGAATGCGAAGTTCCATTGCATTTTTATTGTGTCCACAAATCAGGCTCAAATTGGCATTCAGAAAGGGAGTTTTGCGGAGACAGGCAGGCTGAGGACTCTTGCTTTCAACTTGAATCCAATCCAATGAACTCTTTCAGTCATATGAGAGCTGAGGAGTGTTAGGGGAGACAATTATTCACTTTCTTTTCAGAAGGACCCCAGGCATAAAGCTCTACTTGTAGAGTAGAACCATGATGTTGCCCCCACCTGGAACACCACAATCTTAACACTTTCCGGAGCCTTTCAATGACACTGAAGCACCTGTGGTGACCCCGGTCCAAGAGGCATGAGTAACAGCCGTTCTCAGATGAAGTCTGAAAAAGTCTGATGAAGTCTTGTTTTTTGAAAAGACTGGGTTCTGTTGAATAGCTATATATTTAATGTATATATACATATATATATTGAATACGCTAATACAGCATTTGCACAGAAAGTTAGGCCTACCGGTAATATTCCACTTCTAAAGATCACATTTTTGCATGAAACCACGAGGCCACAGATTTGATCTCAATTTGATTTAGAATTTAGCTAAATCTATCAGGAACACAAATATCACATTCCCTTTATTTGCAAATAAAAAAACACCTAAAGGATAAAAACCTGATAATCCAATTCAAACTCTGCAGCATGCTTTTATACATAATATCGTTATTTAATAGTGCCATTAAAAGATTGAAAGTAATAACCATCTCTCTCATAATCAATTTTATAGACAATGAACCTTTGAGGGATAAAGGTAAAGGTCAGGTATTTAGCAGGTGCTTTTATCCAAAGCAGCTTACAGAGACACGGAACAGTGGTCTGGAACCTAGCCTGGGTCGTCCGCTTAGAGGGCGGCCACACTAACCACTATTCCTCCGCTTAGAGGGCGGCCACACTTACAACTATGTCACCACTTAGAGGGCGGCCTCACTAACCACTACTCCACCGCTTAGAGGGTTGCCACACTAACCAATATTCCACCACGCCCTAGGATACATTTATTTCATAGGAAGGTTAGTTAGGTAGTTAGTGATAGGTTGTAATGCTATGCTTATGTTGCTTTTCTTGTTTAAACTTGATTGATTGCAGTAGTGGCTGACCAATACCTCCTCATAGCCAAACTGTGTAGCTTGCAGCCAAAAATGTGTTAACAATGCCAAGCCAGCGGATGCACACCAAAAGACCTTTAAACTTCACTCCAGGCAGGCAAGTTCAATCTCTTCATGGGTGTGAGGTTTGACACAAAAATGAATGTTAACTTTATAGCCTGAATAATGAAGATATTTGTGACCATTTGTTTTGATATGAAGTTCCAAGCTTCCTGGACAAACGGAAAACCGTAATTTGAGTATTTTATTTCAGCAATTCAAATTGTAGCTGGACATGTTATTGTGCACTATCTGTATCTAGGCCTGTTGTCCTTTTCTGAAATTAAGGTTGCTGGACAACAGGGTGCAAAATCCACCCCAATGTATCTTCAGGTGGGATTCCCTTTAAAGAGGGCTTTCTCTTAGTTCAAGAGCACGTCCATCCTTTAAATTTAAAATGAGCAATGGGACACTGAATGTGAATCTTAGCCATTCTTGAGACTGTTTCCTATTTTCCTGCTCACCAAAGAACTGAAGATGCCCCAAACTATGGGCATCTCATCTAGGTGTGTGGACACTCTGTCTGTTGTCGCAACTCAGAACTTTGCTGTCTGGTATTCTGTCCTGCTTGTTGATCCTCCAGAGCCAGAAAATCTTCCTCTCAGCTGAAGAACAGTTTGGAGAATATGTTTAATGGCATCCCTAGTGGTGTTTTCAAAAACCAGATGGTGTTACAGCAGTTAAGTTGCTACTAGCGCACCCTTTAAAGGGTCCCAGCAGAAGAAGCCTTTTTGGCTGTCTGAAACAACCAAGAGGTTTGACTTGTAGTTCCTTTTAAATGAAAGTCTTTCTTTGGATGTGTGTAAAAATCCACTTTCATCCCAATAAAAAATTATGTGTCTGACGGCAACATAAAAGTGTTAGCGTATGGTGTCGGTCCATCGTGATGGTCCATATGGCGTTCTGTATGATGGAGTGCTATATTGGAAAAAAGGGTCTCATAGGTAATGATGAAATTGATATTTTCCACTTTAAGTAATTGGCAGGAACTTGAGAGAATTTAGATGAAAAAGTGCTATTATATCATTGTGTGAACATTGCAACACACCTACCCGACTTGCATCATTAAAATTATTCAGGACATTTGGGTTGCGTGGTGTGTGACTGTTTCAGTGTGAATGTGTGTGCGTGTTTGTGTGTGTGTGTGTGTGTGTGTGTGTGTGTGTGTGTGTGTGTGCGTGCGTATATGTGTGAGTTCATTCTTTAGAAAAAGAACATCAAACGTAGAAAGTTATGCTGACTTTTGCGTCTCCTGACAACTGTGACTCTGTCTCAAGGGCACCCACCACCCTTCTTGGTAAATAGTCAGTAGGCAGAATTGAAAATGCGTGTTTGTGTGTGTGTGTGTGTGTGTGTGTGTGTGTGTGTGTGTGTGTGTGTGTGTGTGTGTGTGTGTGTGTGTGTTTGTGTGTGTGTGTGTGTGCTTGTGTTTGTGTGTGTGTGTATGCAGCCGGGGAGGATGAACCATTTCATGTAAATGAAGTTTAGAAAGAGATTGACCTGCAACTTGATCACAGCAGCATCTTTCATTCTGATCAGAGGCTCCGATATGCTGGGGGCTCATCCACCCTGCGCTGATGGATTAGTCGGGCCTGAACGAGACTCCTGTCAGGAATTCAGAAACCTGGACACTTTAATCACACGAACAGCCTGACTCCCAGCACTTTTATGAATGGACTGAAGATACAGCCTTGGCTTGCTGGAGAATTGAGATGCAGTGTCAGTGTGCATTGTGGAGCATCGCAAGATTGGAACTGTGTTTTTTTAATGTATAGGTATCTGACAAATGAGACAGGGAACTGTTCCATGAGTGTAGGTTCCACAGAGATGACTCATATTGTTCCTTTAAGTATTCACTGCAGTTTGGAGATGCTCTCCAAAAACACCAAGATCCCTCGTCTAGCAGCACTGTGACAGACATTCTGGAAAACTGGTCACATCCATGTTTTGATTTATTGTTCTGATGCCAATGTTATTGTTCTACTTCTGTGCTACCTCGCTGCTTAAATGCTTAGTAGGATGGGTTGCATTGCACTGCTTTGACCAAAAGCCTTACCTCCACATGGTCACTCAGAATACAATACCTACAGTGTGAAATATACATTCTTTCACATTTCAGTCCACAAACACCAATATAATGTTTAATGCAATACATACTATCACTGTCACATTATCCTAAACACATATAGCATAAAATGTCATCCAGGCGAAGAATCGCCATCGTGAAAGGCGGGACTTTTCCCAGTGGGCCACTGCCATTGGTGGGCTGCTGGCTAGCATTAGTGGGCTGTAAAAGATTTATATTCCATACCAATAGTTTCAATATTATTGGTCCAAAAGGTTTTTTTCTGTGCAAACACAGTTCTGTTATTCCCTTTCCAGAGCAATAGGCTACCATGGTCGACAAAGCTCCACTTATTCTGTAGCCTATATGAAGTGAACCATACTAAAAAAGCCTAGAGGCTACTCTAAACTTTAGTGTGTGCACTGTAACACTTGGAAAATAATTTTAAAAAGCATTAGTCTAACTTTAGCCTGTGTGTACCAATAATCAAGTTGCAGCTACACTTGTGTGAGTGTGTTGCACTTGTGCGAGTGTGTGTGTGAGTGTGAGTGTGAGGGTACCATCTTCTTCGTACATCCGTGGTCAATGTAAACACACCAAAAGAAAGAAAGAGAACATCTTCTTCTTTCTACTGCGATTTCTGGAAAAACAGACTGCACAGCGCACTAAGGCAGGATCATTTGGAGACCTTCATTTTGATGTCAGTTTGATAAGACGTATGCTCAACTGTCAACACGGGCCAAGTCATCGACAATCTTGCAAGAAGAAGGGATCTGCTCTGACGGCATCTAAAAGCATGAAGGCAGGACCTGGTTTTCTCATTCTAATTTGTGTTTCAATATGCTGCCACATTTTTATTTGATGGTGATTTATTACAGCTTTTCTTCTGCAATGACCCATGTGTGATAACACACAGTATGTTATTAAAATTTATGAACGGTTATGTTATGTTAAAATATGCAAAACAAGCTTTGAATTTCAGATCACCACTCAACATTACCTAGATGATCTATCTGCCAGTCTCAATAGCACATCATGTGTGCAATAGACTAGGGTACCACAGACGCAGAGTACAGACACACACACGCTCTGAATCTGTATTTTGTGTATTTCGAAACCGACTGCTCCTAGCGACGGGAGGCTCTGTGATGCTGAAAGGCGGCCTGACAGGAGATCATTCAGCAGTTGGCTTATTGGCGTGATTACTCCAGCATGTACACCACTCAAAGTGCTTGGCACCACCTGCCTGTTACACCAAAAAATTATCCGCTGAACAGAAGCGAAGAAGCAGTGAAATTCAAGTCCAAAGCGCGTTCATTCTGTTTTTTTACAGTAGTGAGTGGCATCCCACCAGACAAAATCTTTCTATTTCTCTATATGTCTATCTATCTTAACTCTAGCTTTGTCTATCTATCTGTCAGTCTATCCATCCATCCGTCTTTCTATTTCTCTATCTATATATATAAATCTATCTGTACTCTAGCTGTGTCTATCTATCTGTCAATTTTCCATCCATCTTTCTATTTCTCTATCTATATATGTCTGTACTCTAGCTGTGTCTATCTATTCGTCAATCTATCCATCCATCCATCCATCTTTCTATTTCTCTATATATCTATCTACCTGTACTCTAGCTTTGCCTATCAATTTGGCAATCTCTCCATCCAGCCATCTTTCTATTTCTATATATATCTATCTATCTGTTCTCTAGCTGTGTCTATCCATTTGGCAATCTATCCATCCATCCATCTTTCTGTTTCTCTGGACCGCATTAGTCATGGAAGAAATGGAGGCAAGCAGTCACCCTCAGACAATTCACTTTGATTGCTTCTCAATCAGTAGGTCAGGACAGGTCCTTCATTAGTGTGCATGGGGAATACATGCTGACTTCAGAGCTGCATGTCACTTACGTCTCTCCCTCTTCTGCACTCCAGCGCACTGGTGCTGTTAATGTCAAATTGGGCCAATCACGGATCCATTGTTTTGTGAACGGGCTTTGAGGAAGGGGATTGCTGTGAGCCTGTTTGTCAGCCTTCAGACGTAACCGCTTAGGAATTTATAACTGGGATTACCACAGTCAAAAGGGCGGCAATAATCAACCTGATATGTGTACGCGGGTCTGACTATTGGCAGACTCTCTGTCTCTCTAGTTCGGTTTATTTTCCTGCTCTCTCACTATCAGTCAATTTCGTAGCAGTTGCACAAATACATTGAGTTACCCAGTTGCCACATTAGTTTCCTTCTGTGTTGTTGCTGTAATCAAAGTATGGATAGTGACACCCATTTGCCCCGTGCATAAAATTGTCACAGAGTGCTATAGCATGTAATGTATACCTCATTAGCGCTCCACTATGACATAAAAAGTAAACAATAGCTTGATTTACGGTGCTGTGCCACCGCTGAGTTCCTGCGTAACCTAATTAGCGACGGCATGTTTACCTTTGGCCTGTAGCTCTTGCACTCTGCTGGGTGTCAGCATGGTTGTGTGACAGCATGTGAAGTTGCTAGACCACAGTTTATGGTAGAGTGGGCTGAGAAATCAGTTAGCAAAGCATCCTTTGTCTGTCAGACGCTCAGACGAGGTAATGATCTCCATGAAGCTGCTGAGAGGTTCTCATCTGAAGGGCTCTCTCATCATGGATTGCAAACGGTGTTCGGAGTGTTCGGAGGAATCTGCTGGTTTGGCCATCATGCTGAGGGGATGATGCTTCGCACTATGTTACCTCATTCTATCAAGGCAGGATTTTATGAAGCTAGAATTGTGCCTTAAATACAAAGAGTATGATCTGCGCTTGTGAAAAGATAGCAAGCAAAAATGTATAATTTGTAGAGCAGCTAGCCATTCCCAAACTTTAAATGGTTATTTCAAACTTAGTTACAATATTGAAAATTAAAAACTTTTAAAATGAAAAATAACCTCTCCTGGCCCACACTTTTGGAAAGTACTGATGAAGAGAATGCATTCTCCCACGAGGAAAGACTTTTAAGTGTGGAAATATCTATTCCATGTGAACTCAGCTTCCAACACTGCTTCTCTAACTTGCCTGATGTCACTTCTCTGTATGCACTTGCCCTACACATGCTTGCTCAATTTTGCAAAGTGGTAAAATCGTGCCACAAATGCATTATTGGAAATGTAGTTGTATCAAACAATCACAGCCTAGAGACAGCGCCCCAAAACATGAGAGAGAGTATTTTAGGTCATGTATATTGGAAGTTGAGCTCACAAGGATGAGATATTTGTGGGCTTTGTTAAGGCCGGGTCAGGAACCACAACATAAAAAGGGAGTTGGACAACAAAGATAAAGTTAACCAGTAATGAATGTATAAAGTAACCAAAAATAATAAATAACTGCAGTTGACAAGAAATAAATGAAAGGTCTGAAAGGAAAGAATGTGTGTACATGTGTGTATGTTAGTAGTTAGAGAGAGAGAGAGAGAGAGAGAGAGAGAGAGAGAGAGAGAGAGAGAGAGAGAGAGAGAAGAGAGAGAGAAGGAGGGAGAGGGAGATGGTGGGACAATCTGAAGTGCCTAATCCAAGAGCTGGTGCCTAAATGAAAGAAAGTGCCCTAAATGAAAGATGATGCCTTTCAGCAGGGAAAGTGGAAGCCCTTTAATACCAGCAAACAGGTGTACACCATGGACCCATGAATGCCACCAGGTCTGCACTGCCCGTGCATTGACTGCAATGCCTGAAGGGGGCAAAGGGGTGGCAAAACAGCTCACACCAAGGTTTTCAGTGCTGGAGAAGAAATTCTCTACCAAATTTTTGGCACAGACTTTGTGAGAGAAAATAATCATGTGAAAAGATTACGCTTGAGTGCTCAAATCGGAAGCTACTGCAGTACAGTTTTTTTTAAGTATAAAATTGTAATTTTACTTGGAAGTTACATTTTGCAAGGAAATAGATTGAAATTAGGTTTAGCATTTCGTTTTAAAAGTTGAAAGGCTTTTACATACTAAAATTCTACTCTGTGCCTTTTCTTATTTATTTGCTCGTATTTATCTGCCCAGCAACCCACCTGTTTACTCCATCTTTCAAGGCGGACTGATAATGGAGCTTCATTCTTAGGAACAAGCATTGTCTTGCATTGTATTTATTTTTCTATGCTCACCTAATAAAAACAAGGCTGTGTTAGTTGTGATAAATAAGTAATAAATACTAAAGCTCTTTCCTTGCATGGCTCACCCCTTGACTACTTTCTTTAAAAAAAACACAAAAAAAACCTACTCACGGTATCACATTATTCTGTCCAATCTCTCTGTCACATGCGCGCTGGATACAGTACGGAGACACACAGCGCATCAGCTTTCATTAGCCGCCCCTGCCACTGTCAGACTTGTTTACTTTGCCGACTCCCCCTCCTGGCGCCTGAGTCACATCAAGCCATGTTGAAGGCTTGCCGTGGGGGGCTGGCCAACATGCAGATCAGGTGCGCTCAGGTTCCTACCCTAATTGAGATTGACAGACCACGGGCTTCTGCCCACCCGGCACGGCACGGCCTGGTGAAGGCTATTCCCTGAGAGGTGGTCAGACAGGTGCATTCCCTCAGAGACTAACACACACACACACACACACACACACACACACACACACACACACACACAGACACACAGACACACACACACTCACTCACAGTGTTGTATTTACGATGAGTGCAGTTTGAGGATTAGATCAGTTTGATCAGATATTTATAATCTGTTCTATAATGTATGCATGTATTCAGTTTTGTCTAATTAGGCCTCTGTAAAAATGCCTCTCAATGTGTCACATGCCAGAAAAGTTGAGAGTTTAAATAGTTCATTGCACGGAACCATAGGATAGTCAGCAGTGGGCATGCCGTCTATGTTCAGGGTGAAAATAAGAGTACAAATATGTGTTAAAAAAAAAGAAAAAATACATTTTTAAACCTCTACCATCAAAATGAAAAAAGCAGTAGGCTACATAAAAAGACAGTAGCTGTTTACCACACTTTGAGGTGCAATCAAAGTCCACAGTGATGTTTACATCCACACCAATCTCTCTCACACATGATAGGAAGCCTTTGGTCTCCTCCTCCTGCACTGGATCACTAGTGTATACGGAACAGAGGAAAGTCTTTAATCCTGCCAGCTCTTTAAACAGCCCGTTTCCAGAGCTGTCCTTGCCTGACCATAAATAATACGAATAGCTTTCTTTCATCCCTTTCTGAGACATCAGTGAATGACATGTCTGTCATGCCTGAGAGCAGGCTTGGAGCCCTCAAATGGCCAGATGAGCATTGTGTCATGAGATATGGATTTTTATAATAATAAACCTCTGAGCTTTGTGTAATTGGAGCGTGGTTGCTGAACTTGAGTAGCTTGTTAAAAATGTGAGATAGATGTTCACACGTTGATAAATCAGAAGGTCAGCGCACCTGTCCGTGAGACATTTGATGCCTCGTTAAAGTAAAAGATCATCGCTGCCTTTTCTATATAAAGCTAAAAATTATATTTTATTACCACTGCCGATCTGCTCCATGTCCATTACAGTGCCCTGAGTCTCATACAGAAGAACATGCAGCCATTGGTCTGTGCCAACCTGAGGGAAGAGTTGAAGTTGGTTATAATTAATGGTCTGAAAACTTTGTGCGGGGAAAAGTCCCAGGATAGCGAGAGGAGTAATCACAAATCACCTGAATTAATCTGTGGCCTACTTGGTGGTTCTCAAAGGGCCTGAGCACAACCCCTCCCTAGCTGAGTGAATGGCACAACAGAGATTGGAAGTGGCAGCACGGGGAATAGGCCAACCTTCAGCTTGAATATCTACAGATGATTTACCGTACCCCAGCCTATGCACATACCATCCTGGGCAGTAAAAACTCGGCAATTTGAGTGAGAGCTATGATTCTCCCTCAGAAACACCCAACTGAGCAAACTATCTCTCAATACGGACTCATAGACCACCACTCCAGTATATTAATGCCCATCAGTGTTGTCATTGCATATCCATATAGACATCTGTCTGGACTAGAGTCTGTCTGCAGTGTATGAGAGCGATGATTGGCAGCTGATCAACATTTCTGAGCCCACAAAATACATGCAAAAATAATCCAGCAGCATATTTTCATGCTGAATCTTGGCAGGACAGATGCACTGAAGTGTATGTTAAGGGCACAAACTATAATCCGGACAGATGTATCCCAGGGTAAGAATAACTTGCATAAATTACTGCTGTATGCTTTCCAGTGTACATTGTTGAATGCAGATTACTTTAAGACCTTCTCAAAGTCCCCTTAATCAGTAGAACCAGTTACAAAATGATATAGCCTTAACACTTTAATCAAATCAAAGGGCTTTGAACCACTGGATGGTTCTTCTTAGTTCTGTGTTCAAGATGGAAGGCTGTTGATTACAGCGGGTAAGGTAAGATCATATGAGCCGTTAAAATGCACTTTAACCAACACCCTGCAACAACCAACCTATTAAACATTCCTGGGGCCACCTGCTATTTATGCCGAGGCTTTTATATAGGCACAGCATGCCTCTCAATTTGGCTTAAAAAATGAATTTAAAGAAATATTGAAATAAAAATGTAAGCTCCTGTTTTGAGCTGTATGTGTGCACTTGCAAGTAGCATCATCTGAACGCAAGAAGGTTTACATGACACAATGACTTTTAAAAAGTTATACATGAGTGCACCTCATGAAAGACCCTGCGCCATTTAATGAATATTTATATTTCAATTACATTTAATTTTTTAGATTTAGATTGCATTTGGACACTGAAACTTTGCAAATGTTATTGACATTAGAGCTGAAAGATCTATTTTCCAATGGTGATACAATGTAAAACATTTGCTTTAGCCCCTAATACAGTCTAGATCTGTCAGCATGAAAGAGATCATTTCAGTCACCAAAACTGACCACACCCACGATGTTCACCCAAAAAATGTTTTATAACTTAGCACACACTACTAAATGTTAATGCTATCACTTAACAGGCAGTTTTCTGTCCTAAAGGCTGTAAGCCAAAAAGCTATCTGAATCTGTTATGATCCCTGCTATACTGTATGAGCACAGGCAACCTTTTTTTTTTACAAAGTATAACTGCACGTCCTGCAGACCTCAAATCAAATCTGTACACCACCCCACAATATTAGCATGATGCAGGATAACAGTTCCCAAGATTACAGTACATGTCAGATCAAAGTTACGTGGGGAAGTCCAGCCCTGTCTGCTCCCAGACAGGAACTCCTACAGGATACATATCTACATTTCCTGCTCCCTTTGATGGCAGAACACTGAGATCGCTCACCTCAGAAGGTTCACATCTAACCTCGCCGCTGTAATCAACAGCCTTCCATCTTGAGCACAGAACCAAGAGATATCAGCCTTCAACATCAAAAGAGCCTGCCTAGGGTTTAATGCATTGATCTGGGTGCAAGTAATAACACAAACATTTCCTTTTTCTAACTCAACAGCATCCATGACCAGCATCCACATTTATAATATACTTAGTACTAATATGTTTCCAAACATCACCTACAACTAGACTTTGTTCTCTCCCTTGTATGTCGCTTTGGACAAAAGCGTCTGCTAAATGACTAAATGTAAATGTAAATGTAAATGTAGACTATACTCAAGCCTCATATTTAAATTGTGGACCCCACTTTTGGTTAAACTTTGCCACCAATTCATTACTGAAATTCTATTTATTATTTGGAGGTGGTGATTTTCTATCACCGAGACTTTCACTACCATATTATACACAAGGTACAATGGAGTCAAAGTCCTGACATTTTTCTTTTCACTGTTTCAAAACCACACTCCACATATCCTTCATAACATTATCAATTTCACTGCAGGAATCTTATCGTCTCATACATGCAAAGTAGATGGTTTTCCGTTTCTGTAATGATACTCATTATAGTACAATACTAGCTGGCAAATTCATCTGATAAGGAGAACCGATAAGCAGATCCCCCATTTCTTCCTTGTTCCCACAGAATTGTAATCATTCTTGGCTCTCTTTTTTAATCCTGGGTACTTTTCCCAGTGAGTTGCCCCAAGTTCCACCCATGATTGCAGTGAAATGAATGTTTTTGATATGCAAATCATTCAATTAATTAGACACATCCCTTGGGTCTCCTTCAAGAAGAGTTCGGTTGAACTTGTTCCTACATTCGATTCCTCCCCCGGCCCAAACTGTCTTCACACTGATATTACGTGTTTGTTTGTTGTAGTGATTGAGGATTGTTGTTGATTTCTCACCCGTGTTTTCCAGGGTGGATTGCTTTTGGTTCGAGTTTATTAGTGAGTGTTCTGCTTCACGAGTCCCTGAAAAAGCAATACTATTCAAATGTGCCATTTCTACGGGGCAGAACAAGATGTGCCACACAAGCCTGCCCCGAGGGGCTCCCCCAGACATTTCACCGACTGTCTGCAGTCATTCTGGCAAACAGTGCCGCAACAATAAGACTGGAGAGCTGGAATAAATAAGGACTTATCAGGACAGCGCAGCACCAGACCTGACCCGCTCTTATGTATGACCCTGTGAGGCCCTATGTGAAGACCAACCACCCACTCTAAACTGGGCAATTAATGTGGCTTACTCTAGATTCAGGAAATGCAGCTGTTTTGCCCAGGTCTATTTTAAACAAAGTCAAAGTGGTCTGTAAGAGATGTTTTGAGATGATCGAAAGGAGGGGTAGAACATGCCACAATAGATTATTCCTACTGATTTCCCGGATTAAATACATTTTCACTTAATGCATATAATGCTTAAGGAAGGATTTAAATTAACTAAATGAAATAATGTGGATTAAAACACATGACTGCAAAATGTCAAACTGTTCGTACAATCATTGTTCTGCATTTAAGCTACTGCTTCAAACAGGTAAAAAGTCTAACCATTCCCAATTGGTCTCTTTATATTTAAGAACACCTCTTCAAACAATCGCTAGCAAAAGCTCTTTTCTGCCCTTTGTTTTTGTCACATTTGAAGCAGAGCACAAGCTGGCATTCTTGGCTCATAAGTACAGAGTTCATTTCTGAGTGCCAAGAGAGACACTGGGTGCAGTAACACATGAAATGGAAATCGGTGGAACACTTTCTTTCAACTCGCTGGCTGGCAGACACAGTCTTGCTTGCTGGGAGTGGATTAACATCACAGTTTTCAAGGGTGGTGGTCTTGGTTCTTAAAACTTCTCTAGATGGAACAACAGGAATCCTCTTTTCAAAAGAATGTAACAATGGCATGTAACAATGAAAGTAATGATGTTTATGTAAATATTTGTTATCTATTTCCCTGTCCGTGCTACTGGGTTATGTGTTTCTCACTCGTCTCTCACTCAATACTATGCTGTTCATTTCAGTTCAAATCAATTAAATTCAATTTAATGTATATAGCATTCACATAAAAGCCCCTTGAGCAAGCACAATGGCGACAGGGACAAGGACGTCCTAATAACAGGAAGAAATCTTGAGCAGAACTACGGCATATAAGTGGGGACCCATCTGCTTGAGGTTGGCCGGGTAGAGAGAGGAAAGGGGAAGGGGGTTTTGTGGCAGAAGGGGAGGGGGAACAAAAAGTGGTAAATGTAAAGCATACACGTGGTAGGTGTACATAATACATACAAACATCATATGGTTTAAACATCATACATACAACCATCTTAGTGGGTATACAGTGTGCTCATATGGTTAGTGTTACAAAGGTAGGAAGGATAGAGTAGGCACAGAAAATATGTCAAGGTGGCAATTATATACATTGCTGGAAAATGCTAGCATAGAGTATGAGGTAGAATAAGTGTATGGCAGTATGGTGGGTGTGGGTACATGTGGGCCAAGGGTACATAAAAGTAGATCAGGTGGAGAGACTACAGCAGCATCCCTCAGCAAAGATAGTCTAGACTAGGAGGGAAAAAAAGAAACAGAGTGAGTGGGTAGAGTTCGGCGCCGATTTCAGTAAAATTACTTGATGAATATTGTTAGGTGAAACTTCACCCTAGTTACCTAAGGATTCCAGAGCTGCATGTAAGTATATTTATTAGACAAACAACAATTGCAATTGGGCTCACTCCCAGCACAAGGCTGAAAGTGAAGCAATGATAAACCCATTGCACAAGGTTTATATAGACAGAAGTTAAGCATTCAGCAGGGATAACCACGTGGTGGATTTCTGACGTCCGAGGCACCCTATACTGCCTAATAATCTAAGTTACACACTCACACACACACACACACACAGAAAAGCCGTATCTGGAAGACGAGCCAGCAGAAGAGCCGAGTTCTGACAGTGATGAGGTTGCTGCTAACGCTTAGACCAAAAACCATTGAAACACATAGTAGCTAGCTAGCCTCGCTGCTTATGAGTATAACGTTAGCATGCTGATATGCTCTCACACGCCCCCGTCATTGAGGCAGATGTTCTGTTTGCCTCCAGTCTCTTGGCTCTTTCACTGCCATTTTATGTAAGGTCAGCCATTCTAAATAGGTACTACACATACGTGAAATGCATTCCCTATTTAATGGATAGAGAGCAACGCTCCCAGCATTACTTCATAGTAAAGTATTTTAGTTGTCATTTCAAGCCTGCTGGTGAAGGCACTCTTGTGCGACGCACATTCTGCACCCACTTCTCGCGTACTTTCTCGTTTTTTGGTAATTTGAAAAGGCTAAAAGAATGGGAACTGATGTTCGAGCAATATGCTGCAACACACCGTGAAAGCATATTTACAACTGGTCCCTAAGAAATAGCCGGAGGCTCCCTGAGAAAATGTGTTTTCTGTCAGGAAAAATGGCGACCAAGTGCAACAGAGTACCTCCGTTTACGTCATCTACGTTTTTTAACGCGGGGCGGAAGTGAGTCGCTTGGGAAGTGTCGTGTCTTATTCTAAGAGTTCTCAAGAAACTTCTCAAGGCAAATAGGTATGAATATACTGAACAGTTTAATTCAGAGGAGATACTACTGCTGAGCTGGTCCATGGAGCATCTCAAAGACTCTAAGCATATTGCAAGAGCGATCCAGTAGAAAACCTAACCAACAAGTCCCCGTGCCCACTTTTATATTGATCAAATCACCCTTTGCTCTGGTTTCATTTGCGTCTTATTTGCGTCATTGGACTCGACCGCACCTAGAGATGGAAAACAACAGGTACCTTACTTGCGTCATTGGACCTGACCGCACCGAGATGGAGAACAATCGGTCCAACTATCTTAACAATGTTGCCTATCAACCAGTTTGCTTTGTCTCTGTCAACAGAATGAACCACCTTGAGATACATGGTGTACAGCTTCCTGTGATACCAGGTATCTCGGGGCTTTCAGACACAGTTCTTCACATTGTCTGCCTTGTGGCTTTTGCAGAGGCGTCTGTCACCTTGCCCTGACCCCCCTTTGTCCCTGAATCATCTAGGTAGTCTATGCAGAGGAGGCATGTTTGCCACGTGATTTATCATAAAAGGTGTCTTTGCAATTGGGGTTATAATAACAGGCCTGTCTGCCTCATGATTTCTCAGAAATGCTATATGCTCACTTGGGTTTATAAGAAAAGGCCTGCCTGCCATAGGATGTCTCTGAAAAGGGGCCTTTGCAGCCTCTTCATAAATTATAAAGAGCTATCTCTATTTGTTGAGATGTCCATGTTCCAGTACCAGCCATACACATTATTCAACAGTACAGTAATAAAGAAGATAAAAATACGACAGAAGTCAGTAGCTCGATGGCGAGGGGTTCAAATGTTGATTTTAACAAGTATATTGAGTATATTTTTCAGAAACATATACATCGATTGTGTAATACCACCTTTGTTCTATTTATTTAAAACATTTTGTATTGAGGTGTCATATGCATTTTAAGGTAATTTGTAGCTAAGCTGTTTAGGGTTTTGAATGTTTGAAGGAGTGCTATGAAATCAATTCTACTTTTGACTGGGAACTTTTTTTTGTACTAGTAAGCGTGTGAGCAGAGGCGTTCTGTTTTCCTGCATCTTGGAGGATAGGACTTTTTAAAATTTTGACAATATTGCTTAGAAAAAAAACATGTCTCTTCTATTCCGATCTGTTTTATGTCTGAGTCAAGTCGGGGGTCTTGATTGATAATTACACCGAGATTTTTGGTGCGAGTGTTGGATGTTAATGAGATGCCATTGAGTGTGGGTAGATAAATTAATTCTCAATAATTCAGGGCCTACAAGCATAACCTCTGTGATTCTTCCATGCTTTTACCTCTTTCAGGCACATTTCTTTTGCTTCTCAGGGCAAAGTGACTGATTTCATGAACCTGCATGAAAGACAAGAGGGAGGATTTCTGAGGACAATACAAAGAGGCAGCTTTTGTATTCTTGTACAGGCTCAAGATTACTTAGCCTTTGATGGACTTGGAATTTAAAACCAATTTGCTCCCCATAATGAGAATCTCCATTAGAGGCTCTGGACTAATTGAGAGAAAGTGAGGGAGGGGAGGAAAGAGCTGGCGTAGTCTGTGTCTGAGTGGAGGGGGCGGATGGTGGACACAGTCACATTTGCACATTAATTACCAGGCAGGTGCTGGCAGTCTCTTTTAATGGGCTGAGAGAAAGGTCAAGAGGGTTTTAGACATCATTTTCCCCCACATCAGATCCTTTTTTTTTCTTTCCCGGATTTCACAGTTTCACTTTCCCCATTAAAATATATCAGCATCATATTAATAGGTTAATTGACTGATCGCTTGGGAAAGTTTGTAATCAGGATTTTTATTTTTTTTTTCATTTTTTCATTTTCCTCAAAGCAAAGCCAATTACTCTACAGTGGAGGCTTTTGTATGGTTAAGATAAAAACAACTAAGAGTTTTTCATGACAGTTTAAACACATTTAATACACTGGAACCCCTTCCACAATGAAGTGCACAAATTGTTTTGCATTGGTGAAGTATGGAGCTGCTACTGCAGTCTGTTCAGTAGATCTAACTTGCAAAAAGTCCCTGAAGCAATGTAGCCCCCCCCCCCCCCCTGCCTTTCTTTCACTGTATTTTATGCATATCAATGTTAGTGTGAACAAGATGGGACCGCAGCACCCCTTTCATGTTTTTGTGCTTAGTCTACTTTCTGTTAGACACTCTCTGGGAACAGGGGTCCTATTGTGAAATTGCAGAAGGCCAAGTCAATGTTGGAGAGCACAGCATTTAATATGACACATGGCAGCAATTATTTGATGCATTTTCCATTATTAATTATTAAAGTGCGGTCCCGTCGCTTCTGAGATGCCGATCCATCAAAACAAAAGAAAACTCCCCGCACAGCCAGAGGGAAATTAAAGTCTTTTGTTGCCGTTGAGCAATAACTCTCGAGGTAAATGTATTGCCCCCTTCCGCACACACACCAGCTCCCTTTGCTCAGTTTCAATTTTTTTATCCTGGCATCAGCATTTCTATTTAGCTTTATTTTAGCAGTAGGAATCCATTTAATAGACAGAAAGTATTTTTAAAATTGCAGGGGGGGGAAATAACAATGACAGTCGAATGACTGTCTTTTGGTTTGAAAGCTCTTTGAAAGGCAGATGAATGCTTTGTGTGTGCCTCTGGAGAAGCCTTGACAACCGTGTGGGCTGCTGTTTCTACCCCCTGTTCCTTCCACGTTCATTGTTATTTCCATACAATATGTAATGGCTCCATCCTGACACCTGCAATTACATCTGAAAGTGTCCTAGCCCCACCTCAACAATGTCTGACTTGTATCTGCTGTGTAAGGCACTCTGCTTATTTGTAAGTCTGCTTCTACTCTGAACGGAATGCATTTAGAATCGGTCGGGCCCATCAGCTACTCACTTGAACAACTTGGCTATGGATTTGTATTCATTCAGCATTGACATAAAGTGTATTTAAAATGCTGACGTGGAAAATATGAATGTCACAGCACTGACCATTTAACATTTCAAGGATATGTACAGGGTGAACAACAGCAGCCCTCATATACTGGCATGTTTCTCTACTATGTTAATATCAAAGTCTCGTCCAGATGTTTAATGTGACATTTTAAAGTGTTCATTAGTCATTAGCAGGATATGCATGGTGCCATAAAGCTGTCACGTGTCCACAAGGTGTGGGCTTTATCGCTGCCTCTGGCAATGATCTGCCTACTCTGGATCAGGCAGCAGTGATTCATAAAACGCATCATTTATTTACGTCCCGACAGTGCTTCACTAACTAATTCCATTGAAAGTGTTTAAATTTACATGAAATGGGTCAAGTAGATCTTTTACATTTAATCATGTACAGTAACTTCAACATTATAGTGTTATGCAGGTTTGATAAGCATGACACACAGAGCAACATCTTTATCGCTGCCACTGACAATGATCGCCACCTACTCTTCATCAGGTAGCTGTGACGATTTTGCTTCCAGTTCAGAACAGAAATGGAAGCTGAGCTGGAGGCGGGAAGCTGAGCTGGGCTGAGTTTGGGATTCCCCAAAATCTTTAGAAAAGCGCGGAGGAAAACCTTTATCTCAGTGTGGCTGCACCAACCGCAGAGGAGCCCTTTCCCAAGTACCAGGCTTAGACATTTTTGCAGGGTCTGTGGACTGGGTGGGGGCGGTCACAGGCTGGAGAGAAAGACGGGGTAAGACAAAAAGAGAGGAGTGTATTAAAATGTTATCTGCCTGCCACAATAATCCTCTGGAGTGCTAAAGCGATCTCACATTGTAATGCAACTCTGAGAATGGTGTGATCAACCCCGGCTCTCTGTGTTTGTGTTTGGGGCTGTGAATCTCTCTGAAAAGGCAGCTTGAACTCTTGGGAGAACCGAGGAATGCAAGGCCTTCTGGATAGAGCTTTTTTTTGTTAGACTGCTCCACTGTAAACTAATCTGTACATACAAATGTGACAGACTTATGTTTTGTCTTGATAAGGTTTGCATAAAGGCAGAGGTTGAATGCAATCCTATCAATGTGTTCATGCTGTATTCACAGGCAAAAGCAATGGGATTGGAGGCGAAAGAATACAGTAGTATAGAGGGTGACAGTAAATGATACCATACTGGCAGTTAGAAAGAATCTTGTGAAAATAATGAAACTGTCCAGGAACTTTTATTTTTCCATAACAGATGACATTGGAGAGTGGGCAATACGTTGTACCTGAATATGGGCTGTCTTTGTATGTGATGTGGAGTAATGGGCATGGAAGCGATGCTAAGCACTACTTAAAATGGCTTTGAAATTAAAGCATGGCTCCATATTATTAATCTCAGTGACTTTTATTGGATGCCCTTTCATTAGAGACAAAGTAATCAGCCCAAGACACTCTCGCCGTCACTGTCATCCATTTATGCATTGCTTTTTATGTATCTATTATACTGAAAGCTATTGATGGTTTTATGTTAGTATAGCTTTATTCCTACCTTTGTTTTTTTTGAGAGAAGAGTAGCATAGGAAACATATTGTCGGTAGTAATTATAGCGTACTGAGTATTTTACTAATTGCTTAATATATGAACCTAAATGAAAGACACAGAATCCTCTGCATGGCTGGAAGCTAAGATCTAATGGAAATCTCAACAGCAAAAATGAATGGTTATGGCAACTTTAAATAAAGGTAAACATGTATTGATACACAATGCCTATATACAAATAAAACAGCAATGTAAAAAAAAACGTGTGATATAAAAGAAATATGCAGTAACAGCTGTGAACACTCACCATCATATAACAACTGATTTACATTTAGTTACAGTGCAAACTGATGAGTGAAAGTGGCTGAGGTTATGCAACCATTTTCAGCCTTCTCACCTTCTCCTTCACCCCTCCCCACACACACACACACACACCCCGTCATCACAGGATGAAACCGTCTGTTTGATGCTGAGGGACCAGAGGAACTTGACAGGGAAATATTTGCAAGTTGACAGGCCTATGAAGCAGGCATTAATTTAGTGATCTAAATAAAAACAAAAAGGCCTTGCAAGACGGGCAGGGGAACAAGAAGACATTCAGCTGGCTTGTCAGAATGTCCACTGGGAGATCCGGCTCAGTGAACCCGAAGTCATGCCAACAGAAAAATTACCCCCTGATTTCAGCTTGTCTAACCTGAAAGCTCACAAACAACAAAGAATACCCTGTGGGATAGGTACACCATTCCTCATCCTACAAAACAATTTCTTACTTTTCTGCTCGCTCAGAGAGGAGACAAGTGGAAAGAACAGAGTTTGAGGCCATGAGTAGGAGAGACAGAATGAGAAAAGACATGAAAAGTGGCTGAAATCACCTCCTGGTTTTTAAGTTCCCTGTACGTACATCCCTCCAGGAGGGTATGAAAACTGAATCGTTTTTTAAGGGCCTGTGTAGGAGCAAATGCAATCCTATATTATTCTCCACAGAGTAACATACTGTGCGTTATCAAAGAGATTGGGATTCTTCTGTGCATTTGACATCATTAGCAAAAATACCAAGTGAACTCTCACTAGTCTTAATTGTACCGTCAGTCAGATCAGATTTAAAATTCAGAATTCAGAAATGTATTAGAAGTTAGAATAGTTTGAATCGTTTAGTCTAACATGTATTTACTGTTGCAGTCAATGTCCTGTATGGTATTGGCATGTGAGCCCATCTAATATTAACAAACACATATACCAACCTTGTGCAACACTAATATCTAAGCTTGAATATTTTAATGCTCTTGCAAAGGCGGATGGGGATCCATTTAACAAGGAGATGAGAGCAGAAAGGCTCAGTGTATGTTGTATTTGCTCTATAGGCAGTCCCTTTTAGGGGATGTAATCATGTGCGACCAACTCCATCCGTCACATAAATGCACCTTAACTCTAAAGCACACCTATAAACTGTGATCAAATTCATATATATTCTAAAGATTCCCATTTCACATATATAATAATAAATAACCTCTTAGTGCATTTAAAGAGCTAATGCAACAATAAGAATCATGAATCATGTGCTTAAACACCAGTCGTGGTCATCATCACTAAATGATTAAACACTAAACACTAAATCACCAGTATTGAGTTTGGGGAGGGGGATCCTTCACTCTGGGCTAGCCAAGGCATAGGACTACAGATGTGCTGCTGTATTGGTTCTAATGGCATTAAGTCAAACCTGTTCCCCGTTGCTGAGAAATGAACCCATTCAACACAAAAACCCAATATGCGTTTTGGGTTTGGGACGTTCCGGTACCTCAAGGGATATTTCTATAGAGGAACTCAGACTGTCTAGATTTCATTCGGGTTACACACTTGCTACTTTGCTGCCGCAGCTGAGTTAAACTTCACCCACCTCGTCCTCAGCGTTTCCTCACCCCAGCATTTGCAGGCATTCCTCCCCCTCCCATGTGACCCCTATTATGGGGAGAATATTAACTCCTGAAACCCACATATGTAATTAGTGCTGTAGTTTCGCCTCCCACCTCAGCCCAGGGATTCAATCAGGAGCACACGGGGCCTGTTCCGTCCGCTCCGCAGTTCTGGTGAATTCTTTGTACAAAGACTTTGTAAGATTACTTTTGCCAAATTGACCTGTTCTGACCCATAGCGCTTTAAATAATGAAACGGCTATTGGGATGATCAGATTTCAGTTGTGATTTATGAGGTAGCAGAGAGAAGGAAAGGGAGGCAGAAGGCGGCCGGCTGCCAGTGATCCTGGCTCTAATAAGTCTAACTACATGCATTATTAAGCGCTCAACATGTGTTCACTGACTTTTTTTCTTTTTTTCTTTAGCCTGTGATGCTTTTACCTACCTTTCAGCGGCATTAGACATATCAGGGTCTGCCTGTGACTTTGATATAGGAGCTCAAATGGCAAGGTGCTTAGAGTAAGTCAACATTTTTGAATGAGTCTGGCAAAGTGCCCGTAAGCACAGGAGGCAGTTCAGGGATGAGAAGCGAATGTCTCCAGTCACCCTAAACAACTGTAAAACATCTGGTATCGGTTTTAAAATACTAATGTTTATAGCCGTGTGCTGTTCTACAGGTAGTGACAATGGCCTCAGGCTTTGAAAAATGCAACACTTTCCATGTTTAATAATTAATGCTGAGTGGCTCATTCCAATGTGTGCTATGTTGTTCATAATGAGGTGCATCCAGGGGCAGTGCGTCCCATTGGGCAAGTCGGGCAGTTGCCCAGGGCCTCGGCCACCAGGGGGCCTCGTCGTATTTACAATTTTTATATATATATTTTTTAATAATTCAAATAAATCACTTGTCATTGCAAACAAATGACAAATCATAACTAGAATGCGTTTCGTGAACGAACTGCGAGAGTGTGCTTGCTCTGTTGCGGCCATGACCGAGAGAACAAGTGCCTTGGAATTGGGGCAGGTGTCAGCTCTCCAGCTCTCCCTGCTGGATGAGCATGCACAAATGAGTATGCACAAATGAGTATGCATGAGTGAGTATGCATGAGTGAGTATGCATGAGTGAGTAAACATGAGTGAGTATGCACGAGTGAGTATGCATGAGTGAGTATGCATGAGTGAGTATGCATGAGTGAGTATGCATGAGTGAGTATGCATGAGTGAGTAAACATGAGTGAGTATGCACGAGTGAGTAAACATGAGTGAGTATGCATGAGTGAGTATGCATGAGTGAGTATGCATGAGTGAGTAAACATGAGTGAGTACGCATGAGTGAGTACGTATGAGTGAGTAAACATGAGTGAGTATGCATGAGTAAGTATGCATGAGTGAGTATGCACGAGTGAGTATGCATGAGTGAGTATGCACGAGTGAGTAAACATGAGTGAGTATGCATGAGTGAGTAGAGCCCTGGTATGGAAGGTGTCTCTTAATATTCCTAGTTATACAGTTGAATGGAGAGGGACAGAGAGAGAAGAGGAACCGTGCGCAGGTGTCAGTGAGAGTTGTCAGTGAATCACAGGTGCAAGCCAGTTTAATGAGCCTATTATGATGTCATAATGCCTCAAAGTTCTGCCATGCAAGTCTATGGAGAAAAAAGGTGATGGAAAAAGAGGAATAAAAAAGGAGTGGCAAGGAGTACCGCCACGAAAAGTCATAGCAGCTTGCACCGGATCGGGCCGGACGTTTTGGTGTTTGAACGGCGTCTCTATCTCAATCGGGCGAGGAGTAGTTAGCTGCAAGAAAAACTACTAGAATAAAAAAAATAGTAAAAAACGAAGAACAATAGTGTGCTTCCCTTCGGGCAAGCACACTAATAAGCATGAAAACACGATTATTTTATTTTAAGTATCAGCCTAAAATGTATCTTAAATCCATCATGGTACAAATTATTCCAGGTCACGTGACGTTTCTGTCACAGACAATTTTTCGTGTGGTGACGTGTGTTGTTGCAAAGTTAAGCATGAAACGATTTTTAAGTGGCAATGAGAAAATACAGAGGGAAAGGGAGGATGAGAAGTTTGGGGAGAAATTACCTAAGGTAACCCACTATTTCCAATCAAGAAATTCGTCCGTGGAAGTGGAAGAAATGTCTGATAATGTTTTTTGGAGGGGGGGGCTCCAATTTGCTAAAACTGCCCCTGGGTGCATCATACACAAAAAGCCTTTTGGGAGAACCGCTATTATTTGCTCAGGATGACTAGTGGACTGCTGTGAAGTTGTGAAAGACTCATGACATTATAATGCACTTGATATGCTTCCTCATCCCAAGTTCGGATCACACATTGATGGATAACAGTATGCATTACTGACCAAGATCATGATCAGCAGTGGGAGGCAGTGCCGGGAGTGAGGCACAGACCCATTGCATGTCTGGTGAGAATTCAAGCGTGCAACAGTCTTCTGTACCACAAAGCTCTAGCTAGCTTACCTCCGTTACACTCGTCTCTCTAAACGTTGCTTCCAATCTGGGGCACAGCACCAATCAGCCATGTTAAACGTTTGCTTTCCTGCCCCAGCAACCTGAGTTATATTGACAAAAGAATTTGCCACCTCAGTAGCACTTATTATAAGTCCCTGAGCTAAAGCAATATGGCAGCACTGTTGTGGGAGTGCCCCGATCATCACAGGTTATGAAATCGACAAACTAGCTCATTTCCATTCTGGCCCCCTGTTTTGTCTCTTCTAATTATGGCCCTGAAAACACCAGCGTTATCAGAGACCTGCATGACCTTTAGCATGACCTATGCTGGTCTAAGCTGAAGTCTGTTCCGCTGCTGTTTCTCATTTTCTTAATGTTATACCTGCAGAGCGCTATAGACGTATTCATCGTTTTGCTTTTTGCTTTTTGCTGGTCATTAATGTTTTTTCCTAACAAACCACTGTCAAAAAGTATTGGTTTCTCAGCATAATCAAATATAAAATGAGTGCTTTATTTTTATCCTGTGTCTTAGGGTTGTTAGTGATGCTGTCAATTGATTAATGGATATTCAATGTAAAATCACTGAGTTAATGTATACCATTGTATATAACATTACGACTCCTTTATAAATCGCATGTTAGCAAGCCAATGTTACTAAGTTACGTTCCCGATGGGTGGTTTGATACGTCACTGGAAAACATCAAAACAGTGTTTGACTGCATCTTTTGTAGGGCTATGTGATTTGTTTCAAGCCTGTACAGTTGTAATAATACTGTTACTGTGATCATTGCCCATCTTTCTTCAAACTACATGTGCAAACACACTATGTTCAACAGAATACAGAAGAATGCACCAGCAGATTGTTCTCATACCTAAATAAAATGTACTGATTGAGAAAAAGCTGTATTTTGGAGACACAGAAAATGTGCATTCATGTGATAGCCTACCAGTGCGCCCCTGTGGCTGCAGGGGAGATGCTGACTGATACAATGTTAGAGATGTCTCTATTCATCAATATACGTGTGTTATTGTATATGTCAGGGTTCAGCTGGAAAATGACCCAAGCGCAGACCAGCTGAAGTCAAACTTAGAATTTATTCTCAAAATGGTAAAAGCCCAGAAGATCAGGGGAAAAAACTCAGGATTCCAAAAAACACCAGAAAGACAGAAGATTGCAACTTGGGAATCCACAGGGAAGGGTAAAAACACAGGAGCATGGTAGAGATGGTAGAGATGGAATACAGGCAACAGGAATCAGAATCTCTCACCATGCTAGTTAACAGGACTGAAGACTGACATCTAAACTTACGAAACTACAGGGGACACAGGACAGACTGAACTTAAATAAAAGAGGGGGAACTAGACAACCAGACATAGGTGAACTAAACAAGGGGAGTTAACAAGACACAGGAGGAACCAATCAGGGAAACAAACCGGGTGATTAACAAGGTAGGGGATGGAAAAAACCAGGACATGGTGGAAGGCAGGTGGGGGCGGAGTTCAGAACGACAACAAAGAAGCACATGGAATTGATAAACAAACAGGGAAACACATGGCAAAAAACACACACAAGAAGCACATGGCAAAATAGGCAAACACAAAACAGACAGAGCAGGATCCTGACAGTATAGTTTGATCAACACAAAACAAAACAGTATGAACAACAACAAATACAGCAAAATGCTTATATATGCAATATTGTGCACATCTAAAATTAACAATAACTATACTAATGTGAAAATTATAGGGCCTTTAACAAATACATCAGAATCACAAATTAGTTCTAAAGAAGTGATTCTTTCAACGCTTTGTGATACTCTTTGAATGTACCATGGCAGTCACTTGATAAAAAGAGTCTTGACTGCCATTTTTTGCTGTGGAGAGAAGTTGACAGGCAAAGACGACACATTCTTCAGAGAAACAAAGCAATGGAGTTCTTCCTAGATCTCGATAGGGTGCATTGCACAAAGTGAATGGAGACCATCAAATCATTTTGAACGTTGATTCATTAATATTTAAATTGCTCGTCATGCTTTACCAGTTCTGTTGTGGCAAAATCAGAACATCCTTACAGAGACACAAATCGAATTGCTGAAAAACTCAAATGAAAAATTCAATAAACGTCTGCACATAGCAACAGCAATAAGGCAACGGCAGCACAATCATTAACATTAAATACATATTTCTACCTTTAGATATTTTTCTTCCTAGTTCTACTGGCAGATAACTGCTTTTTTATGCTCATGAATTTAATCCCATCATGCAAGGTCCAAGCTATAGGTAACATTAGCGGGTAAGGCCATCATGGAGGGATTCGTGGTTGTTGGGTGGGACGTGGCTAAAGTTAGGTCCTGGGGTGTTGGCCGTTAATCTTTGCTACAGCTAATCCCGTTGCAGTTGTTTCAACCGTGCCAAACTGTGGGTCTTTGTTAAGTAGATAAAGACGGTTCGGAAGCCTTGAAATGCCCTGCCAATTGAGTAATTTTCTTTAATTAGACTTCAGACGTTTCGTTTTTTTCCTTTTAGTGCTCTGGCATTGTACTTTCTTTATGACATTTTGCACAATTCTGTCCAGTAAAAACAAATTGACCTTATGAACTTGGCCATACTTACCCAATCAGATGCTTAATTGTTAAACGATTCTTATGGGCCAGTAGTGATTAAGATTTCTTTTTTTCTCTGAAGTACATTTAAACAAAATTAGAAATATTCAGCCTGTACATGTGCCTAGTCTCAGTCTGTAATTGGCTTTAGACAATCGCTGCTCTGTACCTTGGTGGAAGGAGAGTCAAACCTTTCTTTTGTAGGGTGAAGAGTTAGCATCCACGTAATGGAGAGTCAAACCTTTCTTTTGTGGGGTGAAGAGTTAGCATCCACATAATTGCATAGGTTACTGCTGCAGTGCAATCACATTCACATTTTCTTGTGGAAATGCATGTCTAGTTGCAAGCTGAAGTGCTTAATGAACTTGCAAGCTTGTGAATTGAACTATGCGCCGTGTCCGGTGTATGTTGGATGCCCCCAGATAGTGTAACCATTACACATGCAGAAATAATAAGACAACCCAGAGAGCTGTGTGAATTGTGTTACTTTTTTTTTTTACACTCAATTCAATTCACTCAAACCAATTAATCGCAAAACTTTAACACCTTAACAGTTTTTGACAGTACCAGGTATTGCACTTACATGCTGCAGCAGTAATATGGAACCGACCTGCTTGAAAATGTGCAAGATCTTATAAATCAGATGTGCAGTCAAATAGTAATAATAATTGTTTGTGACTCTTACTAACCAAAGTCTATTCTGTTGTTTTTTGTTCTCAGCCTTGTTTAATACTCAAAGGTCTCATTGGTTTGTATGTTAAAGGAACAACGCTGCCTTCTTACTTCAAGGGCTTGCCTTAGTTTACATAATGATTTTGTAGGCCTACTGACAGGGATTCTTTATCTTGTGTTGTGGCCTGCAGCAAGATAACTGATATCTTGATATATCCTGATAACCAATATTTCCCAAATATATGAAATGTATTATTATAAAGTGTAATCAAACAAAGATAATGGGGATAATTATCTTGAGTTGTTGCCCAAAGCTGAATTCAACGGTATAACAAATAATGCAATGCAGTCATGTTTAATTTTAGATAGAAATGTAACTTTGGGTTACAATTTGGAAAAACTTTTTTTTGGTCTCATGCCTTGTTATTTCGCCAATAACTTTTTTTTTTTTCAGTAGGTCCACAGTGTATTGCTTTGTAAGGCGTACTGTAGGTGCTGCTAATTAACTTGTTCTTGTAATTGATCCAATCATCAACGCCTTATTAGTTTCTCTTCACAGTGCCAGTAGTGATTCATGCTTTAGAGACATTATGTGGCCAATCACAGGTCAGTCTGCAGGCATGACAGTAAAAATACAGTACTATCTTCTGTAAGTGTACAGCTTTGTCTGGTCACAAACCACTGTCTCTTCACATAGAGAGAAAGCACAACTACAGAGTCTCTGTAGAGCAGGTGAAACAACTGACAAACAACTTTTTCATTTAATTGTTTTTGACTAGTGTCATCTGTGTGTGTTTCTAAACAAATTCTGAAACCAGCATTCTTTCAACTAAATTTCTAAGATGATTCGATGGTAGCTTGGATGTGTCATATTATGGTGACACAATGGTGTCACAGTGTGTTTTGGTAGGGCCAGTGCAAAGCCTGTACACTTCAGGAACCGAAAACAAGACAGTAGATGAGGCTCTCCGTAAAGGGCAGTCCACCTTGTGTGCGCACATGTGCGGTCTAGCAGCCCTGACAGAGAGGAGCAAGTGAAGTGAAGCGCATTCAGTATAAAAAGAAGTAGTTATCTGTGCGAGGGTGTGTGACTGAGTGTGCATTTGTGAATATGCACGTGTGCACACACACACACACACACACACACACACACATACACACACACACACACACACACACACACACACATACACACACACACACACACACACACACACACACACACACACACACACACACACACACACACACACACACACATACACACACACACACATACACACACACACACATACACACACACACACACACACACACACACACACACACACACACACACAAACACACACACACACACACACACACAAACACACACACACACATACACATACACACACACACACACATACACACACACACACACACACACACGCATGCATGTGCGCTTGTGTGGAAGGGTTACAGTGGAAAGGAGATGAGGCACAAGCAGTCCTGCTTTAAAGGGCAGATTGGCTGTGTGGGTACAGGAATGACACGCTCAGGAGAGTGTGTAATTAAATGGTCTGCAAGCTCAGCACAGTGCCTGGGATCACATTCAGCAACACACTTCATGATTACGCTGCAAACTAGCGGGTGAGCAAGGCAAGGCAAGGCAAGTCCATCCTCCACTGTCTGCCTCCCTGTGCTGACTGGCCGGCAGCCCGCCCACTACGCCAGCTGCACATTTGGATTTGACCTCAGGGTGTGAAGGCGGACGACAGGAGCTCAACCTCAACTTTTGCCTAGGGGATGACCTTGACAACACTACGCAGAGCTGTACACACTTCATGCTTGACCTCAGTAGAAACTGAGTTCTTGTGGAGAGAAAAAGCTACACCTTTGTGATTTGCTCAATGGCTTTTCCTATTGCCAGTGAAAGAAAAGACACAACTCTCTCGCCTTAAAGCAATACAATTATGCATGGAGAGACGAAAGCTCATTTCTACACCAACCGATGTGAAGATAATATTTAGTTTCATGCTGTTCTTGTTTGGAAATGATTTTGCTGCTAGTTACCTTTTTAATTTTGGGCTTCAGTAAGCTGCTTCAGAACTTTATCTAACATCTTGGGCAAAGTTGATTCTGCAGTCTTGGTGCAGGATTTGTTTTGTGATAAATGACTCCAAACCTTATCAGTCAATGGTAGGCTATAGGAATGTAATTACAATTGATCTCTTGTACATGTCATCAATTTAAAATCCACTCCCAATATCCATCTCACCCCTAAGTCGTTGGTCTCAAGAAGTTAATGTTAATTAGGCAGAAGCTTTTTACTTTTACATTTGGTCTGTGAGGGAATGAGGTTATTGGATCAGTCTGATACAGTAAAGGGGCCGCTTTTTAAACCAATATCCTTGTGAAAATAATGTAATTTGCAACTTATCCACATGCCAGTTAATTAAGCTGCTGAGTTGCTATTCCAGTGGCCGCAGGTGAAGTAGTCCAATGATCAACATACTTAATCCACTGCATTTGTGCAAACTTGACCCTTAGGCAGAGCTGCGCACTGGAACCTAATTCTCCCTTATTTGTAATACTGAAGAGTATACACAGATGCTGTTGTTGTTAAAGTAGGCTCAGTTTTTAATAGAAGGGGGATGATAGAAGAGATGCATTATATCTAATACATTATGTGGCTAATGCCCTAGATGTTCACATGTACTCAGATTTCTCTTCTGTTACATTCATCTGGGATTTGTATTTCCATCCACGTCAGACAATCCTCTCAATATTAGATTTTTAGGCTCAGAACCTGGCCATTTTATCAGGAAAGGTGTGATTGAAGGTTATTATCGGAGTCAGGTCAATGAAGGCTTTCACAAAGATTATTGTGGTGATGTACCCCTAGCACTTGATAAATAAGAACTAGGAGAGCAGACTTCACACTTAAGTTGACACGTTTTTCCAGGAGGTGTAAACTGAAAGATTGGATCGTCAGCAGAGCGGTGACACCACTGATATGTGTCTCACCCTTATCAGGGGTTGAAGTAATGCTTTATACTGCAAGACTGGCGATTCTCCAAACTGAATGTGCCTACATGTGCACTGATGCCAAGGACCCTGATGGTCAACCTGAAGCCTCCACATCTCAGCTCTGCCTTATGTATGCACTTCTCTCAGTCTTCTGTAGGAAATAAAGGGACTTTGATGGTGGTACAGCATGCAGCACCAGTCTTTCCTGTCTGAAGTTAGTATGTTTTCTTTATGAAAAGCCAGTCCTGACTGATAGTCCAGACGAAGGAGGCGGCGCATTTATCTCTCTCCACCTTCACCTCCAAGACGTTCCAGAGGAACAAACGCCCACAGCTTTGCCGAAAGCATAACAAACTGTTTGGGTGAAAAGATGAGGTTGGATGTGTGAGAGAGATGGTGAAAGGCACTTGATTGTTCCTGATAAAAGGCTGTTAATCAGCATTTACCATTCTTTGTAGTTGGATTAAATGCTCCATTGTGCTGTTGTGAGATGTAATTACAACATATTTGTGTTTCAATGCTGACAGATTAGGGTTTACTGATGGTGTCATTTGCTGATGCTGGGGAGGAAAAAAAACAGAGACCAATTCTGGCACTGTATTTCCATATGAAATGTCATGTAAGCAAAGCCACACAACGATGCAACCTAAGAATGAATGCTATGTTATTTAAATGGTAAACGTCAATGAATAGGAGCGTCTCAGCACTTGTGGCTTGCCCTCAAAAATACCCCTAGTTTACGGTCCGTTAGCCACATCAAAACATCACAATTCCATGCTTATTGAGATGTAAGCCTTATTTCATGGCTGTAGATTACATTTATTGACATTACTTTATTGTGAATAGATCATATCCCATCAAGACAGAGGACAGCTGTTGCGCACGACCAAGGTCTTTAGTATGGCAGTATTAATATACAATATCCTGCGTGTCTCTTGCAGATGTGTCTCTCTCTACCTGCTATCTGGCAGGATTTATGGGATCATTGGCACAGAAAATATGCACCGTTAAGTTTTTCACACAGTGCAATTCAATCACATCATGAAATCCCTCCACGGTCACCTCCCTCATTGTGTGCCATTGTGCACAGGTATTCTTCCCGGCGCTGCACCACCTAGAGGATTTAATTCCTCCTCGGACTCTGGCGGGCAGAAAATCACCTCCTGAAAAATCATTACTCTCCATAATCCCTGCCTCGAATCCTGTAGGACTGCAATGTGTGGATGACAAAGGCAGGGGGGAATGCGAGTGATAGGAGCATTGGCCATGGAATAAAAGCAATTGGATTAGAATAAGTTAAAAAAGACGGAGATATAGACAAAAAATTGAATTCAGGCTTTTAAGTGCCCTTGCCTGTCAAGGTCTTTCATTTCTTTGGTTTCCAACTTTATTACAGCTCAGTGACAGCTGTGACAGACAGCACAAAGAGCCACTTGAGTTCGCTTTTAATGGAACGTCTTGCAGTCATCTCTCCTTATGTCTGTTTCCAGTTTGTTTTGCACATAGCACTTCCAGCACATTCCAGAGCAGACAAGCCATAGTTTGTGAATCAAATAGTAGTAGTATTCATAAATACTAAAACACATGCTAGGGCTAAGGAGGACAGACTTATTGTCACTATGACTTTTGAAATCTATTTTTGTCTTTTCCCTTAAATTATTAAATTCTATTGAATGAAAAGATATGTAGGTATCATGGAGACACTGATCTTTCACAAAATTGAGAATTAATCTTTGATTATGTGCATTCAAAATGACTAGGGCTTTGAAGCGGTCAATGGGACATCGGAAACAGAAATAAATATCCGTATTTAAAATTCTGTCCAGTGTTTTTGAATTAATTTTGAATGAAGAGCGATTTTTTTTTTTCTGTTGACAAAGCATGAATCATAGAAGTCTTCATAACAAAGACTTTTCGGGCTATACAGCAAGGCTTGTAGTTAAATACAGCGGGGTCTCTGCTATTTGCAGAGTGAAATTGGAGCTTAGGCTCTCTGATGGTACTCAGGCTGCCCAGGCAGCCGCCCGCCACCAATGGATGTAGAGATTCGGCCCTGCTGGGGTATTGAGAGTCAGTGGATAACCTCGGCAGGCCTTTGTCTCACCTCAACCCCACAGGGAGGCAGAGTGGGAGAGGGAGAGAGAGAGAGAGAAAGAGAGAGGGAGAGAGAGAGAGAGAAAGAGAGAGAGAGAGAGAGTGAAAGACTGAGAGTGTGAAAGAGGCTGGGAGGAGGAGTGGAGATCTGCGTTTGCAAAAGGAAGCCCAGCGTGAGACCGTGTCGACCAAGCGCTTCTCAAATCCACTGATTATAAAGCAGCCGAGGTGCCGGGGAGAAGGGAGAGTGCAGGGAGAGAGCCCTGCCAGACCACCACAAAGACATGAATGAGTAGAAAATAAGAACTATCAAATGTGTCCCCACAGGCAGTCCAGGAAAACAGTCCTGCCTGTATTATTGAGACAAGGGCACAGTGAACTTGATACCTCGGCTGTTGTTTTGGCAATTAGGACAACAGAGCGGAACTTGAGTCAAATGAAACGCATCCTGCAGTGGTGCAGATTCTATTAACTGTCGTACATCCTATTAAACGCAAAGACATTTGCCATTCTGCTCTATCATGCAAAAAACAACATTCGTTGACATTGCTTAAAATGAACATAGATGTGGTATGACACAAAAATCTATAAACATATTCAGAATATCTTAAATATGACATGTCTTCTCTGATATAAATAAAATGAACATGATTTCATAGATGCGCCTGTTCTGACAGACCTCGATTGACACGAAATAAACAGTTCCTCAAAAAATAGTCATCTTTTTAAAGTGTGTATAATCTAGGTCACACCTATTGCTGTCTAGTTACCCTATGAAACTTCAGTTTCCTTTCCTTATCTCTCTGTTTGTGATTGACATTGCTCCACGGACATTTTGTGGTTGAGCACAAACTCGCCTTCTTTTGCGCAGAAGTTAATCTGTGCAGGGTGTCAAAGATGGGGGTCTAAAAAACATTCCTTCCTCACCAGTCTTGCGTCAGGCCCTGTCTGCCTACTATGCCACCCCCGCAGTGTCAGGTACCAGGAGTGATCATTATCACAGGATCAGTTATGTTTCCTCGCATACTTCAGGAGCGAAGTACACATCATATCATGCTGACGCAGACACAGAGACAGAGATAGCCTGGCATGGCAGAGCAGGAGGCAGAAGGCTGGGATAGACTTCTGAAGAACTGCCTACAACCAGTCGAACCCAAAGGGATAGGCTTCAAACAGCAGAGTGACAGCCATTTTTTTTTTCTCTCCCTTTTCAGGCTCCACCATCTGAACCAAAAACACCCGATGGTATAATATCCTTCTCTGACTGTAAAACCACCAGAGCTCTTCTTTATTTCAATGTGTTTGTTTCACTGACCATCTACTTCTTTACTTATGGCTGCTGACATGCTTCAATCGAAGAGGTCTCTACAGTGGCCATGTTTCGTCGTTATGCAGCGAAATAGCAGTGGAAAAGTGAGCTCTGAAATCATTTCTACATCATGTCAAAAACAGAAGCCTGCCATATCTAAAATGGGTGCCTAGTGGTGGGAGCAATAATTTGTGTTCTATTCATGAGGAGAGCCATTGCATGGGTCCCCTTCAGTTCGTCTAGACAGGAGAATGGAGACCACTTTCTCATCAGTAGAGTTGGAATTATGCCTTTCTGCTCCTTTGTGGGTGGGCAACAGAGCGGTCCGTTTGCTCAATGAATTGAATTTGTGGATCATTAAACATGACCCACGCTGCCTGAGAAGATCACTCACAAGGGACCAGAATTATTATTTCATTGAGCTCAGGCCATCATCCGAAGCACTGCTTTCACTCTAATGTCCAAGTGCACCTCTCTGCGTTTCCAAGGAGTTATTTGATATCCCACCCCCAACTACCAACCTCAAATGCAAATTCGAGATCCCATATCAAATCATCTAAGGCATTTTAATCAGTTTTCCATCATTTTCCGCTGAGATATGGCAGTTATACAGAGTTGGCAGTGAAGCCCATGTCTAATTAATGCTTCACCCTAACTTCTATATGAGTGATTTGCCTTTTTTGGTAGGAAAGACTCTGGACATTGCAGATCAAACAAAGTTTTCTTACTAATTTGAAAGCCAACTTGACCCTCTAATAAGCTATACTTGTTGATCAGTGGAATTTTATATTTTTTCCCGTTTTTTTCCGCCCACAGGATATTCAATGGTCTGTCCTTGCTTTCACTGTAAGAGTATTCAGCAGTGGTGCTGTTCTTCAACTACTGATTCATCGAAGCATCTATATAATATTCTCTTTTCAAGGAGTCCACTGAATGCTTGGGCAGGAGTCAACTTGCCCTGTGTGTCAACCAAGGTGTCCTCAGAATCAGGTAAAGAGTCACACAGACAGAGCAATCGCCAGCTAGCCCTTTGGATCACAGGGTGTCTCATTTCTGTCTTTCCAGGCTCCTGTCACAGCAGAGCGGCAAATGCACCTGTACAATAGCGCTGCACCTGGGTGTGCTAATCAGACAATGCTGCACCTGTGCTGGCTAATCAAGCACTCCCAAATACTCAGGTGTCAACACATTGGTCCAAAGAGCACAGCCAAAAGCTGTCAGGCTCCATCTTTATCCAAAGACCGTTTAGATTCACTCCGAGAAGCACTAACAACGAGTCCTGCATGTAGTTGGATATTTATCTTCTTGTTGATGTTGTTTCAGAGGCGTGGGAGCCGCCGCAAAGGGTTCAGTGACACTGTGCGGGCATGATAACACAATGGCTGTATCGGACAGCTGTATTTGTCTACAACTGGTGTCTATGTGTCCTACCAGAGGGTAGTCTGTTCAAGTGTGTTCTGTACACTAAGCATGCACAATCCTAGGCATCAGCAGCTTTCTTCAAACATGAAATTGCTGGTGTAAGATATTTGAACTCTTTGGAAGATGGATGTTTTTAATGTATCGGAGGCAACAGGAAAGTTATGCCCCTGCCTACGTGGGCAAGCAGGTAATTATTTCTACCCGTTGGCATTGTTATGCCAGGGCATCCGGGGCTATACCCCTAGATGTTTTATGAATAATGGCAGATCTTAAGATAATAATTTAAAAAATAGCTCTGGATCTATTCATCTATATCCTTCACATATATTATGAATGATATCATTGATCAAAAACGCAAGTATGTTTTGAATCCTCTGTGTGTCATTCAAGCAGCAGATCTACTTCACACTACTTGGCGAGAGAGAGAGAGAGAGAGAGAGAGAGAGAGAGAGAGAGAGAGAGAGAGAGAGAAAGAGAGAGAGAGATAGAGAGAGAAAGAAAGAGAAAGACAGAGAGAGAGAGAGACAGATGGAGAGAGAGAGAGAAAGAGCGAGAGAGAGAGAAAGACAGAGAGAGAGAGAGAGAGAGAGAGAGAGAGATGGAGAGAGAGAGAGAGCACCGGTTACAGGGCTTGTCATTGTTGGCATCTGGTGGTAGCTAGCTAGGTACGTAATTCATTAAGGCAAGACATGAAGGCTATGGATATTAGCTGGGGCTGGGGTTCAAATGTATCCCTGCAAGTACCTCCTCAAAATGGTGGTGATAGAGGCCAGACAATAGCAGAAAGACCACTGGTAAAACTTACCTTGGATAGCAGGTAGATAGACTTTTAAGCTTTGAGGACAAAATTATGGAAGAGAAGTGGAGCAGTAGACCAAACATTGCATGCAAAACTCTTACTAAAGCATCAATAAGGTTATGATCCCCAGAGACCTCTGGTAGTTTGTTGCATCAATTAAGGTTTTCTGTTGTTAATGGTAACTGTAGCAAATTGAATGGGAGACTGAATGTTCCTGAATGAAAAGAAAGAAAAATAAATGAGAAAAATTCTCCTCTAGTAAACACCTGGGAATTGCCAACATCTATAGATCCGTTGCACTTTGAGATCTTACGTCAGCTTTTGAATATTCTACATTAAGTTTATTGTATTTTACTAGATTGTATAGATCCCTTAAATTGTATAGCAAGATTAAAGTACACAGGCTAGGTTACATTTTTTGCACACATCTCATTTTCAGACTGAGAACTTACACGTGCTGTGTTTGTGACCAAGGCCTTCTTACCCAACAACCCGGCGTGTGATTTCCTGGACATCACAGCTAATTGTGTTTCCCCCTTTAGACAGAGCAGCCAGGCCCCTGTCTTGAATCTCAAAGTGGGTCATTGTGTGTTATGTTTTGGTAAGGGGCACTAAATCACTCGGCAGGGGTAGGTGTCTGTGATAGCCATGGGGTCTCCGTCAGATGATTTATATGGTTAATACTGATGTGAGTAATAATAATAACAAAATTTTATTGGAATAAGAGATGAAACTAGGTCAGGCTCCGACAGACTTATTCAGTATCGGACCAAGGCGTGCCTTTGGAGACACTAGACACAAAGAGACTCATCCATCAAAAAACTCCAGCCAAATATAGCCAATGAAATATAGCGGCTTGCTTTTCCACTCAAGTAAGAGGGAGAACACGAACTGCCATTCACTGAAAAGTTCACAGATATGGTTTATTCCGTTTTGTAGACTTCACTGCCCAGCAGGAACTTTGTCAAACAGTTTACTAATTAGAAAACCCTTTCTGAAGTTCAATAAAAATGCACTCACTGATATTTGCTTTCTATGGCCGGATCTCTTAGAAATGTTGTCACGTCACTCTACTTCTTGCCCTACAAATGGTAACATCTGCACCCTTTGAAATGCATGAAGAAGCACGAGGTGTCATTAATAACAGACACACCATGTTGGATTAATGTTCTTTGTGTGTATGTCTCTTTCTTTTATTTTGACTTGCTGAAGGTCAAAGTAGACAGGATGCTCTATTTGACAACTAGTGCGAGACATCCATCCATCTTGGGGGCTGAAACCATGGTGATGGAACTAGGGTAGCACCCTGGAGAGAAGGAGGGGAGGAGGGGGGCAGGTGAAAGGGTGTCTATGAGCCCATGTGGATAGAGAGGTTTTGCCCTCAACAGCATACCCCAAAGCTGGCCTACCACCAGGGATGTTGGGAGGGTAATTGAAGGAGGTGGTTTGAAAAGCACATACTGGTACATTTCAGAGGTGTGCTCTATATATTACATCTGAGCATCTGTTCTGAGCATTTAAAATAAAATGGCATCATTTTACAAAGCACGTTTTTCAGGATAATGTCTCTAAGCTGAACTTTAACATTTAACCAAGCTATAAATATACTCCTCCGGAATAGCTGGATCTGTCAGCTGCTCTCCAAATTCACCTTTGCCATTAACATATGTAGCGGCATAACATGTTTCCCTGTATGCCAGATGCTTACACAATGGGACCTAAATGATCACATAGATTGTTAACAGGTTGTTTTATGTGGGTGGTATAAGTATTTTTATCACTGAGGATGTACATTCCTGATGTGGGGGTCAGCAATGGAGTGTGGGGGTCACCATTCAACAGAAGCCCAATTATTATATGGCATATGATTCAATGCAATTACAGTATCTGGCTAAATTAAATCTGAAATGCAAGACTTAACATCTATTTGCTAATATAATGTTTAACTTGTAAATAACTTTTGAGTTGGTGGTTGTAAAAGGACACTCAGATATTCCCATCCTTCAACCGCTGGACAGTCACAGATGTTATAACCGGCAGCCATCCTGGTCAAAGTCGATCTAGTATCTCTGAGATGCATCTCTTGCACATAAAAGACAGACAGAGGCATGGGCGGAAGGATGAACAGATTTTATATTAGGAGTGATAGTAATTTGAAGTAACTCACACCAGTACATAACAGTCACACAGTGCATTCACTTTTCCTCTCATATCCTGGACTGGCAAACCACTCCTAATGGAATAGAATTGAAACACAGACATCAATATATTCAAAGCAGATATTTCTCCTCAGCAAGACAAAGTACATTTCAAATTAATTTTCTGTCATCAATTTCGTGCCAAGGCAACAGCGCATCTTGTGCCTGTGCCAGCTGGATGGGGAGACACAACAGTGAAAAGCAGCACTGAGAATGCGTGTTGTGCCTTTGCCATTTGCCACATGGAATACTGCAGAAGTTTCTTGTACTCTGACATCAAAAACGCATGGCATGGCTCCTAAGGGATGTCAGTGGGCTAACTTCGGTCTCCAGAGGGAAGCCATGTGGAGCAAGGCGGCCTAAGCTTTATCTTCTCCGTATGCTAATGGAGTCAGGCGCCAGCTCTACTTGATATACAGCACAACACACCCCCCTGGCTTGTAAAGCCATGCTCACAAGATCTTTTATCAAACGATGAACAACTCACCTCCATTGTCTTCACAAACACACACACACACAAACACCTTAAGCTCATGTCGTGTTGAAAATCCCATGATGATATACAGTATGTCATGGACTGCATGGAAGCTTACTACAAAGGCTTCAGTTTGTCATGTCTTTCAAACACATGGATCGCTGCCTCCCCCAAAGGCTAAGATGGCCCTTCTATAAAATGCATATACTTTATGCTGAATCTTTTATCACAGACTCAGAGGGCACTTTTTTGTGCGTGGGTTGGTGGGGGGGGGGGGGATGATTCCCCCAGAACTGATGGGGTCTTTTTTCAGGCTTACAATTTCATTCAAGGAAGGGGTGCTCTGCTCTGCAAGTGCGTAGATTTCTCATCTGACAGATCTGTTGTTTTGTTTCCATAAACAAACAGAGCCTTGGTTAAAACAGAGGCTCATGACCAAATGATCTGTCAGTTTTAGTGCTCACAGAGGAGAGGTTAATGACGTGCCTTCAGTGGGCAAGGCGGGTACTTCTGGTAAGGGTGGCTTCAACCAAATGAGATGTATATGTTTATGCCAGGGCCCAAGTCATTTAATTTCGAGCAAAAGCCCACACTCCTGTCATGTGAAATATAATTAACAGGCTCCGGTGTTGTCTAGCGCCATCTCTCTTGCAGGCTGGCTTGCACATTTATATAATGAGCAATCCTTTACATGACAACCTGTGGTGGTGAATGATGACCACCACCATCTTTCCCGCTGGTAGGATTCCACCATGATATAATGAATGCTCGTGAACATGTTACATGATGGCTTGTGGTTTTTTTATAAATAAACCTCCTACCCATGCTGTTGCTGCTCTCTCTCAAAGCACTTAGGGCAAATAAGAAGACAGGATGGGCGTAGGGTGGGACAGGGCATTATGAACACACTGAGCAAACTTGACTATAGCACTGTCTGTGAAGTGAGCGTTATGCCATTCAGAAACTAATAGAGCTTACCCCCAATGAGGTGTTAACTGCTGGTTGTGAGATCTAGCATGGCCAATTCTCTCTCGTCTTTCAACATAAGGATTTCAATCACGCTTTTAACCTCCATTAGCCTCTTTTGCTAGGAACTCAACTGGCTTCTAAGTAAATGGGCACAGAATTGCGGTTAACGATATTAATTTGGCACACATGCAGGAATCATTCCGGCCTCCTCAAAAGGGAACAGCTGCGTGACAGAAGCCAGACCGAAAAGCTTCACCGTGACCATAAATCACTCGCTCTGACAGCTACCCCCCCACCCCCCCACCCCCCCACCAATCGACAAGAGTCTCATCAGGGTGGGAGGGGGACGGCCATCATGCACCTGACACTAGGGCATAAATGACACTCTTCTCTTAACAACACGATCTGCCATTTTCCTGCAGTTGGTTACAGCGTTGACAGGTAAAATGACAGTGTGGGCCGTGTGATTGTGGTAATATGGACAATGCACTGCCCCCTCATCCCAGCCTCACAGACTAAAGAAATTGAAAGGCCATCAGTGCATACATGGTTTGATAGATTTCTGTGCTGATATATACTGCTGATTCATATTAACTAATTATGTACACCTAGAGCAGCAGCATCATCACTTCTTCAGTCATTGCTTGATAGATTTCTGTGCTGATATATAATGCTTATATTAACTAGTTATGTACACCTAGGGCAGCAGCACTATCAGTTCTTCAATCGTAAGCACTGACCCCATAAACAGATTATGCTACTAGGACAGGAAGTGTATGTGGTCAAAATTACTTACAGACAACTGGAGTGGTACTGCAGATTTATTCACGATACCGGAAGCAATGTTACAATCATTACAATTCAGTAACAAGCTCACTCTTCTCTGGGTAGAGTCACTTCTTATAGTGTATAGTATTCTAAAGACCCCTCCCTAGGAACTATGGAATACTATACTAACCTTATTAATTAAATGAGAAACATATACATTTTATCCTACATGTACTCTCGGAAATCGACTTCTGAGAAAAGTAATGCCACTGCCACTGTGTGGTCCAGCAGCAGCGAGTCCAATACACCTGTGCATTTACGTCATTTAAAATGATATGCGACTTGGGTCACGGCAAGCTAGGGGCTTCTAATCTTCAACCTGTCTGTAAAATGAAATCCCCGTCGTTTCCATTTCTTCCCCGATGCTTGAGTCTCCCGTTGTACCCCTGGAAATTAAATCCAAATTTTGGGAGACAGCCATCATGTTGGTAATTACACTAAAGTCTGGACGTAATTAATTTTATTGGACCAGTTAATGGATTCCTGATGAAAAGGGAGATTAAACAGATAGCGCTCTTCTCTATTTATTTCAGTTTTTCCTCCTCTCCGCCTTCCCTCATTGTGACTCGCTTTGGCCAAGCCATTATCCCTAAATGACGCTGTTGCATGTCTCTGGCTCCAAGCCAGCATGGACAATGTGTTAGCACACATTCAGCTCGTGCTTTCGTGCATTGTAGATCAGATTTTCCTAGTTAATCCCCATAATTATGAGTATGAGGTGTCTTGTTAACAGTCTTGTAGGGTGTACAGTATGATTTATGTGAGCGCATGGCGCTGGATGTTATGTTGTGAACACAAATACTGGTGTATAATAGAATAAGCACATTTCAATGGCACTATAATGAAATATTTCTTTTTAGTCTTTTATCGTTTCTGTCAACAGCATTTTTAAATAGATGGAAAACAATCACACTCACAGTAATGAGAGGTATTTAATATTATTTAAACTACGTATAACATAAATGCAGAGGTTAAAAGAATGGAAGCTTTTTAGACAGTGAAAAGGCTTCTAGATCATTTGCTTATTGGAATAATACTGTATGTTTCAGTGTTGTAGCTGATGCTATCAAAACAAATGCTTTGCACTAATACACTTTGAAATGAATTTACTGTAAGCATTACAACTTTATCTTCAACTTCAGATATCACCAATACAGTTCAGACCTGCAGGTAGTGGATGTGCCGTATTGTATATAGTGGGCAAATTCAAGAATTGGAAAAGAAGATCTCTTAACTCCAACCAAACACTTGGCAATTTCACAATGTAACTTTGAGGCCAATAAAAGGACCACTGAACATACCCTCACACACTACCCGATGACACATATCAAGTCATTTGAAATCATTCAGCAACTCCAAAAGGTTGATATGGCTAAGTAGATAAGTACTAGAATGGCAGCTATTATTTAAACTCTTCTAAAGCAAAAGTTGTGCAAGTTTGTACAAAATATTCACATTTGTGGACCCCTTTTGAGTTCTACTGTATACTAGTATGGAAAAACTATGCCTTTGAAGAACATAAAGTGCTACATAGTTCTGTAGACTACTTTCATACATTTTTCATATGTTCATCATACATTTACAGATGAGTCTGTTACCATTAAAAAGTAATTTTCACAGTGTTACTCAGGTGGGAAGGAAAATGAGATGGTAGTTATAAAAGTGGTAATGATTGCCTTATCCTATAGCTTGTTTTGATGCAGTCATGCTATTTCGAGGGAGAACTGGCCAAGGTGGTAGCCCAAAAGCACTTAAAGTTTCAAAGGAAACAAAAACACCAGAATGATTATCTATGAGTATCCATGGTTACCTACCTCTGTGGTACACAGGCTACAAATCCAGAATCTAGCATGTTATCTTTCAGCAGTAGATTTTAGAACACAGAAAATGTCATGATTAAGCCCCATATAATAACTACCTTCTGATGGCCTCCCACTGACAGCTCCTTATGTACTTGAACACTTCTAAGGAGGACTGAGCCACCACAGGAGAGGAAGAAAGTGAGTTGACTGGAAATACTGAAGTAGGAGTGCCATTGGTTAATGATGCCTTCAACTGCATCTATGGATCTTGAATAATGATGCATATTCTCACACTGAACTTCAAATATCAGGTATGTTTGTCTGGGGAATTTTGGCCCACCTGTTCCAGTTCAGTCAGGTCATCTTATCACCTTCCTCGAAACGAATTAGAAGCTGTTCTTCACCTCTCCTGTGAAGAGACTGTCACTCCAGCTGGGGACTGTGTTGGCGCATTGTGACCTCTGTCAGGTCATCCAGGCAGGTGGGTTCTGCTGCACATAGGTGTTACATTGGTGAGCATTGGTGTTATATTGGTACATACCTAGGGTAAAAGGGAGAAGGCACTGTGAGTCTCAGTAAAAGAATGTGCAACACAAAACTAATCTCTGTAGACTATGTGTCAATTATCAGGCATGACTCCTGAGGAAAATCAACCACACTTAAACAAGAGAGCCATCATGGTAGTATAATGCAAGAGCATCTTTGAATGATGTACAGACACAACTCTCAAGGGATGGGATCCTAACTTGTACTTTATTGGTTTAATTTTTTTAGCATATAGGAAGTAGCAAATTTTAGTGAGCAAATCTTAATATAACCCAGAATGGGATGATTAATGTCAACATGATTTCTTAATAAACGTTGGAAGTATAAAGGAGATAGACTGAGATTTAAAGTGTGTTTAGCCTTAAATAGATTTTCTCTTATGTGCTAACATGGATCCTACATGTAGGATGACCAAGCAAACAGAGCGAGGAAGCCCATGGAGAGGAGAAAATCAATTTTAGATGAGAAGTCGAGAAAAGATTTGCAGCAGTTGAGAACCTGCATATTAAATGCATTCAAGAATAAATCTACCTGGTTGGTTTAATGATGAAGGACACTCCTCTGGAGTGCCCCTGGCAGTTTTGCATTACCTGGTAAAATGAGCTGACACGCATTTGAGTCTTACTTCCTGAAAAGACACAATTAATTCTTAACATCTAATGCTGTTTGCTAGCCATATCTATATAACATGTCATGTTGACATTCAAGCTGCAGTCAGTAAAGTGGCAAAGAAATCTCTTCAGAATGTGTCACATTGCCTATTCAAATCAACTCCATTATCCCACACACCTACATGGGTGAATTTCTAAATTGTGTGTCTGTCAGCCTTCACGTTTTAGTGTCTAGCACCAAAAAATCCACTTCAAACTGACATTTTGCTCCAAATCATACAGTAAAAAAGAAATACCCCGCTACGAGATATCCTTGCTCTGCATTGCCAAAGAAAAAACAGAATTGTTTCAATTTTAGTTGTGTGTACTTAGGCAAGGCTAAACACAGAGAATCAACATGTCACATATCAACGATATCACATATCGAAAGATTCTTGGTATGCACTTCAAAATGGGGCAAACACACGCAAATCCTCCAACTGCCACAGTCTATGGCAATATCCTCTGGGTGCAGTGGGACGCAGTGAAGTGAGGCCATGGGTAATTCACATCGAGGCCCTGTTCTTGTTCATGGGTAAGGACCAGCTGGTCCCTCTCGCAGACCACTTAAAAAAAGACGATGCAAAAAGCTCTCCACTCTTCAGCATACAATGGCAATGAAGGAATATTCAGTGACACTGTGGGTTCAGTGGGGTATATCCATGTGTATGCTCACAGATGCATGGATTGAGTCAAATGTGCACACGGCCCTGATGAATTAACAAGGCAACTTGTAGACAACGTGGCAGCTTAGCAGGAAATGATGTGTGGAGGTGCTTTGTCTGAATGTTACATTATGGTAAAGATAGGTTGAAAACCATATCATAACATTTCCTCTGTCTCACTGACAAATGATAAAAAAGCAGCGATTTGCTGAACATTCATTTTTTCACTGGACTGAGCACATAAACACAGAAGCTGACACATCTAACATGGTACTAGTCATTCAAATGATCTTACAAAAGCATGTTCTCTTACTGCTGAAGGAAATATCTTAATGATTCAGAGATAAGAGAGATAGTTAACATGACTACCTGGGAACTGAGCACCAGTTCTGACTTGGAAACCATCTTCAAGCCAGAAAGTTGTCATGCTGATATTGATTGCAGAGGTGCCCACAAGACCCATGCATAGCTAATAGATATTCTTCTGTTCTAAATTTGAATTACTTCCAAGCAGGATGAGTTTACAAAAGTCACATCTACAAATCCTGTTAATGTTAGCATAGAGAAGTATTCTAATTAATACAACTCTTAAGTATTAGGTTGATTCATTTGAAGTATTAAGCCATTTTTAAAGATGTCGGCAACACTTCCAGTCTGCACTTCTTTTAAGCTAGGCTACTTAGTTTAGTTAAGCACAGAGGAACAAACAGAGCATTGCTGTGTGAATGAATATGCAATGGCATCCCTGTGAGTTCACAAGAAGAATACAAATGATAGGTTTGATAGCCATGCAATGTTTGAAGAGTGACAGACATGCATTTTAAGTCCACCAACAGTAAAAGCAGTCTGGAACCGTATTCATGGGGCATGTTGGTAATTGTAATTGTAATTGTAATTTATTTTTCAAACAGGGACAGTGCACAATAAAACATTAATCCTGAACGACAAGAGAAAATGCATTTCGCCAGGTTTTAGCAGATTGCTAATCGCATACTGGGATGCACTTGGTGCTGTAGGTGAGGATTATACTGCTGTCAGTTCAGTGTGGTTTATCTGTGGGGGATAGTGACACTGTGAAGCACTCAGTCTTTTACCTCTTTTACCTAATCACAGTTGTATGACTGTAGCCAGGATCGAATTAGCACACAAAGTCACAATGAAAGCTGTTCAGGAAGAAGAGTGAAATGTCTATTCAGTCTTTACAGCCCTTGGCCTTGGAGCCCCAGGTTTTATGGTTTTAGGCAAAGCATTTGAATGCTAAAGCAAAAAGAAAAGAATCGATGTTTCTCACACATAAGCCATCGTCCTTGTTTGAAGCTGCACGCCATTCCAAACATTCTGCAGACTCTGGGCTAATTACATATAAAAATTGTTATCATAAACATGAAATAGTCCATTTGCCTTAATTAGCTTCAAGAACATCATATGAATAATGCATCAGAGCTCTTTTATTTATCTTTGTCTCAGGGGGGACTTGCAGATAATTCAATTACTTTCTGAAGAGACCAGACTAAAATAATACAATTAGATTTTCATACACCCCATAGAATGCTTAAACTGCCATGGAGCCATACTGTGAAGCAATCCCCTGTCTAATAGTGATGCTCTCTCCGTCCACTCGGAGGCCAATCGTAGACCTCGCAGGACCTGTCCAGCAGAGAAGGTACACATGGTCACCGACTAGTGAAAGCTCCACATGGATTACACACACCCTGGCTTCTAGAGAAGCAATTTGGGCATTTTGTGATGCACCATTCCAATTTTAAGTTTGTAGAAATGCAATTGGATGACTTGTACGAAGAGAGGAAAGGGAGGCAGAAAACCTCAAAGGGTCATGATTTCAATTTGCTTGAGGTTAAAGTAAGAACATCTCTCTCAGACTTGAAGACATGAGAGATGCAACATTGTAGGTGTGTATTAATCTCACTGACACTAAACAAATTGAGTGTGACATAAGAACAAGAGCAGCGCAATGACGACTCAGTCCCTTGAATATAATGGCTGAGCCACACAAAGGGGACTCTATAAGGGTAGCCATTTTCACTGCAAAACACTTCAAATACACTTACATTCCACCTTTTTGCCCCTGAAACTATGCAAACTCTTTTATTTATATTAAGGGGTTCTTAATTTGCAAACACGCTCCCTTAATTTTACTTTGAATTTAGCCAAGCCTTTAGTCACTTCTTAAAAAAAATCCTGTATTATGTGATTCAAGGCATGATTACTGTGAGGTATTTTAATAAGTTCATCAAAATTCAAGGGGTCATTAAGGAGTTACGTATTTGCAGATTGAAGGCAATCTCTATATGACCCTATAATGACAGATATATTAAGGCCTGTGTTGACTATGCATAGCTACTTAGTCTGAACCCTTTTTGTATTAATGTACAGTGAACACTAGAGCAAGAGTATCGTTGGAAATTGATATGTAATGTGTGCTTTCACAGCACAACTTTGTCAGCTATATTGCCAAAAGACACCAGTAGCAAGCTTTTATCGGTGCCAACTTGGCTGTCCTGGTGTTTGCAGGGTTTTCGCATGCCTTTTAAGTCATTAACTAACTAGTTTCAGACCAAAATGCCTTACTGCTGCTTTAAAAATAGCAATGTTTTTAGACAATTAAACAGGAGCTGTTGAGATAAGAATGAGTTCACTTTGTGTCTGTAAGGAGTTCAACACAGAGTCACCATGTTTAGGTTAACAATAAATGTGTTCAGCTTAGTTCACAGAGTCTAGTCCACACAGCAATACATCACAGTCATATCAGCCAGTGTAAAGCACAGTGTAAAGTGTACTTGAACATGAGGGTTGTCAAACTAAACTGACTGTCATTCATTCCCTTTCAGAAGCAGTGACAGCCACGAACAAGACAGTCACTCATTTCTAAAGTGCGGTAATTGTAGAGGGAGCAGATACCAAAGCCTTCATCTGTATTCTCTCTGGGTGATATCTGCTGTGATGTTTTATTGCCCACGTCAGGTGGAGCTTTACCAAGGCAGGAGATTTACAAAGCAGGCATTAAAACCCAGATGAAATCAAGGAGCATAACCCCATTGAATGATCAATCCATCCAGGATATCGAACTTTATTTAGGTCCACCTGAGAAGAAAACACAATAACATGTCTGGTGTGTGAAGGTTTGGGCTGCTAGAAACCATTTTGAAAAAAAAAAAAAAAAAAAAATGGGTCTTGTGATTTTGATTCACCCAAGTCTCTGTCATTTGTATGTCATGTTCTTACATGGTGGTGGGCCCTGACAGGAGGTACAGATCATTTTAAGGGCTTGAGGCTCTTACATTACCGAACCATGGAACACACGGAGGGTGGAGAAATATGGAATTTCATGTTTATGAAAGGGAGTGCCAGTTCAGAATAGCTTTGCAAGCAACCAGTGTCAACCATCTGGATGTGGTAATTAGCACAACTCAGAGGTAGGATTTATGTGTGAAATCAGATTGTTTACAGGGGTGGGACCCAGACACTACAGGATTTTTGTTTCCCTCTGACTCCCCCTACTTTGTGAGAAATGTACTTTGTGTGTAAGATGGCGGCTATGCTGCCTACTGTGTTGTCAAATCTATGGCTATACAGTTCATATTCAGTCACTTTCAAGTCCTTTCTATGGAAACAGGTAATAGACAGGGTTCGTATGGAGGCACTTTCCTTTTTAATGTACTCACACTGTGTGTGTGTGTGTGTGTGTGTGTGTGTGTGTGTGTGACTGTTTGTGTAAGTGTGTGAATGTGTGTGTGTGTGTGTGTGTGTGTGTGTGTGTGTGTGTGTGTGTGTGTGTGTGTGTGTGTGTGTGTGTGTGTGTGTGTGTGTGTGTGTGTGTGTGTGTGTGTGTGTGTGTGTGTGTGTGTGTGTGTGTGTGTGTGTGTGTGTGTGTGTGTGAATGTGTGTATGTGTGTGTATATCGGTGTGTATATATGTGTGAGTGTGTGAGTGAGAGAGAGAGGGAGAGAGGGAGAGAGACACTTGTGAAATCATATCAACCTGTGTGGGAGCCTACTTAACTCCAAATGAAAGACACATGAATGTATACCAGACCTCTACTCTGTGTGCTCCATGTCAGTGGTGTTTACCCCATCTCTACTCAATCAGCCAATCAGTGTGCTTCGTGTCAGTGGTGTATACCCGATCTCTACTCAATCAGCCAATCAGTTTACTTCATGTCAGTGGTGTTTACCCCATCTCTCCTCAATCAGCCAATCAGTGTGCTTTATGTCAGTCGTGTGGCTGAAGGTTATTTCCCATACAGAAATTACATTTCCTCTGCTCTAAGCTGCATAAATAATAATTAAAATGTTTTGCTACAAACAGAGGTGTCTATGTTAGTATTACACAGCTGTCATACTGGGGTACTCTAATCAAAACATGTTTGTTTCTCCTGTTTGAGTTCAGTGCTATACTGAATTATGGTCTCATAAAAAATAAATAGGATAATAAGATCTAAAAGATAGAAAATACAGGAAAGAAAACTGGATGTTTTGTGCCAGAATCTCTCTTCCTAGAGCAATAATATAAAAGTTATATAAAGAATCTGAGATATCATTGTGCTCTACCAAACATGCAGTAGAGAGAGAGAGGGGGGGGGGGGGGAGGTTGCCTCTAGCCTCTTAGCACTGTCACTGGCATACCACGCTTCATTAGATTTCAGCCATTATGAATTTTATTTGTCATCCACTTTGGCCCCCTTGAGCTGGAAGTTTACAGGCCACCTGGTAGAAATAACCATCTAGCTTCCTATGGAATCACTTACATTCTGCATTCACGGTTTACTTCATTGTCTTAAATGTTGTGGAAATTTACACTGTATAGTTATACTGAACCTCTTTGCTCAAGCATGGCCAATGTGTCGACAGGCTATGTGTGGTTTCAAAGGGCGTTAACATTTGACTGTAAACCTGGGGATGGATCAATCCTGGTAAGAAGTCACCTTCATTTCGGACGACAACATTGTTTGCATAGAACAGCGAATACAAGGATCTATAAGCAATGAAAGATAGGGAACTAACTGTATACGGAAATATCAAGCGACGCGGCGGATCGACTAAAACATGAAAACTGTTATATCATATCATATGAGTCACATGATCTCCATGAGTTGAGACTTTTCATTGGTGGTTGTGTCTCAGAGGTACTTTATTTTAGCACTGATTGTCTCTGGAATTTCAGGTCATCCGCTCTTGCTTAAAACCAACCAGTTTATATGAAATATACCGAGACATGTTCTACTTTCATAGCTTATCTTTGAGGAGGCTTCATTTGCTCAGTGTCTGGACTGGACTTATTAAGACACAGACATAAAGAGGTGACATTCCCAGGCGGCAGAGGCATAGGCAAATGTGGACCAGCGACAAGCTTGTTAAATTGATACATAGCTGATTTGACCTGTATCATTAGGCACTTGTATGTCAAAAGAAATGGCCACACTAGGCAGACATGCATGTGTGTGTCTCGGTCCTGAAAACGTGTCTAATGGCGCCAGACTGGCGACCAAATTGAGGGTATTATTAAAAAGGTTTATTCTTGTCGCTAATGAAAATGTACTCATGCCCGCTGACATGGATGTGTGCTTAGGATAATCTCATTCCCGCTGTGGACCATGAGCCTGCCTTAAGGGAGGACTGCATTTCAGAGTCGACGGCTCCCATAGCATTTTGGACGCCTTCATTACCCCCTCTGAATGACCTCCCTCTGTCTAATGAAAAAAAAGCTGCAGAATACATCCTGAACTGAAGCTGAGGAGGAGGTGTCAGTCACACGGCACAGAGTAAAGGATGAAGCTGAGGAGAAGGTTGCAGCCACAACACGGCACAGAGAGAAGGATGAAAAGAACATGGACAATGCAGTACATAGCTGAATTTTTTTTTTTTATGTATGTATTTTTTGCTGCCTTGTGCACATCTTTAAGTGGTTTGACATCCTATTTCTTTGTTAGTTTTTGTTCTTTTTTTCCCTGTAAGCTGCCAGTGGTGCCTCAGACCACACAGAGATCTTTGCCAGCTATCTAGTTGACAATGAAGATGTTACAGTTCAAGACATGGAGTTGGCTCCACTGACTCTAATGGTACATGGTACAACTACAACAACAAAGTTCTCTAAATCATCTCTCTCTCTCTCTCTCTCTCTCTCTCTCTCTCTCTCTCTCTCTCTCTGCCTCTCTCTGTCATAAATGAGCAGTTGCTATCAGTGGCGGTTCTGCATGGAATTACGCCCCGGGCGATATCCCCTCCTAGCGCCCCCCCCCCCCCCCCCCCCCCACCCCACCCCGAAAAAATTATAGTATAACAATATAAGTCAAAGAAAAAATGAAATGTATCAATTGCACAAATCCTTCAATAGAACATTTGAATAACACACTTAAGAGAATTATTGCACACATAATTTACATTAAGGTTAGCTAACCAGCTATCTGCAAGTTATGTTGTGCTAGTGCAACGCTTGCTAGTCTAGTGGTGTCAAAAGGAAATCTATGGTCTAACCAGCTAGCTATCGACCTGTTAATTATTAAGATTATACTAGTACTCTGTATGCTTTTCAATTGCACAACTCTTTCAATAGAGCATTTAAATAACACACTTTAGATAATCAATGCACACAACATGTGCATTAATGTTAGCTAACACCAGCTCTTTGCAAGTTATGTTGTGCAAGCACTCAACATGCATTATAGTTAGTTGAGTTTGCTAATAGTGGCTAATGGGATTTCGCTAACGCTTGCTAGTCTAGTGGTGTCAAAAGGAAATCTGTGGTCTAACCAGCTAGCTATCGACCTGCTAATTATTAAGATTATACTAGTACTCTGTATGCTGTTACATTATGTTAGTTGTGGCTAGCGGGATTTCGCTAACACTTTAGCCTAGTGTCAGATGAACGAACATGTTCATACCCTATGGTCAAATCAGCTAGCTAACGCTAGCTAGCAAACAATTCAGTTGGTGCTCAACATTAGCTGGTTGCCTTACAGTAATAGGAATATTGGTTAAGCTACACTTGATAAAATAAAACACATTTTTACCTTGTCCACTCGAGCATCCTTCAATAGCTTTATCGATAATGTAATAGACTACTCTGTTAAAGATGTATTACATTTCCCTCGGGATGAATAAAGTATCTATCTAACTATCTACCTATCTCTATACTCTGCTCACTATTACCTTCACCAGTTGGATAAATTGATGCAGTTAGTGGTCTCCTTCCACCAATTAACCCTTGGTGACCACATAATCGTTCTGTATTACCTATTTTTATAAGCCATTTCACACAATTCAGAAAAACAAAAAGTACAGGGTAATTATAATGTTTATTGGGAGACCCAGAGCTGAACTGCCCGCCGCCCCCTCTCTCTTTCCCCCTTTCACCCAGGATTGCGCTGCACCTTCTTAGCGAGCAGGTGCGCCTGCAGCTGCAGGGGGCGCCAATTTGCCAATTCCTCACGCAGTGATATGATGTATAGAAAAGCGTTTCGCGGCCTAGATTATTATTACTATTTTTTTAAGTGCTCGTGCCGCCCCTCACGTGTCATGGAAAAGTGCCGCCCCGGGCGGCTGCCCGGGTCGCCCGTGCCTAAAACCGCCACTGGTTGCTATACCGACGCCACTGGTGTCTCCACAGAGCTCAAACCCTCCTGCTGTACTAACTGTGTTTTTGTTTTGTTTTGGATCTGGATAATGCCACACCCTGCATCAGAATGACAAGGCCTGAATAGTAACAACATTCTATGTCAATATCACTGAGTCATTTGACAGCCAATGGAGTTCTATAATGCGCTCTAGTTAACACTACCCAAGCAATAGACATTAGATCCCATTAGATCCCCCCCCCCCCCCCCCCCTTTATTTATGTATGTATGTATTTATTAAAAATTGTGGATGAGTGCGCTATGTCTTAAAGGTTTTGGAGTGGGGTGGGGGTGGGGGGGTTGAGGGTGAAGGGAAGGTCTTGAAGGGGGTGAGTGGCTTGGGGAGGGATTGGGATAGGGGGCTTGATGAGAGTGATATAAGGTATAACTGAAAGAGTGGGGATAAATGTGGCCACCTACTGTATGTAGTATGATAGGAAACGCATGAATTACTTCAAGATAGCTTAAAATGATGGGTTTGTTTGTAAAACTGAATGCTTCCTTAAATGATTTCCTGGTACCCTTTCATATGTTCTGTTACCTTCTTACCCAATACAAATAAACACTGAGTCATACAGTCCATTTGAGTCCACCCAGACTGTGATACTCTTAACAACCATGGCAACCTGCCAATAATAGCTTTCTTTGTTTAATATAATTATTGGTATAATAATTACAGTCTTTCATTTCTTTCCATCTTTAATATCCCCAACATACGAAGGCCTTCAACTTGTATTACATAGAGATTATTTTAAAGAAAGTAATACGTTTGTGGGTTGTTGGCCCGTTAAGATTGGATCATCACACACAGGCAGATGTTGTCACAGGCACTATACACAGAACTATCTTATTCCAAGACTTTATTACGCTTTATAACACGGGTAGATGGAATTATAACACGGGTAGATGGAATCCACCATTCTGAGAGTTAGTTCCGGGGTGTGCTATATTCTACGGTATAGTAACTGTACGACCTGTTTTCATCTACCTGAGCGTTCCATATCATTACGCACTCAAAAGGAAATATCTATCCAAGATGGCGGCGTGTTGTGGCTAATGTAGTGGGGAATGTTTCATGTGAATTAAGCTATCTACACGACTTTTTATATGTCTAAATTGACTCGGTTAGTTGTTTCTGTGCTACACGAATGTTGCAGAGTATTGAAAGTCTCGAATATTATTTGTAGTTGACTTTTAGCGCTTAGACCAAAAACCCATTTGAAACACACGTAGCTTTTGTGCTAGGTCTAACAGACGTTAAGTTCCCAATGCTATTTGTCTGTTGCATAGCAACAGCCACACAAAGGGGGACTATTTTCTCTTGGCTACTGAAATGCGATACACAACGTTTGGTGTCTACAACTTTTTTTGTGCTGAAAGGCAGCTTACTGTTTACTTTAATTGTACTTAATATTTATAAAGTCGCTGGCAACCGTGTTATAAAAGCAATAAGGTACTCGAGTCAGTACGGTATCGTCAATAATGTACTTGTTCGAGGGTTTGCCGGCGCGTCGGGCCTAACAACTCCCTCGAACAAGTACATTATTGACGATACCGTACTGCCTCTCGAACCTTATTGCTTAATCATTACACACCGAGATCTGGAGCAGGCACAGTGATTTCAGTCGGTATTCAACCCCTTCAGTTCTGTTCACATTTGGTCCTGTTGCACCTTACGCTATTGTTTTTCCCCTTCATTATCCTCTTGTTACGATCCGAAACATATTGCAATGTAAAGCAATATTGTGCCACTGTCACTGCCACTAGCCATTCAGGCCCTTCACTTTTTTATTTTGTGCTTGGAAAACCCGTGAAAATGCAAGAACAACTGCTACAGCACAGTCAATTGCTAGATATATAGCTGAAATGCGCTTCTGTTAGAAAGTAAGCTACCTGTGGCTGCTGTGTTTCGTGGCAATTACGTCTCTAGGTCTTCTTCAGTGTGTCTGAACAAGGTTAGCACATTTGGGGTTTGGACTCGTCGTGGCCCATAATTCCTTGTTGGCAAGTTCAGAGGTGGAGCGTCAGTGGATAGCAGTTTTTCAGCTCATACTAGAAACATCTGATTGCATTGAAGTCTGGGTAGGCCTATCTAGCAGACTTAACCTCGGCTCTTCTGAGGCGTTGTCCAGTGTTCTTGATATGTGCTTTGTTTCATGGGCAGGGATGGTGTTTCTCTGGGTGTTGCACCTAGCATGGCACATTGCTTTCAGGTCGATTAGTGCAACTTCAGTCTCATCAAAAAAGGTGCTTCGTTTTGTCACATGGCTTCTAGCAACCACCAGGTGTGATCTGATATTGCCTTTCTTCCCTCTAGCCACACTCCAGAAGAGGCCAGATGTGTGGAGGGCTGAAGAGGTAGTTCATGTCTGGTAAATGTCTCCCATGTCAGCAAAGGAGCTTTGTAAACTCAATTAACTCTCAATGTGTTTAGACTTGCCTCCACAGGAATTGAGGATGGGTACTTTCTGAGGGTACTGTACAGGAAACAATTGTGAAAAGAGACATTTTTTATTTCATCCTAAATCAATCATTCCAAGGCAGAATAGAACAAAAATAGACCAATTGTAAAAGTGTCAAACTAAAGTATCATAATAAAGTTTTTTTTATAATTAGTACACTATAGCTTAACAACAGCATAATCAGCTTGGCTTTGGTGAGCTCTGTGCAATAAGTTCCATTCCCCATCCATGACAACCAGCTGTGCTAAATATATAATTAATTAACTATAGCATTTTACCACCTACTTTCCTGTAGAATTCTATTTGATTGATATTTAGCACTAGGATAAAACAACATTTGAACATTTTCACATACTGATTGTGGATCCGGACATTCTGTGTAATTGACAATTCAAAAAAAAATCTCAAAACTTTCAAACCGTTGAGATTGATTGATTTATGCATAGACTGTATGGACTAACCGATAGACATAGGGATTTACACTAGGTTCACCACAATAAGTTCATGCAGTTCAATTCAATTTAATCTAGATAGCACCAAAACAATAACGTTGTCTCAAGGCACTTTACAGACACCAGAGCCTGAACAGTTTATGCTTGTATCAGTGAAACTGGGAGAGAAAAATAATAAAATCATTTTGAAATTTTGAAAAACAATACTGAGAACAAATGCTTCAGGGACAATAGTTCAGAAGACGTATCACTGCTGAAGTCTATAAGTGTAGGACTCTTCAGTTAGACTGCACATGCATCTATCACAATCTATCAGAATAGATAAGCAGCTTTCACACAACCATTTTCTCACTTAAAAAAACTGTCACCTTCAAGAGACTCTTTCAACAAAAAGAATGACATTTTGTGACAGTTGAACTTCCATGAAAGACTGATTTGTTTCAATGAGTAAACCTTGCCTTCCTGTCCATTCTCAGTATCAGCTTTAAAAGCGTTTTACAACTCAACCACTAACACCATATTGCAGCAGGACCATCCATTTGTGTGTATATATCCCAGGAAAGGCTGCACAGAGCAGAGAAGATGATATATGACAATGAGCAACATAGCTGTCGAAACAGCTTGATCAGCACTCTACCGTAGGGCTCCTAAATAATGTCAACGTCACCGTGAAAGTGAGTGTGGTCCAAAACTTAATATCAACATTTTCAATATATACTGTATGTAAAATGTCCCAATGTACATCAGTGATTGCTGTTCTTGTGTGGCGATAGTGGTTCAGGAGGTAGAGGAGTCTTCATTTTCAGTTTTCATTTTGTCCACTTACACGCAGCCTTAACATCAAGTGAACCTTAGTAATGAAACTTCTGCGGAAACTGAGTGGTTTGGAGTCGTCTGTGCTTTACCTTAGTGCTACCATTTTGCCTTAATGTGACGAGAAACATGACAGACGGTTTATGGGCCCCGTGTGTGTCTCCTTCCAATGTGCCCAGAATATACACTAAACAGGTATCTCCCATGAATACACTAAACAGGTATCTCCCATGCAAATGATGCAGCATCTATTCCTCTGGGACTCTTTGTCTGGCCTGAGACAGAGCAGAGCTTTTACATCTTGATTTTATACTAACCAGGTAAGCTGTGAAGAGATTTCTGAATTTCCCAAGAGCAGGATATATATTCTGAATAAAATTGTGCTTAAAAAACTAGACAAGGGTGTCTGCATTTGGGGGTGTGTGGGGGGGGGGGGGATGGGTTATTGACAGTCTTATAATGGCTAGCCTCATAATGATACCTCCGCATTGCCTGAGGAGGCAAGAGGACAAACACCATCATACTCGGTGAAACTGACAGAAATTAGGTTTCAATGTCAACCAGCGCTTACCTTTTTGGGGTCTCAGTATCTCAAAAACAGAATGTGTATCCTTATTCTGTATTCAGCTAAAAAACAACTGGAGACAGGTGTAAGCAAATGTAGTGTTATGAGTATCTATATGTTTCAGTGTGTGTGCAAATTATTATGTTCAGTGTTAAGTGCGTGCCTATGTAATTTTCTGCTTCATGAAAGGCAATTGTGAAAAGAGGCTCTGCCTGGACAAGCCAATTTAAATTCCCCGGACTCATGGACTCTATTACCCTTAAAAACAAAAAGAGTGGGTTTTGTTAATAATAATATTATTAATATTCATGTCCAGCCATAGAGCTATGTACCATAGAGAATGCCACAGATTAATGGCCCGTAACATTGATGTACTTTAAGACGTCTCAGGAAGGAAGGCGATCCCTGTGGATCTCGTCGGCATCGCTGATTGATGCTGTCGTGGGAGAACTGCTGGCCGGAGAGCCACAGCTCTCACTTACGCAAAGCTGACACTCCATCGTCTGTGTTTACCCTGAAGATTTACGGTGCTGTAGGCTGCTCGCTCTACAGCATGTGTGCAGTTTAAGGCCGGGGCACAAGCCTAGCTGCAGTGATTTAGAGTGGGTGGGTGTGTGTGTGTGTGTGTGTGTGTGTGGTCTACACACCTCACAGTTGCATTGCCACCATTACCAGTGGGGCACAGCATCTTCTTTAAAGGTGTGAAAATGAGGAACAGACCAACATATATAGAGATAGGGGTAGACAGACAAGGGGAGAAGGAGGATACTCAGATGCTCCTGTGAACTATAATACCTAAGTTATACATAAATCCAATTCTGGCTGCTCACGTTTGCCTTTTGCTTTCATTAATAGCTCTCAGATATTCAACTAACTTCTACATTGATTTCTATTTTTTCACATTTGCTAAGCTATGGCTCAAAAGCTATTTTCTCACCAATGTATGGACATGATACAAACAGAATATAAAAGCACCTTTCATATTCTATTTAATGCACACATTTCATACTACAGAAACCTTTACGTTTACAATGCTATAATTAGATATATGCAAGAAAGGAGAAGTAAGCTACATCGAAGACTGATAGTCTTACAGTCAGATCTATCAAGTCTTCAGCTGACTACGTTATTGAAATGGAAACACCAACTATCAGTTTCTTCTACAATAATGTCAAGATGACTCTAGGATGCTGATAATATATATCATATCACACAAAACATTGCACAGAAGACCACACGGATTGTCCAATAAATATCGGAAGCAAAAAAAAACCATATATATATATATATATATATATATATATATATATATACGTATATATATATCTCAAAGGGAGCTAAGAGGCTGAATCAGGTTGAGTATTTTCAGAGAAGAACAAAGAGTGAGGAGAGGGGAAGATGGAGGAAGGGTACTTGACACCATATGTCAAGAGGTTTCCTGCAATGCAGTGCTATAGGGCTGCTTTGATGCAGACATGACGGGAGGCCCAGATTGGCCAGCGCCATCTAAACCTATAGCTGGCGCACCTTGCCAGGGGGTGCTGCGACAGTCTCAATCTGGAAGGGGGTGCCCAAGGACAGCTTATTACGTTAGTCCAGAGCAAAGACAATTCTATGAGAAGTCCTTTGAACAGCAGGAGAAGCCTCAGTTAAGCCCCTACCATGTCCCCACAGCATAAGCTTGCTAGGAGTTTCGTAATTAGGCTAAAGAGCCTAAGAGGGTAAGAAGAAAACAAAAACGTTATGTTGACTGAAGTAGGTATGGCAGCAGTTTAATTTGTCCCTACAGATTAATGGGTTGTCAATTTAGACAGTTACATCACCATTAGATCATTCATACATTCATTTTTCATAGCATAGTATGTTTTAGACAAGGTTGCCTGACCGACCCAATAATCAATAACAGTCAATAAAGAATAGAACACACACACACACACACACACACACACACACACACACACACACACACACACACACACACACACACACACACACACACACACACACACACACACACACTACCACCACCATAGTAATGACTGAAAAGTGTAAACTGTTTTGTTGGTTTAGGATGCTGGTCAAGCAAACCCAAATGTCCAATTTTCAAGGTGACCCATGGAATGTGGAATGACTGGTCACCCTGTTTGACAGAGGGCACAAGCGTGAGCATTCCACAGACTACTAAAGACTCTATGGCAGTTTCTGGCAAAAGGGTGGACGAGGTTGAGCCATATCTCTCTTAATTTTTCACCAGACCAGTAAAAATGTGGTGCAGCCTCCAGCTAAAAGTTCTGTTTACTGCCCTGACAGAAAGGCTTACTTGTGTGGATGAAGATGAGAGCTTTTGCATACATTCATAACTTTGTGACTTTTTCTACTCATTACCTCCCATTTGACACCATTCACCTTATTTGTACAACACTAGAATGCTAGCAAAGCCTCCAAAGGGTGTGCGTTCTAAAACCTCTCCAGCTTCTTGCATTAATATTAAAACCACATGTAACCTAGTGGTAGTTAGGTCTTGGCTCTGCTATGCGACTACGCCACTTGGTGCCTTTCTCACCAAGATATGTTGTTGTGTAATTGTACCTTCTGAGAGAGACAAGCGGGCTCACGCCCAGGTACGTTCTAGTGACGACAGAGACGTGGTATTTCAAAGAGAAAAATAATATTTATTAATACATGGCTAACTGACATTAAAATGAGGCAAGAGAGGGAGTAATGACTGCCTCCATGGTAGGGGGCATAGGGAGCAGCTGCTGCAGGGGGGGGGGTTACCTGTCCTGGGGAAAGGAGTGAGACCGACACGCCACCCGTGCTCTTGATTCGTTTACCTACTCACACTTTCACACACACACACACACACACACACAACACACATAGGGACAAGCACTGCAAACAAGGATAACAGAAAATGGTGAGGTACAAGTTACCACTCAGAAAAGGACATGCAGTGCGCGAAGAAGAAGGACTCGGATCCAGTGACCTGCCCCGCAGACAGCTACCACCCTCTGGAGAGGAAAGGGAAGGAGGGGTTGGAGTTAAGCCTAACTGGCTAAAACCAGGCAGAGTTCTAGCTATGGAAAAGCCTACTCAAACTAGGGGAACAATGCTAGGGCAGCCACTACAGCACAAATCACTCTAGCACCGCAGGGAGGAGAGGGGACAATAATAAAAGTGATAAAAATCAGCACGCTAAACCTAGCTCACACCTAGGTTTAGTCAACCAAACCAAGATAAAAGCAAACAAGATAAAACGATGTCAAAAGCTGAAAGCACACAAATTTTACTACAGGCAAAGCAGCAGTGGCAAATCTTCCTTTATGTACATGCATCACCGAAAGAATACACACTGAAACTATGGTTCCTGGCGTCTCCTAACCAAAACCTCAACCAGTCTTCAGTTTATTACAGCAGGTTGTGCTAGTTTGGTGTCTAACCCAAACCTTCGGTAGCTTGCAGGCATACTACCCGGAAGCGTTTGGGTGAACGATAAACACCTTAGGCCGCAATAACACACAGCGCAAGAATGCGGGATCCCAGACACCTCTAGTATTCTACCTGTTGAGCTGGTCTTATACGAGCCGCACTTTGGTTAATGAATAAACAGCCACGGAGTGTAAATCGGGGGCGTGGCAGAGCAGGACCCAAGAGTTACGTGGCTACTGGAAGAGAGCACCGTAATTCTGCCGGTTACATTCCACCCCCCCCATTTCTTATCGGCGTCCCGCAGATAAAATAAAAACGCCCTATATAATAAAGAAAAGCATAAAATGGGTTCTTAAAACCAGGGTCGGAAACCTGCTATAGTACTATTAATAGAACCAGGCACCTGGGAATTCGTAGCCCCATTCGCGCTGGTCCTACTCACCGACACTGGGAGGTGACTGGAGTTTCCATGCCTTCCTGCAGTGAACCGGGACATCCTCCATGGAGGTAGTACACCGCCACCAGGGGCAGAATCTGTGGGGACAGGTAGAGCAAAGGTAGGAAAAGGCTGTTCAATCTGCTCGTGGGGTCCGACAGACCCAGAGGCTGCCGCAGGAGAAAGAGCCAGGTTGGGATCAGGAGGACTAGCAATGCCCCACTGTCCCACCTCATCCTCTTCAGTACTTTCTGGCTCCGCTACTGGGGGTTCTGGAGGTGCAGCAGGGGATTCTGGCCAGTGACTCCGTGGGACCGGCTGCAGTATGGTCTGCTGTACTTGACGGGGTACCCGCTGGTCATGCCGCTCTGAGGGTTCTGGAGGTGCAGCAGGGAGGTTGGGCCGGTGACTCCGTAGGACTGGTTTCAGCATGGTCCGCTGTACTTGACTGTGTACCCTCTGGTCATGCCGCTCATTCCTCTGTGGCGCCGCAGTCTGCTGCACAGGAACCGCTCGATCGCCATCACACTCTCTGGCATAATGCCCAGGCCTCTGGCATCGCCTGCAAACAACAGAGGAAGAACGTCCAGGCCTAGCCTGGCGTACTGGTACCTGCAAAGTAGCCAAACTGCTGATGAGCTGGTGAATCTGCTCTTGCTGTGCCAGCAGCATTGTTCTTAATTCTGTCATTTCGGACTTAAATGGGTTTTCCTGGGGTGGGTAGCTGTCCTGCTGGGCTCTAGAGGACTGCATTGCACAGAGAGATTGGACAGAACTTCCACCTCTAGCAAAACCACTTGGCCTACCTTCCCGCTCCCACTGGACGGCTTCAGCTCGTACTTCCAACATGGAAAGCCCTGGGGTCTGGCGGACCAACCGCTTCAGCTCCCTGCGGAGATCGAGGTCAAGGAGATGCTCTACAAATGTATCCCGCAAAAGGACATCAGGGTTAGGCACTGCAACAGGGGAACTCTGGGTCACTTTATTCATGAGAGAATAAAGGGCATGCGAATATGCTAGAAAGGACTCTCCATGAAGTTGTCTTCTAGAGAAAAAGCTCTCTTGTAAGGCAATGTAAGATTTTGGACAACCATAGAGTTCTTTCAGTATAGATAAGACCTTTTCTGGATCCTCCCTCTCGGCCTTAGTCCTATACTTGATCTCATCCTTAGCCTCCCCATCCAAGTGGTCAAAAATAAAATAGGCTTGATCAAGTGCGTCCAAGTGCCTTGCCCTTATGCTAGCATACACTTCTTCCACCCATTCCACAATACCCATCCCCGCTCTGCCCCTGAACATTGGGCACTTTTTTTCGCTAGGGAGGTACAACACTCGTCCCTGCTGTAAGTGTTCTTTCTTTGCCTGAAGTTGCCGCACCTGCTCCCTCAGTTCCCGTAGCTCGTTATCCATGACTACAAACGAAGAACAGTGCAGTTAATCAGGCAAAAAAACTAAAACACAAATAAACAAAACAGGGTATCTGCCGTCAGCCAGTCGGGGCGCTGTTGTTGTCCAGTGTAGATGTCCCACGACGTGCCAACTGCTGCTTTGCCTAAAAGTTCTATTACACAGCTTTTAACAAAAACACAAAGAAAAACAAAACAAACCAGAAATACACGTCTCTGTGTACCAGATCCTGCCGAACTACGCCAATTGTAACCTAGTGGTAGTTAGGTCTTGGCTCTGCTATGCGACTACGCCACTTGGTGCCTTTCTCACCAAGATATGTTGTTGTGTAATTGTACCTTCTGAGAGAGACAAGCGGGCTCACGCCCAGGTACGTTCTAGTGACGACAGAGACGTGGTATTTCAAAGAGAAAAATAATATTTATTAATACATGGCTAACTGACATTAAAATGAGGCAAGAGAGGGAGTAATGACTGCCTCCATGGTAGGGGGCATAGGGAGCAGCTGCTGCAGGGGGGGGGGTTACCTGTCCTGGGGAAAGGAGTGAGACCGACACGCCACCCGTGCTCTTGATTCGTTTACCTACTCACACTTTCACACACACACACACACACACACAACACACATAGGGACAAGCACTGCAAACAAGGATAACAGAAAATGGTGAGGTACAAGTTACCACTCAGAAAAGGACATGCAGTGCGCGAAGAAGAAGGACTCGGATCCAGTGACCTGCCCCGCAGACAGCTACCACCCTCTGGAGAGGAAAGGGAAGGAGGGGTTGGAGTTAAGCCTAACTGGCTAAAACCAGGCAGAGTTCTAGCTATGGAAAAGCCTACTCAAACTAGGGGAACAATGCTAGGGCAGCCACTACAGCACAAATCACTCTAGCACCGCAGGGAGGAGAGGGGACAATAATAAAAGTGATAAAAATCAGCACGCTAAACCTAGCTCACACCTAGGTTTAGTCAACCAAACCAAGATAAAAGCAAACAAGATAAAACGATGTCAAAAGCTGAAAGCACACAAATTTTACTACAGGCAAAGCAGCAGTGGCAAATCTTCCTTTATGTACATGCATCACCGAAAGAATACACACTGAAACTATGGTTCCTGGCGTCTCCTAACCAAAACCTCAACCAGTCTTCAGTTTATTACAGCAGGTTGTGCTAGTTTGGTGTCTAACCCAAACCTTCGGTAGCTTGCAGGCATACTACCCGGAAGCGTTTGGGTGAACGATAAACACCTTAGGCCGCAATAACACACAGCGCAAGAATGCGGGATCCCAGACACCTCTAGTATTCTACCTGTTGAGCTGGTCTTATACGAGCCGCACTTTGGTTAATGAATAAACAGCCACGGAGTGTAAATCGGGGGCGTGGCAGAGCAGGACCCAAGAGTTACGTGGCTACTGGAAGAGAGCACCGTAATTCTGCCGGTTACACACAGGAAAATGCACTGGTTGTGAACCATTATTCCATGTGACAAAAATTATATTAGGTGGCTCTTCACTTCAAATCATCACACCTATAAGACAGTGGACATATAGCTGTTAGTCACCTATGAATTGAGAAGGACTGAATCTGTCTTCATTATATTGGTTACATAATTTGTATGATTTGTTTACCTTTCCTGAGGCCAATTTTAAAATCGATAACGAATTTAAGTTGTAAATCTCCGTTATATGTCACTTCATTTAGTATAATAACAGTAATAGGACTATTATTTTACAGTAAAATAATTATAATTTAAAATACGCACAAACCAGGTGGGGCTGCTCTCGAGTGAATGAGACTCTTTAGGAAAGTCCAGCAAGCAAGCAGCTAGCGTGATGCGCCAGTCAAAAGACGTTGGTCAACGGTTCTTCAATAAGGTGTGAATGGTTTGTAGCCTTTGTCATGGTGGATTTGGAGAAACCTTCAAATAAATCAGTAGCAAGAAAACAGCCTTGGCTGTGCTTCAAATTATTCACATGCACAGTATTATTCAATTCTCCTTAGCATCTTCACATGTTGACCAGATGTGCACCACTGAAGCACCACCTGACTGTGGGGAGACAGAGAACATGATTTTTATTTTATTTTATATAGTCTAACACACATAATTATATCTGAATTCTTTGTTTGCACAAGTTGCTCGTTCAAGTCCATGGCTTCTCTGTTGGCAACGGGGGTGGGGAGGAGGGGGTTGGATAGATGGGGGGGGGGGGGGGGGGTTTCCACGCCATCAGAACAATTTAGCCGCTATGGAGAGAACAGAAGGAAGTGTGCGAAATCATCAACTCAAAAGGGCCTGGATGCTAAAATTGATTAGCATTTAGATTGTATCTGGTTTAGAATCAAATGGATTGTTTCAGATGAATGAAATTGAGTCTGTACCACAGATTAACAAAAAATAACTAGACACAATCAAACTGACCAAAGTGTTTTTCAGAGTGTTTAATGTGCTAGGTAATATCTCTTCATTTCATTGAAATGCTTCCAAATGTACTGTACACTACAAGTGTGGAGTTGTTCTATTACTCTTTAACTATATTAGTGGTCAGATCCGGTTGTCAAGTATGCTTCAGAACTTTACATATATTCTACATAAAAATAACCTCAGAGGTTTTGACTGCATATAAATCCCCACCCACCCCTCCCACAAAACCTCTGGAATGATTAGACATTTTGAAAGATGAAAGTATCTGCCATTTGAAGCCTTTATTGATCTTTATGATCGTTCCCTTGTACTCCTTAACTATTTTATATTCATATTTATATTATTTATTTTTTCCAATGTATTAACTCTCATTGTACCCTCGGCACCATTGAAAATGAGGATCTTATTCCTCAATGTGTCTTCCGAGGCCTAAATAAATCAATCAATTCACAGAGAGCCTGTCCCTGCAAGTCTGTGCCAAAGCAACAGTGCTGGGGAGAAAATTAATCAAACACATTTCAGTCAGGTTATGTGATACTGGGATAGAAGAGTTACTCCTACTGAGGGCCTGAGGAAATGCAATCGGTGTGAATACCCCATATAGCTCTGGCACCAACAGTTCCTTACACAGACAGGGCACATGCAATACGAAACAAGGAGGTGTTGTACATGTTGTAAGTTCAGTGGTTAAACTTGGCCAGTTTGCTGCAGCTCAGTCCGCTGCTTGTCCAACACCCTTCATCTTTGCCATAGCAATCGATCATTACACTCCATCTCCCGTAGGCTTTATAAGCTTTCTATCGATTGAAATGACAGTGCTAGACTCTGCTTGAACTCTGTCAAAGGTAAACAAAAAGAAGTACTCTATTCATTCTTCCTTGGCCTTCTAACTAGTGTGGTTAGTTGTTAGTAGGACCACTAATGTCCTCCTACTATCTTAGAGAGCCATCTGCTGGAAAATCAGTGAAAGTTCACAAAAGCAGTGTCAGGATTATTTTATGGATAGGCTGCAGATGGTGGTGAATAACATATTTGAAACTGTATTCCTTAGTTTGATTGTGTTAGCCCAACTGTTTGTGCATACTGTGGCAGGTAATGTGTTTATAAAATTAAATTCAGCCTTTGTCCATGTGACCAGAATAAGCATTAAATATTTTTTATTTAATTTACATTTTTAATGTTAACAAAGATATTTTGAGCTTGAACTTGTCATTAACTGAAACACAGACTGTTACTGAAAACCCTTTTGTATGTGTTTGTTTCTATGGTACTGAGCCTTAGGAGTACATCCATCCAAGCATACTATTTCTAGTCTGTACCAAGTGCTGTGCTGTCCCCAGTGATGCTCTCCATAACAAGTGGCCATAATAATCTTGTGTCCCATGTGGTAATGCATCAGCCTCTGTCTCCTTTCCTGAGTCGTCATGACAGAATGATCTAATTGATCTCCTTGTTGTTGTGTACACATAGAGCACAAACAGTCATTCGAAGAGGGCTCACAGAAGCTTCCGGAAGCTACAACACATCCTCCTGCTTTGGTGTACATTGTACATCAATGTCATGGCTACCCTGGGAGGCTCCTGCAACAGAGCGGATGCCCGTAGTGCTCACTGCCACGCCACACTGAGCCCAGTAGGATGCCACCACACACTCATTATTCCTCGCTACACTTGTGTTGATATGGCGACTCAGAGCTAAACACCGTCACCCCAGCACTCTGCTCATGTTTCCCCTCCTCCCTTTGCCATTTTATACTTGCTTACCTTTAATTACTCCTGTGTTCATTTAATTAAGACGCACAGCCCCACATGAATATTTAGCGTCCGTCTCCGGTCTGGCAGCTACCAAGTTATTATTTATCCCTGCAGCTAATGCTGCAGACCTACCCTCTGTTGTTCTGCTGCAAGCGCGTAGGACTTCTTGTTCTGAATCACTGGTGTGAATGGGGTGATCCTCTTTTGTCATACAAAACAGATGGGTTTAGGGATATGATTGTTAAAACTGTTGATTCATTTTGTGTTGTTCCACTGTCACCTGCACTTACCAAAGATTAACAGAAGGCAGAACATATTCATTGAAATAACTTTTTGAATGTAGAATGCAGGTTATGTGGCTTTTCACCCTTTATGACCCCACATAGATTCTGCATCCAAATGTCTGTCAAATGTTTATTCGCCTGAAAAGGGTTTTATGTTGATAAGAAGAATGTTTAAGGGATTGTTTGAGGCAAAGATGGTAGGGTTCCAAAATGCCATTTTGTTAGGAGCACTTCTTTAGAGTGGAACGTCTAAAGCTACTTCGGTAGGGATAGGCAAAGAATTTGAGCTATTTACACAGAATGTGGATTTTAAAAGAATAACAGGTTTATCTGACAAAACACTGAAATTATCCTTAAATATTACTTTTAACCCTCATCACGTTCCCCCAGAATGACTTGTTTACTCCACAGAACAATTCAAGGTATTCCTTATAAACAAAAGGATCGCACTAGCCTTGTTTGTTAAAGTGTACCAGTAACCACTTTCTCACTGTTGGAGTTTCTTACATTCCACAAGAACACTAAAATGTCAAGTTGGAAGAAGCTTGTTATGTGGTTCTGCGGGAGTGCTGGTGTTTGCATTAGGGCTGATAAAAAAACTGATTTTATAAGACAACAACAACAATAATTTAGAAGACCATCTCTCAAGGGTTTCCCTTTCTTTTATAGTCTTGCCTCTACATCATCTTAGTCAGTCTTTCTCTCGCCTTAAAAACAAGCCAGTGTTACCACAACATAACACTGACACCAAATTATAGTGTATGGACTTCCACAGAGACTTTCTCATCGGAAATGCGTTCTTAATCAGGAACAAGAGCCAAAAACCTAATTGAAATCAAATGTAGAACAGAAGTAAAAACAGTTTGAGACAAGACACATTTTCATAGAAACTCTTTCAAATTATTTTGGAATGCAAATTGAATATGCTTTGAATGACTTCACAACATAAGCCACATACTCCAAAAGTCCCTGCAGCTCTCTACCAATGCAAAATTCAGTCTGCCTGTTCTCAGATTACAGAAATAATACAATACTGGCTGCGGCTCTAAACTATTCATTCTTGTTATTGATCTCTCACACTGTGAATCACATTTAATATGATCATCAACACTGAATTTTATATGAAATTTGAAAAACAAGTGGTTTTGCTAACTCATGATATGTATACGGTGCTTGAAAATGAATGACCTAAGAATATTAGTTTTCTCTATGAAGAAAAGAGCTATGGGCAACAGAGGAAACTGTGTTCTCTGCATTACAGCTAGTTAATTGTATTACTACTCCAAAACTCACAGCTGATTCAAATTTCCACGATGCCTAGAAAACTGTTTGTTTACTGTGTCACAGCTAAATCACTTAGTTGTTTTACTGAAACGTGCTAACTCTGAAATAGTTCTTCATGACAGAGATGATATACATACTGATGTGCTCTTTACATTACATGTGCTGGAGCTGTAAACAAAGGATGGCAAATTACACATTACGCATTCGAAATATCATCCATGGCAAATGATATACATCTTTAATGCTGTCTGACATTACATTTAGAGTACATAAGTGTAGGTGCATCCATAAGTTGAACAAACACAGTTTTCAAAAGAGAACATTAAAGAGTTTATGATAACCCTAGCTTGTGAATTTCTCATAACCTATTTTCTGCATAACGGGCCAACACATATCCTCGATGGTTTTTATATCATTGTAGTTCATGCTCTCCTTCCATATATTGATGCTGGCTGGAGATATGTCTCCCTCATACATCAGACTGTACAGGTTGGTGGAGGTGCTATATATCAGCTGGTTCAAGGCAGCCGGGGAAACAGGCACCCCAAGAAATGACTGTATCTTCCCAGCGGTGTCCTCTGGGAAACTCACTATGTCCTCAAACTTCACTCGCATGAAGTTGTCTGTGGGCACGTCTTGGTTGATCCTGACTGTCGCGGCGGTGTGGGCTAGCCACACCTGTGCCAGGAGCTTCACTGGTTCTGGTTCTGCCAGTGAAAGCAGCTGCATCACAGCCTGGAACTCAGCGCTGAGCTTTGTGCACCCCTGTCCACCACCACCGGCACCGCCGTCATTGCCCCTCACCAGAGAGAGAGCAGAAAGATGTTTCTTAACATTTTTACGGCTGTACAGGCTTGGTGTACTGCTGTACAGCATCATATAAATCCATGCGCGTGGATCTCGTACCACATATATTGCCCGTAACGAGGGCCCGATCACCTCCTGAATGAAAGGCACTTTGAGAGACCAGCCCCCACTAGCCAGGTTCAGCACTGGCTTGGCGTTTCGATACGTAGCTACATGCTGCCGCAGCTCCCTGGTGTAGCCAGAATTCCTTGCGGTGGCTTTCTTTCTGCCTCTCTGCTGTGCCAGTGGCTTTCTTCCAACTTTCTTCCCTTTTGGCTTTTTGGTGAACTTGTTTCCGGTGTTCTCACTGCTGAGATGCGGCTGGACGTTCTGCAGGTGTAACCTGACGTTGAGCACCACCGAGTGAAACCAGCCCTGGATCGCTTTGAATTGTCCTCTCTGGGCCTCCGTTTGGGACCATTCACAAGCATCCACGAAAGAGTCAAACTTGTACTCTGTCTTTGGCACGTCCAGGTGGGCCGGGGAGATTCTGATGTACACGTAGTCAGAGCTGTTGGAGAAAAGCTGCTCGAGGATCTCAGCCCCTGAGCCTGGCAGGGATGTAATGATAGTGAATGGCAGCGTGCTTACAAACTGGGGCGAAAGAGACACTGAGTCTGTGTCAGTGAGATCCTCTGTGATCCGGTTCCATTTTGTGCCGCATATGAACTGAGTGCAGCCATAAGAGAGGACAAGAAACTCAAGCAGCCAGAAGAGGACAACGACAATTAAAGTGTAACGCATGAGCCAGTGTAAGGATATGTTCAACGTTCTTTTTCTCCTGAAATATACTATGGCTATAAAGAGCATTAATCCCACAATTGTGGCAACGACCCATCTTGCATGAGATTCAGAGTAGGATTCATTGTCATTGACTGCAGTTTGAATTCCCTGACCAAAATATATTATTTGATGGCTGTTTTCTGCTTTAGCAAAGCCACTAAAACCCAAATAATTAAATCTGGCCCCAATATCTTGATGGTTTGTGGCAATCGACACAATTGTTTCTGTGTCATTCATTTTGAGAGATAATCTGACCCCATCTTTGCTATTGTCAATAAACCTGAAGCTGGAGACTTTAACATAAGGCCCGTGCATCAGGTACGCAATTCTGCTGACTGAATTTGCCATGGGAAAAGTCACATTTATGAACTGAGTGTACCGCTTCTTAAACTCAGCAACTTGTTCTGCTTCTTGTATCCTGGCAACAGGACTATTACCTTCACTATTCAGCCAAAATATTTTATAATGTGCATCCCACACATCCATCAGAGCGCCACTGTACTTCTCAAAGGCTCTGTAAGGCACATACTTAAAATCGATGTCCAAGTTATGAAAGAAGGCACTGAGGGCATTCAGAGGTGAATCTTTCTGTTTCTCCACGTGGTCCAAGACCAGCAGAGTTTGTGAGTTGAGCAGCACCAGGGCACGGTAGACACTCTTCAGCTTCATGGCAGAGGAGTAGGCTGACACGGCCTCCCCGCTGACAAACAGGGTGTCCTGGTGAGAAGAAGCAGCTACCACCTCTCCTGCAGTGCTCCCTACCTCCTTTTCTCCCCAGTATAACCACTTCCCACACTCTCCCAGCTGTCCTTCCCACGGCTGATTGCACTGGCTTGTGGGAGAGGGAGAAAACACTAGAACGTTGTTCAGGTAACTGTTCTTGGGTCCGTACAGCGCCTCTGAAATGAACACCTGGCCATTGGGAGCAAATGTGAAGGAATTCTGGTCTGGATGCTCGTGGCCTGGGTTGAAATTAGTCCAGCCATCAACCCAGGAGTACGGTTTAGCGTGGACTATGTCATACACAGCCCTGCCCCCTAGTTTCCCAGATTTGAAGGAGACAAACGTGTTCCCCTCTCTGTAGGGCAACCCTGCCCCATATGTCACCACACCCCAGTTTGAGAATATGTGCATTGCTGCTTTGCCAAAGCCTGGTGGGGGTTGTGGCTCATTCTCACCATTGAACCAGATAAACTCTGTGTGTAAGGTTGCCCACCTCTGAGCTGCCGAATGCACCATTGGTCCATCCTTAGGCCTGTGCTTCCTGACTTGTTGTGCGAGCCAGTTTCCCATGCCGTTTTGGAGTACAAAAGCATCCAAGAACACCAGCTGACTCTCAGGTCCATAGAACCAGTTGTAATTAGAGTCTGCAATGCCCACCGTCCTTTGGAATCCTGGTAGAAGAGTGGCGTAGTAAAACCAGAAGTGTGCCCGCAGCCAATGGTTTTGTGTGTTGTCAATTTGAAAGTGGCGCTGTGCAAGGAAAACATACTGCGTGATTGACTTTGCTGTGTAACTCCCGTATGCAACCCCCTCATCTAAAGACCCGTCCACAACGTGGTTCAAAAGGAACATGGTTTTCTCCATGTAGTTCACCACCACCTGCTTCCAAATCATAGTCTCTGGATCACTGTGTTGCCCCACAACAAGAGCACCAATGAGGATTGCCATGATATTGGTGGTCTGGTGGTTCTGGAGGAACTGTTTTCCCCATCCCCTGTGTTTAGACACCTCATAGAGATCTTTTGTAGCAGTACGGATTTTCTTCAGGTAGCGCACACGTCGCTTTGTGTCCAAATAGGTGTAGATGAAATCATACGCTGTAGCAAAACCAGTGAGAGAATGGGCCATGGGAACCTCATCATTGGGTGCGTTAGTCACCATCCAGTCAGGGTACTCTGTCATTCTGTCCATATATTTCACCAAGAACTGTGAGGCAGCTGAATCGTCTGGACAGAGCAGACAGTAGAGTGCAAGTGGGGGCAAGTTGTTCCCATAGATCTCATTCCATTTGCTGCCAAATTCCTCGTGGTTTTCAGGCGGCAGGAACATAGCAGAGTTGGAAAGCATGGTATCAACAGCATTTTGAATCACTTTGAAAATATGCCTGTGCGTGGCTTTCAGCTTCTTTTTCAGTGACCTAAGCTCAACCTGGTCAAAGAAGAGGTTTGGATGAAGGTTAGTGGACATAAGCTTCCAGGGTTCTGTGGTGGTATTGTCCGTCAGAGGTTTCAGCCGATCCATGTTCTCGCTGAAAAGCAACTTTTTGTCTGAGACATTGTAAATGCCAGAGAAGGCAAGCCCAACTGCCAAGAGACAGAGCAGAATTACACACCGCCCAGTGCACTCTGCTGCCATTATCCAAATTCCAGATGTGATTTTTTTTCTCCCCAGTTTATTCCCCTCCCCTTTTTCTAGAGTCTCAGTGGCAAATTGTCATCAGAAAGAGAAGGTTTATATCCACCAACACTTTCCTTGAGCTTGCTGAACATTAAGAGGAGTGTTCTACAATTTAAACATTTTCACATCCACTGTTTGCTGTCTCAGCTGATTCACGTGTTCTTGTCCTGAATGGTCGCATGTCATTTTCACTGTTATTTCAAATGCAGCAATGTAGCTTAATTAGATATAGTTTAATATGCCTCATTGGTAGAAGTCAATGTGTTTTCCACCATAATAAAGCATAGTTCTGTGCCAGAAGTAAACAAAGAGTTATACCATTGCCTTTCGAACATGTGTTTTGAAGTTGGGATGTCACGGATGATTTAGGATACAAGAGAATCCAAATCAGTCCACGCAGTTCAAATCCTTAAACCGTCTTTTGTGAATAGCCTGGTCCAAATGCGATCCCAGTCCCGTATTTAAGAACATTTCGTTTTTCGTCCATCGCGGTCCGGGTGGCTTGAATAAAGTTTTATTCACGCTCTTTTAAATTCTAATCCTACAGCCAGAGATTCAATACGAAAGTTCACTTTCTTTACTAGAGACAGAGAGGACCCGTCTCAGTTATCAGTTAGGCTACTTCATTGTTCAATTTTCAGAAGACTCATCTTCTTTCAACCCATCGCTTTAGATCCACTTCCGAGTAGCGGGGAAGTAATAACAAAGTTCGATTTGTGTAATGCTCATGATCAAGTGAAAACTTTTTTCCCACAAGCAGCTCAAGCCCCTCAGGAGATGGATCAAAATCCCGCCCTCTTAGTCATAAGAAAACTGTACTAATCAAATTTAATCATACAGGAATGAATGGAGAGACAATGAGTGAGAGAGAGCAGGACGGGGGTCGAATGCAATGTCGACTTATTTATGGTGTTGTTGTTAGCCTAGTCTAGTCTTGTAACTGTACTGTTCTTCACTGACCAAATATTTCACTGGCACAAATAGGACTTCACGGAGTTAATAAGTACCAAATGCCTTGGCGCGATTATGTTGTTGCACAATGTTTTTTTCAGTGGAATAACACTCCAATACACAAGCACAACCCGTATAAAACCAAGTAATCTTCAGGACAATTAACAATAATGCACTAACATTGAATGTAACATTCAGATTATTATTCAATGATTATTCATTTTTGGCACAAATTAATGCCAAATCTCTGTACTACATCAGAAATGTTCTTTCAAAAACAGGCTCTTCAAAGCCAGTTTTACTGAAATGCAGTTGAAACAAACCGACCTAAAAAAAACATGGACATAAAATAGACCCTTTAAACGCTTAATCAATACCATCACCTTTATGTTCCAGTATATTTGATTCTAATATTTCCTTTCTATACAACAATTTCTGGTCTGCACAATGATCTCTGTTCTGGTGGTTATATTTAGTTGGCTTGTGTTGGACATCAATGCCACCCCAGGTGTTCCTACATGTTTCACAAAACTTCAATCACGCAGTTTTGGAAGTAAACAAAGAAATGGAGGTCAGCAATATTTTTTTTTTAATTCTATAAAACAATCAAACACTCAGATCTTAGGCAGATTTTTTGCATATGCATATCATTGCATTTTGTCATTCCATCCACACATTCTCTTGACAGGGGCCAGTGATGTGAGCTAATCCTCCTTCTTAGAAGCCGAATTCTTCTTCTTCTTTTCTCCGGGTGCAATGGCCTTCTCTCCTTTCTGCTCTGAATCCTCGTCTTCATCACTGTCCACTGGCACGACGCTGCATGTGGCATATATTATCATGCCAACGATTCCCACAGGCACTCCAACAATGCAGCAACACCAGGCTGGTGCAGCTTCAAACATGGCCTACAGTAGACAGACAACGAATAAAGGGATTTAAAATAATTCAGTCACACATTTAGGTTGAGTAACTACACCAGCCTAACTGTCAAAAGCCAAGAATTAGGGCAATGAAATATGTTAACTGAAATGGATTGGAGTTATGATATGGCAGCACTGCATGTCCTTGCATTTGTCGATGTACGATTTGGGCCAGCTATTACACACTCAGAGTACATACTCTGTGAAAAACACACACGGCAGCTGTTTTTTTTCCCTCCTCATCTCCACCCAAATGGTGTAGAAACATCACAAATAATCTTCAGGTTTACCTTTGCAGAGTAAGCAGCTCGCTTGATGCGCTGCACAATTCCATTTCCTCCACGTAGCTGAACAAAGAAGAACCACCATGACTCAGTAACATAGAGTTTCACGTCAACTTGGCGTAATTCAAGTCAAACAACAAGTTGTACTCTCATACTATCTCTTATTATAAATCAAGGGATACAGTAGGTCTCTAGATTGCATCCAAGTATGCATTTTCTGTCTAATTTCTCACTTCATTCTCCTCTCTGGCATTCCTGTGTGAGCAGGAGGAGCCAATAGCTACTTCATCCTCTCCAACAAGAGATGACTCACAGTTCATCTCAGGACAATGATGTTACAACACAGTAAAAGGCATGTTGTCGACGAAAAACATTATACCACATAAGGCAGGTGGCAGATAGCTGGATAAATCATAAATCTCGCATACCTGAACCTTCCCCTCCTGGATACCATTTAGGAATAAAACCAAATCCTGTATGCTCTGCACTGGTTTCTTGGGCATATAGTATCCATCATTGGTAAGGTTTAGCACTAGGATGCAGGGTGCCTTCACTTCACTGATGAGAAGAAATATTGGATCAGGTCAATCTCTGCTGCATAGTGCAGCATTACACAGGCAGCCAATCGGGCTACTGGACCCATTTATTGATTTTAATGCTGATAAAAAGGCATAACCTTCCATTGCTATATCTGGAGAAAATGTATTTTTATTATTAAAATGTATTTATTTAAGCAACAAATCCAACCAACCAGCAATGTGAGCAGTGTACTTTGAATTATTTATATAGTGTGTGTGTGTGTGTGTGTGTGTGTGTGTGGTGTGTGTGTGTGTGTGTGTGTGTACTGTATGTGTGTGTTCCTATATCTAATATCTTTTTCAAAATCGTGTTATAGAGTGATGCATCACATACCTGCCTGGTTGGATTCACAAACGTCTTATTTTACATTTTTCCAAAATGTGTACGTTTAAAATGTCAGCTCTACAGTGGACCCTGAACATTTTGCTCACCTCATAACTAAGCCATTTATGTAGCTGTTTTCTTCCATGTGGCCAAACTGGTAGGCACTGGTAAAGAAGAAAAAAGGGAAAAGCATTGAGTGTCATAAAGACTATAAAATCACTACAGACAAATACACAAAATACACATAAAAGTGAACAGAAGATGTATTTACCATAGTATTTGTAATCATCAAATCGTCAAATTATCGGTGTTGTTGATACAGTGACATTTTACATTAATACTGTATTCAGACTGCCAAAAACTCTTTCTTATCATTGTTCCCTAGGTAGGAAGGTATTAGTCCCAACCTCACACTTTCTGACCATGAAAAGCTACACACTATTACACATACTCAATAACCAGTGGGAATCCTTCAGTCCTCCTCATATAGGCTGTTTGTGAAATCAGTCACAGGACCGTGTATACTAAGTGTGCAATGATAAAACTATTCAATAACTATTAGATAAAACTATTCAAAACAGAAATGTTGTTAAAGAATCAGCCATTTGGATGCATTGATTAAAAATGTCCTGTCATGGTTGCACACCAATACAGGCATTCTGTCATTAGTTCTGTTTTAGTTATCAGTTCAGAAAGCACTCTCTGCCCTGTGTGTGTGTGTGTGTGTGTGTGTGTGTGTGTGTGTGTGTGCGTGCGTGCGTGCGTGCGTGCGTGCGTGCGTGCGTGCGTGCGTGCGTGCGTGCGTGCGTGCATGTGTGTGCTGAGGACACTTCCACAACCTAGGGATCAATATGTACCAGACCTGAGAACAACGTTAAAGATGCAGTCCGCCATTCTGGTGAAAGGTTGCTGATATTTCAGTTCAAAAGCCAATCAAATTACACCCCTCACTTCCGTGTTTCTGAAGCAATGTGATGATTGGCTGGATTCATTAAATGGATCGTCTGAGCCACTAAGTTTGTTTCCCATGTACATAGCTGGGACTGTCTACAAACACCCTTTCCTTTTATTAACACACACTGAACAGATAGCTAGGAGGCCGTGGGGAACACTTCGCTGAATTTGACAAAACAAGTACCTGAAATAGAATTGCAGACAGTCCCTCAAATACTCAGGTCTTACAAGAACTTAAATAAATGACCTCTCACCTGCTGAAATGGTCTTTGTGTTCCGTTGCTGCTGTCTCAATTAGGGCCTTCAAACTGAATTAAGTGAAAGATTTTCCAGCATTTAAGAATTATGTGTGATCTAGACTAGGCTTGAACAAACAGAGATAAATCCAATGGTTATCTTTTTTAAGTCTTTCTTTTTTACCAACCGAATGCTATCCGCAGAGGGATTTTTCTCTTCTTCAATAGCCATCGCCACAAGTTTTCCTGTTAAAGGGAAAAGCCAAGCAAAAGAGAATCAGGACAGTGACATACAGTTATTACACAGGCCCCATGACCTGACACCTTTTGGTGAAAGTCCTCTATGCATTACTCTATTTGATATTTTATGTATGTATAGGCATAATTATTTTGTTTTGGATAGATGTGATTTACAGACCTGAATCTCCCATTGCATATAGTGTGTAGGATTCAAGCTTGATGTACGTAGGAAAACGCTCCCTGTTCACCCATGTGGTGAGGTCACCATGCTGGCTTTCTGCGGGTATAAAGTTAGATAACGAAGAAGAAAGGAGAATAAGAGGGGGTCGTTCTTCTATTCAACCTATCCTAAACCCTTATACCAGTGCAAAATCTAAAGGGTGGACTGTGAAAGAAATTTAAGTTATGTTGGATGGCAAGTTTTTTGTCATCTTATATAGCCACAAGCAGATTCAGCTGATTGCTGGAGACACGGTTACAGCGACACTGATATTCAACCTAGAAAGACATTTTAATCTTGCAACCATTTGTAGTTGTTGAGTATGTTTATCTCCTCTGTGCAATGCGGGCACTCAGAAACATGATGTCCAACATGTCCTGCAACTTATGCACTTCATGTCTGAATGACACAGACAGCTGCAAATAAGCTCCAAACATGTCTAAATATTAAACACTTCCCAAGGGTTCAAATAAAATATTTGTGAATATTTTTTAAAGTGTCTGTGAATTTCCAATGCCATGTAAGGCTCAATTATGCATGAGCGTCACATATTTGTTTTGGTATCCTCATAGCCATGTTTGCTCTGAGCAACACCAAAGGCTAGTTTGCCCTTTCGTTCCAGCATCGCTACTCTGCTCTGTTATTACTAGGACATAAGACATACTGAAGCATCTTGGCAAGAGCATAAAAGCAAATGCATGAGGCATTCTAGTTTTGAAGAGCACCATCCAGAAACTCAGGATTAAGTCTAGGATGAACAACCAGGAGGGTTCTGTCCTGCCATTTTCAGTACCCACCACTTCCTTTAATATTTTGCCTCTTTGATTACTATAACTGGATATTCTAGATATAATGGAGATATTCTGTATCCATTTCAAGGAGGACTTCTGTGATATACAGTAACTCTTCTTGCACAAAGTCTACATAGACGGGGGAACAGGGGATTCATTTGAGGCAGCATGGAAGTTATACTATTTTGCAGTTTTCTTATAACCATATCTATAATGGGACAGCAGCCTCAAGGCCATGTCTGACACTGACTGACAAAAGGGACAACAAAGCTAGCTTTACTGTATTTTAACGAGCCCTGAGCACAATGTGCTCAGCCTCTGTAAAAAAAAAAAAAAATGACTTTTAAGATCAAAGAGCAACATTATGTCAAGCCATTCAGTGCAACTCCTCCTTCTGGGCCACTGAGTATTCTTTTATTTCTCTGATGTAGAGGGTTAGATATTAACCAAATAACAAAGAAAGACATACCATCATATGTGAAGAAAGTTCCTTCTTTGAATACGACAATTGACGGAACCACTTGAAGTGTCACTGCCTATTGTAGGCAAACAAAACCTCATGAACGGTGAAAGAAGACGTACTGTATATGTGTGTGTGTATACACATGTTTATAGATATAAACAGAGAGAGAGAGAGAGACTGACAGACAGGAAGATGAAGATAGACAGATGTGTGTGTATATGTGTATGTGTGTGTACATATATAAATATATATATAATAACTGGGAGGATGCTAGACTCACCTTAGGTAAAACATTCTCAAAGGCGGAGTAGAAGGAGAGGTATACAATGAGCTCAGAGGCCATCTTCACATACTTTTCCTGTGATAGTAGAATTCCACTTTAGCGCAAGATAACACTTATACATGTATCAAGTAACATAAACTGTACTCTACTCCTAATGTGACTTCAGGCATTACACAGCACTCTCTCTTTTCCCAAGATGTACAAAACAGATACAACCCCCTCCCTATAATGACCAGAATTCTGCAAAAATGATTGGATTATATAGTGTTAAGTAAGGGATAATGTATTGTCCGGAGGTCATTCTACAAAAATAATTCCCGACGGGGCGAACAACACCCCGACGCGCCGCTTATTATACGGGTACTTGCCAAAAACGATAGAAGACATTCCTCCAACATACCTCTTTTTAATGATTTAGACTGATAACAACTGCAAATAAAGAGGTTAAGACATGTTCACTGTGCACCTTAAGTGGTGACGCGCCTCCGATGTAGACAAAGAGAATATCATTGTGGCTCATGACATGTTGAAACATCTTCTGATTTTGAAGTGCCCGGACAACAGGTCTAGTTATTAAAAGCAAATAGTCTCATTAAAATCTTTAACAGTTATGCATCACGGTATTGTGGCTAGAAAGTGTAGTGTATGTCGGCTGTCAAACAAATACATTCACTGTAAAGTATATACAGTAGAGGGGAATATAGCAGTATATAAAGAGAGAATATTTGAGTATATCCATACCCCGACACTCTGTTTGCAAATTCAACGATGTAATCCTTCCTTCTGGGTCCATTGTAATGGAAGACCTTCTCACCCTTAAACCTATTTTTGTGGAATTAAGAAAGAATTCGAATACATCCAAAGCAGTAATGCTGATCTATTCCTATACAAGTCAAACTTCTCAATGTATCTTATACAGAAAAAAACTGATTGATATAAACACTCACAGTTTAATCGTAAGATACCCAGTGATTCTCAATTCAGAGGAAACACCTGTTGGAAAACAAATATTTTACAGATTTTAAAGTGTAGCTAGGGGGGGTAATTTAATGGAACATTGAAGAGGTAAACAATACAAAACACAGTAAACAACATCTGAATGAATTAATCCTCAGCACATTAGCAGTAAACTATATTTTTAATGGGGATATGATGGGACAACAGACTTACATAACTAATTCATAACAAAATAAGTATTTAATCTACAAACATCAAAATGACGTCGACATATCAATATAAAAAGATAAGAAGAACGCTCAGCACTGAATCCTACTGACACACTAAGAAATAAAAATAGTCTCCAGGATTTGCAGTTGGGACAAACATAGGTCTGCAGAGAAGCCAGACAGTGGAAATTGTCTCTTTTTCCAAGAAATGCCAGCCATAAAAGTCTCCCTGAGGGGGGGTATAATAACTATCACGACCATCTGGTTTGCATGTAACCGCCATAGGTTTAAATGCACAGCTTTAACCACCCATGTGAAGGTTTACAACGTAGAGTAATCCTATTAGATGATGGCTAAGTCTGACCTGCATTCAAAGCTGAAGCCTAACCTGGTTTACCAAAATGGTACGAAGTAAAACACATGGCTGAGTGGCTAGTTTGAATAAGTATGCTATATTTCTTTGACTAATGTTTCTCAGTTTAAGATGCACCATAGGCAACCAGCAATGACACCATGATGATAACCTCTTTTAAATACCCAGCTCGATACAAGGTTAATGTGATACTTACTAGTGTGTGCGGTGCAGTCCATCATGCCCACGTTCACATCAGAACCCATACTCCTCAGTTCTGCTCCTACTTCGTACCATACTGGCGTAAAGTTCTTACAGAATTCACACCAAGGAGCGTAGAACTACAGGGCATAATACAACAGACATGTGAATATACTCACATCAATCCAATTTAAGCTACTGCATGTGTCACAGGGAACGACAATGAGTGGGTTACATCAAGCTTACCTGCACTAGCCACAGTTCTTTTTTTCTAGTCTCCTTAAACCTGAAGAAATTTGATTCAGAAAACGTGTAAAAGAGATCAAGGTCCAAACAATTAGCCAATTTATTCAAGTGTTTATGTGTGAAGGCCAACAGACAAAAGTAGTTTTAATTCTGAATGTAACTTACTTATCATCAAGCATTTCGACGTATGCTGACACCGACGTTATGGCTAAAAAGATCACTGTGAAATAAATCGACCAATAAAAACGTTACGGCATCGCAGAAGGCTGAGAGCGTGTCTAGGAGGTTAGTGTTTATGCTTAGCTCGAACTATGGGGACAAGTCTGAGGCCGAATCTAATTAAAACAATACAACGTCAGTTTGTTATGTTTGCGGTAAATTACGCAGGCTTACCTGCACAGGTGAACCGTAGAGTAGCCATCCTCGTTATGAAAGCGTAAAATGGAGAGAAATAAGATTCCTACAGCCGCTATGTGGAAGCATCAAGCCATCAATACTAGACTCCCAAGAATATGACGTCGACACCCCGCTTAGGCCTACCTGATAAGGGATTTGGAAATCTGCTTAAGCCATTATATTGAAGGCTTGGGTGTCGACCTGAACGATTGAATGAACAGCCTACATTGTTTTGTGTTTGTTTGTTCTTGTTATTGTTGTCGTTTTCTTTATACACTAAAAGATAGGCTACCATGCATACATTTAATATGATTTTACGTATACATAATAGCCTAGTCCTAGAAATCTATCGGTCAACAATGGCCTATGGTAATCTGATAATCATATTAGGGACCTATGCAAGGATGCTGTTTGCCGACTTCAGCTCAGCGTTCAACACCATCATCCCAGAAGTCCTCCTCACCAAACTCACCCAGCTCACTGTGCCCGCCTCCACCTGTCAGTGGATCACAAACTTCCTCCTGATAGACAGGAAGCAGCAGGTGATGCTGGATGAAACTACATCCAGCACCCAGTCAGTCAGCACTGGTGCACCTCAGGGATGCATGCTCTCCCCACTGCTCTTCTCACTCTACACTAGCGACTGCACCTCAGGAGACCCATCTGTTAAACTCCTTAAATTTGCAGACACATCAGTCATCGGCCTCATCCGTGATGATGATGAGTCTGCATATAGGCAGGAGGTTGAACAGCTGGCCCTGTGGTGCGATCGCAACAACCTAGAGCTGAAAAAGCTTAGAAACGTGGAGATGACAGTGGACTTCAGGAGGAGCCCCCCAGCACTGCCCACCCTCACCATACTCAACAGTACTGTGTTGGCTGTAGAATCCTTCAAGTTTCTGGGATCCACTATCTCCAGGAACCTGAAGTGGGAACCCAACATCAACACCATCATCAAGAAGGCCCAGCAGAGGATGTACTTCTTGCGCCAGCTTAGGAAGTACAACCTGCCTCAGGAGCTGCTGATCATGTTCTACACGGCAGTTATAGAGTCTGTTCTGTGCACTTCAATAACTGTCTGGTTTGGATCGGCCACCAAACTGGACAAGAACAGACTCCAACGGACAGTCAGGTCTGCTGGAAAGATCATCGGTGCCAACCTGCCCACCATCCAAGACCTGTACACCGCCAGAGTCAGGAAATGGGCAGGAAAAATCACTGCAGACCCCTCACACCCCGGACACAAACTATTCAAACGCCTCCCCTCTGGTAGGCGCTATAGATCACTGTTCACAAAAAGCTCCAGACACAAAAACTGTTTCTTCCCCCTCGCCGTCTCACTATTGAACAACTAACCCATAGTAACATATATATTGATCCACTGTAGCGTATATATTTATCCCTGCACTTCTGGCACTCTCCACTTCTTCTTTGAACTATTGTTGTAACAATTCACAGCTCCTGCGTATACTCCTGCACTGTTTGTTTTTGTATTGGGTTGTAATGTATATTTTGTGTAAGCACATTGAGAGTCAGTTTACCAAGTCAAATTTGTTCAAACTTGGCCAATAAAATCTGATTCTGATTCTGATATTAATGGTCTAGGTCTATGTAGTTGCATTATAAGCAACTGACAAAAACTAGTAATGACTATGAGTATAATTAATTTGCCCCTTTTACAGGAGGGTTTTTATGTGGAAGTACTTTTGGTATCATATTCAAAGATCAGGGAGTCTGGTATTGATGGCTTCATGCTTCCAAATAGCGGCTGTAGGAATGCCTTTATGGTAGGCCTATGGTCATGTGGACTGTCGTTTGCACTAACCGTCTAGGCGCTGCACTTGTGCAGTTTTGTTGTTGCAGTCCGAACACAGAGCGAACATGACAAAAAAGACTTCATAGCAGACATCGCTTGCAATATCGCCAAAAGACCCCAGTCAGCATGGTAGCAAACTTTATCAGTGCTAACTGATAAAAGTTAAAAAGGCTGTTGGTGTGAAATGTTTTTGCATGCTTCTCGGGTAGGTTACTCTAGTTTTAGACCAAACCTCCAACATGCTGCTTCAAACAAGGTTTGCATGTAGAATAGGAAAGGTGATGACACTAGTAAACACTTAATGCAGTCTTGATAAGGCCTATATCTTCTTCTTTGTAATATTTTTAGATGTAGTCTGCCCCTTATACCAGAAGATGGCAATATAGCACAATAAAAGGTAGCCATTAAAAACTTAGTAGGATATAGTAAGGTCTCTATGGAATCGAAAGCTTGACATTATTAATTCAAACTAAGGGGACATTAGGCCTATCACGATGTGGGCCTACCAAAAAATACAAACAGTTGGTTTGGCCAACGTTTTTCTTCTTTCAAGTTGTGATAGCCTTGTATTTTACTGAAGCTGAAATCCTTAGCCCTTTATTGAGAAATTATCACGAAAAAAATTACCTAGTTGCCCATCTCAAAACAATGAAGAAACTTCTCAAAATATTGAGAAACGTTCTCAAAATAAAGACCTATCAAAAAACAATAGATACTTTCTCAAAATAATGAGTAACTTATTATTTTAAGAAAGTTTCCCAAAATGTTGCATTGTAGGTATGAGTTTCACATTTTTTTAGATATTAAGTCGTAGCGAAACTTTCTCATTATTTTCCTCACTCTCTCATCATCTTGTCAGGTATGGGCTTCCATACTAGTATGATTGGTCGCAGAACTGTGTTTTTGCAAATCCGATTCGTCAACACACATATCTATCAGCGTCATGCTTCACATGCGCCGTCTTCATTGGGTATAATTGACATGGATGTCTGCTTATACACGAATCTGACTGGCTTACACCGCTGTCAATAAATACACATTCACTCCCGATGATAACACAAGTGGAGTCCGAGCAGAGTCCGATGGGAGAGGCATTTGTTATGGCTTTGGCGTAGTAGTGTTAAGGGTCGTGCTAGGGTCGTACAGCTATGCTTTCAGACTGGACTGATGTTTAAACAGGGCAAAACATTTGTATAGGGACTTAGCGTATGCGCAATACTGGAAACACTCCGAATATTTCTTTCGTGTGGACTTTCATGTTCGATTTTATTTTTTTACGCGAAATGTGTGTGCTAGCGGGCTAGTGCGTTGTTTGTTTTCAGTCTTCTTCAGGGTAATTTAGAATAAATATCGCTAGCTAATTTACAACGAACGCCATCTAGCACATTTATTTTCTTTAGTCGCGTGCCAGGAGCCTTTGGGCAATGTTATATTGTAATTTGCATTCGCTGAAGTTAAACTAGTCACCTGTGTGGAACTTTATAAGTAGCTAGCTAGCTAGCAACTTGTTATAGTATGAAGTAATATTGTACGTGGGGCTAGCTCAGATCTTCATGTTGTGTGCATGGAAATGCTGGCAGTGATGGATTGTACATTACACTTTTGACTTTATTGTGACTTGCAATGGGACCGAACGAGGCCTGTCGACCATTTAAACGGATTCTCTTACGCAAAGACAAGCTGCCAGGTAAGAAAAGAACTTTCTCGAACTTCAGGTAGCTAACGCTAGCGTATGATCTTCCTTAACATCGGCAGTTACTATCCAGTGTTATGCATTGCTGAGCAAAATTAAAAGGGAGCTAACGTTATATACGTTCAATTCGCTATAGCTAACCTAGCTTGCAACAACCACTTGTTGATACATAGTGAGTCATCCGCAATTTGTAAGTTGTCAGTCTGTAATTGTATTTGTTTTAATAATTTGGTCACCAGCGCACAAGTGCTGCTGTTCCTCAAATAATACACGTCAGTAATGTAATGTCGAAGAAAGCCAGTAACAGTGTGCACGTTCTTGCATTTGACAGCTAACGTTAAAGCGTTATTGTCATTACGTCACTTCCAAAGTCTGAAGTTGCACATAGCTTCAAACGGTAGTTGTTATTACATTGTCGTTGGCTACAGATGTGTGCTCTGCGTTTACTTGCTGAATTAAATTTATTTTTGAATAAAATTCCCTTTTGTTGACTATGAATAAGGCCTCAGTAAATTTGCTTATTTCCCTGCCCCTGGATAGAAAGCCTAGCCAAAGTCTTTATAACGCAGTAGGTGACATATAGCCTATATTTAAAGGGTATAACGATATCTAAATATACTAGCTATTTATGGAACTCTTGGGCAATTCCACAACTTGCTCCAACCAAATTTCAAGCATGCTATTCAAAATCTCCAGTATACCTGAGACAGGCCCTGAGGAAATGCTCACTCTCCAAAGCACTGTTCAGCCCAGTCATTATTTAAAATCTGTGGAATGTGAGGCATGTTGTTTTTTTTTCAGATCCCTGTGGTGTAAAACAGATTGCAAGGTCTGATTGTAAGCGACTTAAAATACCTTGAAGTAGACTAATGCCATAACTGCCTCTATATTGGACTCACCGCTCCTAAGACGGCGTGGAGCAGTAGTGGCAAAGTAAGGTCCCATAAACAATGCATACTAATACTCTCACTCACTATCCTGTGACTATCATATTTTGACTCTTGTTTTCATGTTTGACTTCATTCCCTGTCACCAAGGCTGGTGTTATTGTGGCGTAGAGAGGAAGTCTGGGATCACACTATTTAAGCCCATGTACCATCTCTCTGTAGATTGTAATTATATGATGCAAAATAAAGCGAATGATAGGCCAGCTTTGCCACTCTGAGATGGTCTGTGAATACAACAAGGTTCAATTTAAGAACCCCTTGTGAAAACTATTCTAATGTTAGCTCGATTCCAATTGTCACCCGCACAACATAAGAGTTATGTAGAGGGGCAGGGCCCTCTGTGATTGTTCTCATGGGCCTATTATTTGGTATGAGGATGTCACAGTGTTAGGGAAACATTCCAAGGCTCCCAAACATCAGATTAACTGCTACACACCTTGGCATTTTTATGATGGGAACGTATGTGGTTAAACAAGTCAGTGGCATGCACACCCTCAATCCCAGCATATTTTACTATTTCTAATGAGGTAATCATGCATTAAATGTTTTGTAATGGCTTAATTGACAGAGGCGACATGCAGACTGCCAAATAAACAGTACACAGCAGAAGTGAGTAGCCTACACCCTGGTACAAAATAGCAGAATATCAGCGTTGCACACATTTCTGGAGAGATGTTCTGCTATTCTTCAGAGACAATTTAGTTTCATCTGCACTTTATTGAAGGTGTTGTGTTCTACTTTTCTCTTTAAAATACCTCAAAGGTGTTCTATTGGATTCAAGTCAGTCGACTTCTTTGGCCAGGTCAAATATTTGGCCATAGCTTTTTTGCTTTTTTCTTTAGAAGAGGAATTCATTTTTTGCCAAGTTCTGGAGATGGGGTACAGCCGGTTTGGTGTGAACTTGGCCAGGACTACCCCAGTGAATGCATAGCCTCGTCCCGACAGTGAAGCAAGGAGGCAGCAGTGGGATGATATGGAGGGATTATGTAAACATAATATCAATTTAACATAAGAGCAAATACCCTACAGTTCATACCCTACAGCGCTACATGATATTTACCTCTCTGTGTTCTTTCTCTCTTTAATATTGAACTTTGTCTCCAGACAGAGTGTGCGTGTGGAGGGTGTCCACAGTTAACAGAGCTCATTTACACTAACCCTCTTAGACTGGAGGATGTTTACTGGCGCTAAATTATCTCGCATCAGGGTTCTGAGGAGCAACTATTCATCTCTTCCCCCCCATCTCTCTCCCTCACTCTTTCTCTCTGTCTCCACATCTTTCCCTCTCTGTCTGCCTGTCATCCCCACCTAAAGTAGTTCCTTCAACGTTTTGCGCATAGAAGAACAGGGCAACAGACCAGTTGCTGATGCATTATAAACAGTGGGCTGACTGCTGAGTGGTCAGCCAGCTGGGATGGAGTATGTAGCAGCCAAGTCTGGGAAGTCAGTGTTAGACGTCGGCAAACCCATTTGTGTCTGCCTTTCTTTTTTTTTTATACAGAAAACCAGATCAATCCAATGCTCCCAGCATGCATCTGAAGGATGGGAAATAGCTTTGCTTCTTTAGTTATTCTCTTTCTCACATCAAGGGGGTCCCTAGCCTTTCTTTTTTGTTACTGTATTCCCAGAAAGAGGAGGCATGATGACATAAGAACCAGAAGTGCCTCCCTCATGTCGTGCATGCCATTTTCCTGAAGGACTCAGCACACAGAAATAGTCCGTGACATTCTTGGCAGGGCTGGCTTTGTAATTTCAAAGCACAAGTAAAACGGAAAGAAGCTTTGGTGGAGGAGGGAAAAAGTCCTTTTAAGGATGTCATGATGGTCTGGCTATGCTAGTTTTTCTGTTCAGACAGAATAAAGTGAGTCAGAGTCTTTATGTCACTATAATGTTGTTGAAAAGGTAATATCAAACAGTCTGTGGTTGTTGACAGCCTGCCAAACTGTTAAAAACCTTTTTTCACGAGAATGTTACGCTCTGCCAAGCTATAAATACTAGGCCCTAGTCTCTTAAATTAAAGCGGCAGTCCTTTCTCAAACCGCTTGCTTGAGAATGTGAACGGAGATAGATGTATGGCACACTTTAAGTCTTTGTTAGCCGTGTTTTCAACAAGCTCTTGGAAGAAAGCAGAAATTCAGTGGGTTCATATGAGTTTGAGCTCCAACACTAATGTTGCTTTGCATTCATTCAAACTGATGCTGGCCCCACAATAGGACAGGATGCCTGTATTGTCTATGATAGCTTTATAAACAGTTTTTTAAACTTGGAAAATGCCCAGTATTGTGAAAGCTGGATAAAGAAATGACACTGCAAGTGAAATATCAAAGCCCTTTTCCCTGAGTACGCCCTGTTAAGAACTGAGTATGGTTTGTCACAAAATGATTCTGTCATGTCCAGCACAGCTTTCTCAGCAATGTGGCAAGTGTTGAACGCATACTGCATATGACATATGACACATATGTATTCATAGATTGGTCTAACCACTTTGGTCAATTAATGTCAACTTCTGAAATTATGTAAAGATGGCTTTTTTTATTCATTTTAAATAAATGAATGAATAAAATCAGTCAGACAAACAACATTTAAAGTCCAATCCTCCTACATAATCAGCAAAGGGAATCAGAAGCCATAACAACTATTGTATACGCTGTCGATTAGCCAACAGGTGACAACATTGCTGACAGCCGACCCTATATTTCCTGTAGCTGCCTGTACCTTGTGTGTTGGCTTGAAAATTGAGTGTCTCGGTAATGCAGTTTCTAACAATAAACCTGTTCTATTCCCTTAGGCCTGCCTTATACCGCAACCTCCTTCCCATCAAAGATGTGAAAGGGCCACTGCAGAATCCTCCACCACAAACCGACATCTGCAGCATCAGTAGCCATGGATCGAGCAAAGCGCAACTCCATAGCCAGCTTCCCCCTGCGACCTGACCGACAAGAGGAGCTGGATGTGGGGGTGGGCGGGGTCGAACAGGGCCCAGCCCAGCTGGAAAGGGTGTGCCCCTCCTCCTACCGTGCCCTCATCAGTGCCTTCTCTCGTCTCACGCGCCTGGATGACTTCATCTGTGAATGGATTGGCTCTGGCTTCTTCTCAGAAGTCTACAAGGTAGCCTGAGGGCCAATGTCATGCAACTGCCTCAGAGACATTTAAGACTTAAGTGTTGAGTGTTGACTGAAGTATTTATAGCATTGGATAATGTTGAATGTTGAGATTTGGTGGAAGTATTCCTTCCTTTACTTCAAATAGCCTTATCCCATTTAGGCTGCCCAGCGTTGCTCATGTGAGGAATTAAACGTTTTATATCTGCCGACTGCAGAACATCGGTGCTTTTGGTCTTAGTGATATCATATCGCGTAGTTAATGTATTCTTACCTTTAGGTTTGGCATCTGAAAAAACTGCCACAAGGAAATCTCGTGAACCTTGTGTGTGTCTGGCGCTCTCCGTGTTTACTGAAACCCCATAGGCCAGTTTAAGTGCACAGAGAGACCTTATTTATATCAATCCTTTGAAGTGGCATAAATAGCATGTAGAGCTGGGAGCTCGAGTGCTGCAGCTGTAGCTGTGTCTGCTGGATGTTTGTATTTGTTAGCGAGTCTACCATGTTGTGAGTGAGTTGTGACAGCCACCCCCCCTTCCCAAAAAAAAAAAAACACTCACTATTAATCAAGTTAGTGCTTTTTTCCAGTGTCTGTCTGTTACCCATGCCAAAACAAGGTCAGTAAGATGCGGTCATTTTACAGTCTGTAAATGGCTGAATGTGCTGTGGGGGAAATAGAAAACTACACTGGAGCAACCAGAAGCACATCAGAACTACTGAGCAGTGTATGATGAGGCAGTGGTGTTGCGTAAGTACAGAGAGAGGGATCTGAGCCTCTCACAGAGGAGATACAAACAGTGTGTCCTAGCACAGTAGGGCTAGTGTTTTGCTGTTGTCAATATGAATGTTGCTATCTTTTGCACCCCCATCAGCAAGAGGGGAAATAAGGCGCTCATGTTTCACAACAGCTTCCTCCCCGGCAGTTTGATCAAGACATTTTCAGAAGATGGGTTGTTTTTCGCCTTTTTTCTTTGCTCCTGTGACCATGCAGAGGTGGCAGAAATTCACCACGGACTGTTTGAAGGGCAGACGAGCCCTCGGAGAACACGAGCTCACACAGCCCGTCACGTCACAGAATGAGATCAATGCCAGTCATCACAGTGGAATGACTGTGCCTCTGTCAAAAGGCTTGCCAGCCGTTGTCTAGGCAGGCTGAAATCCTGTCCCTGATGGGTTTAAGGGTTCTCACGGACCTAGTTGTGGGGCATTAGGCTTAGTCAGAGTGACATGTTGGGGGGGTAGTCTGGGGAAAGGTGGCTGATGAGTAAAGATATGAAGCCATTAGACTATGAACAGTCTCGAGTGGATGTTTTGAGGTCAGGCTATGTGTAGCGGCAGCGCAGCAAAACCACATCCTTGCTCAGTACTGGAATGGAATGAGGTTGCTGTGCATGTGAGAGTCGACGTGTTCGTCTTGGGGGCGGGTTTAAGCCTAAGGGTCAGCAGGGTAGCAGGTAGCCTAAATACTCAGCATTCACAATAAAACCAAAGAATAACACTCCATATTAGACAGTCATATATTTTGTTACACAGTATTGAGCTTCACGGAACTGATTATCTTACTGTATTTCATATAATCTTGACATTTAACATTTGCCATTTAAGGTGGAGTTTTTCTTTGGCGTTTATCTCTCACCAAGCTCCATCTCATTCTACCCCCCCCCCCCCCCCAAAAAAAAAACACTCAGGCTGAACTCGCTCTTTATTTTTAGGTCATGAACAATTCCTGCCATAGATTTTAAATGGACAGGGCGTCTGTGAATGGAGCATATAGAGACATAACAGTGAGTGCAGTGAGCCTGGCATAGAAAACAAAACACCCCAACCCATTAGCACATGTCTGTCCGTGTGGGGCCGGCTCCAGGCATGGCATGTGGGGGTGAGGAAGAGGACACGGGGAGCATAACAGCCCGTGTGTGGGGGAGGGCCAGCCTGCCTGCGGCACGTCTAGAGTGTGTTTGTTTGGGGGCGGAAAGGGATTGGGTTTTAAGCACATGTTGGGGAATCGCCGCACTGGTTGTACAATTGTGTGAATACATCGGAGTCTCATGGACCATCACCTTTGAGTCAGGCTGCAGTTGAGGGGCCTTTTCTTTTTCACGAAGAAGTGTTTCCTCATTGGCATTTGGTTATCGGAAGGCCAGGTCATGCCCTGGCACTCAGTAGTGTGTTCTTGTGAGTGACTGCTGTGAACCAATGGCTGTGTGTAGAGGTGGAAAGCGTGTCGTCTCCAAAAAGTGACGCAATCATGGGTCTGGCAACCCTGATGGCGGACACCCCCCCCCATCCCCAATCGTTTCAAAGACAAAAGTAGCATGTTTTTATTCATCGTCTAAACTGTCTTTCCATTTGGTGTCTTAATTCGAACAGTTTGTTTTCCCCATGCTGATACCTGGAATTTTTTTTAATTTCCCCCCAGAAATTAGTAGTTAAAATGTTATATATTGTAATATAATATTGTTACAAATGTTATTTATAACGCCTTTATGTCCGATAAAAAATATGAGACATACAGATGATAAAGAAAAGAAAAACTTGAGTTAGTTGCGTTACCATCCTCTTCTTGGTTAATACGACCCATGGGCTCTCCTGACGTTGAAGTGATATTAACGATTTAGAAAATCAAAATTCAAATCAAATCAAAAACAACAAATCAAATTAAATAAAAAAACAAGATAATCAAGACAATCAAGTTTTGCCAGTAGGGAAGTTGGCGTTCAGGCTAATCTTACCTAGGATATGTGACATTACACTTACTGGACAAATAGAATACTCTCAAACACACGTTCTTTGCTGTTACTGAGTTGCTGCAAGTTCAATGAAGACTCCGCACCTTGATGTTGGAGGGGGACGGGTCTACCACATTAGTAGGCGTACCTGACTTTTTTTTTTGTCATTGGACATACCTGATTTCAACTCTCGTACCCACTGCGCAAACCCTGGCTCCATATTTGACAGCATGGCGGAGCGATTTTGGATTCATTTCTGTAGAACGGAAGGGCATAGAGCCACGAGATCCACCACAGTGGAAACAGTCATAAGCAAAACTCAGCTGATCGTGCACAACACAATCCTTAGTGGTTCCAATAGTGCAAGGCTTTTGGAAAGAGGGTTCACTCCCCTAGCTTATCTCCTGTGTGCTATTGCTGCGTGTCGTTGTAAAAGCAAAAATCAATACTCATCTGTCTGTTACATAATGCCACGTTTCTGTGAGGCTGCTCTCTGTTTCAGTTTGCTTAAAGGTCTCAAGTGACCTTCCATAGGTCAAATTACCTTTTATTTGCATGCAGTTGTGCATAAAGCTATATTGGTAGTTAGTCCTCAAATGGTTCTGCACTGTAGGCCTACTGAAAGGGTGCACGGCATCTTATTATTTACTTAGTGTGTGTGTGGAGAGGAAAGGCCATTGTGTGATTGTGTAAAAAAAATGGCAGAAAACACCTCAAGAATGAGAGTGTGCAGGATGTGCGGCTGTATACGGAGGGGACGGCAGAGTGAGGGCTGATGGGTGTGGTATTGCAGTGGACAGAGTCTTTGGAGTCGTGCGTGTTTGTTTGGGACCGGCTGCACTCTCCCCAGGTGGGTGGGGGTGCGGGTGGAGGCCATCTGCCCCTCCTCGTCCCGCTGAGATGCCTGCCTTGGCCGCAGCCATGAAGCGTGGTCTTCAGCGGTGAGCCTGGTGGAGAGGGCTGTTGTTGTTGTTTTAGGAGGAGAGGAGAAGCACGGCACTTCCCCTTTTGTTTTGGCAATGCCGGACTTCCCTTTAAATTGTGTTCCTGTCCTCTCTCAGCCTCTCCATCCAGCAGTTTTGGAGGCCATTTCTAATTGGTTGCAGACAGGGAACGCTAACAATAGTTAGCTAAACTGTTTATTTCCCAAGTGCTTGCTCCAAACCCTTGACGGAATGCTCTGTGGTAGTCTCATTAACTTGCCATTGCCCCATACCTGTTGATCAAATACATCATGTGGCATGTAGCTGCCTCTGGGCTCTAGCCTAAAGCTGTATCACTGCCTTTCAGCATGAGGAAGTGAGTTCAAGTAGATACCAGTTAATATTTCAGCTTGTCATAAGCATTTCCTGCAGAGTCTCTTCTGCCGAGCCTTTTTTTAGATCTCTCGCTGCAGGCTACTCTTACTCTAACTCTCTTACTACTGCAGAGTAGCAAGAAAACCTGCAGTGCTTTAGAGAGCAGTGTTAACCTGTTCAAGAGCAACATTAGAAGGTGCATGCTGTGGCAGAGGTTGATCCACTTAGTGACAGAGGTTGCTTCTTCATGCTCAGCACTCAGCTGGAGCGTATATACCAGTTCCAAGAATGTGATCTTTGTCCCCTTCCATATTCATTTCCTAAAGGTTTAGATACTGCAGAGGTGTTCACCTGCAGTATGAATCCAGCATAACTGCACAGGCTGTTGCCTGACTGAGTCATTCATTATGTAGTATCCCTGTACACTGTTCTTTAGCAAGTGCTCAGGTGTAAGTTGTCAAAGTGGATGAAAAGTAACTTCCTGCCTGCGGGACTTTTGTGCAAGTAGGGTTTATTTATCATCATTTGGCTGATTCAACAAAAAAAAGTCCCTCCAGGATCTTTGCAAGGGTTTGTTATGATTGTTGCGGCCCTCAAGTGACTGCATTTGCTGCGGTAGCCTAAAACTCAAAAATGTGGTAAAAATGGCAGTGATTTTTAGTTTAATACAATCAATCGGCAAGTAATGCAGGGATTACATTTTTTTTCTGAGATATCATGGCAGTAAGAGAAAAGTGCAATCCGCAATTGTGTGAAATGCTTGAATTTGTGAAAATGCAAGATCAGAAAGTCCTAGAGGGACTGTAACATATCAGATATGTGTTATGCAGATATATGGTTCATTTAAGCATACACACAATCAGGCTACATTTTATGTTATATTTCAGAGCTCTCAGAAATGTCCACTGCAGTAGGCTAAACTTATCTAAACTTTTCATTGTTTGAAGGCTTGAAAGCAGCCTTTTGAGTGACCAGTATTTATGTAGCCTTACAAAATTATATTGTCTCTTTGTGTGTGCGTGTGTGTGTGTGTGCATTCCAGGTGCGTCACCGAGCCTCCGACCAGGTGATGGCTTTAAAGATGAACAAGCTGAGCAGTAACCGGGCCAACATGCTGCGTGAGGTCCAGCTGATGAACCGCCTCTGCCATCCCAACATCCTCAGGTGCGCTTCATCACACACACACACACACACACACACACACACACACACACACACATACTGAAGATTCCTCAAGAGTAAGCTGCATACCAGGTTATGGTGAGAGCCACAGGATATTATGTGTGTTTGGGTTCGGTAACCATAACAAACCAGGGTGTAAGTGCTGTGTAATTGCTTTGCATAAGTCCTTGATGAATTTGCTCAAGCGGGTGTAACTTTGTTTTAATGACTCAAGTTATGCCAAACATTTAGACATTCTTTTAATAGTGCAGTTTGTTGTCATTGCAAGTGAGGATCATCTTAAATACAGGTGCAGTTTTACTCATTTGAGATGTTATGGTCAGCCATGCAGAAGCACTCTGCTCGCGCTGCAAGCATTGCTCTTTCGGGAGTGTCACAGTGGAAGTGAGGTAGGAGCACGTCTGCTATGCCTGCCATGTCCTGCTCGTTCACTGTCTCATTGGTATAAAGATGAGCCCTGTAACCTTTTCTGATAAGAAATGGATTAATATCACTGGTGTCCATAAGTTGTCTGAATAAAACAATAATGGGCAGATCTCAAAGGTGTGCTAGTGATTTATATCATCCACTGTAGTGTAAACAAAAACAGGGATTTTTTTTGCCAGGCCCCCTGGCTGATTGATGTCATGTTAGTGAAAGGGCCTCCATTCTGCTGTATCAGTGTGCCTCACTGGTTAATGGTCCTCTTTATTTCCATTCTGCTGTAACAGTGTGCCTCACTGGTTAATGGTCCTCTTTATTTCCATTCTGCTGTAACAGTGTGCCTCACTGGTTTGTAGTCCTCTTTATTTCCATTCTGCTGTAACAGTGTGCCTCACTGGTTAATGGTCCTCTTTATTTCCATTCTGCTGTAACAGTGTGCCTCACTGGTTTGTAGTCCTCTTTATTTCCAGTGAGTGGCTCAATATCAGAGCAATTTGCAGCCCTTTCATCTTGTTCAAAAAAAGACTTGGGATTGCGGCTTTCAATGCAAATCCCTGTCACTTCTCCTGGCTTTTGTGGAGGAATGGGTCGCGCGGCCCCTTTCGTGGAATGGAAAAGCGGGTCAGAGCGCCATTAACAATGGATGGGCTGAAACAGCACCCGGAGCTTGGGTTTCATTGATGTCCGTGCCTTTCAAAGAACTGACTTGGCCTTGTACTTTAAGCTTCACAAAGGTCATCACGATCTGCTTCTACGGAATGGCTAAAAATAGAGTTTTAAAGTTTGCAGTGAATACGCCGCTGCTACAAAGGAATCTGTAATCGTAATTAGCCTTAGTGTACAGTTGAATATACAATGTTACCAAGTGTCCAGTGTCATGACAAAGTGACTGTGTTCCCTCCTGTCTACTCAGGTTTTCAACCTCACTTCAGTATTTTAAATATTCTTCTTTTTTTCTTTTTGAAGGGACATGGGGGTTTGTAGAATATTATGCTGTGTGTGCCACCTTGAGATAAGTCTGTGCTCCTTAATGGAGTCCATGTATAGAGTTATGGAGCTGGATCAGTTTTTCAGTGCTTAAAAATGTTATGCAGACTAGTCTGTTTCTTGTTCCGGCCACCGCAGACTGCATCTTTGTCAACATGCAGGACCGAACCTCTGGCACAATGCTCTCTGAGAGGCTGGTGGCAAAGAAAGAGTGTTTAAGTCATTCCATATTTGTGATGCACAACCGTTCGTTTGCACAAGGGAGTTGTGGCCAAGGGACTGAGACAGTGGCAGTGTGTGTGTGTGTGTGTGTGTGTGTGTGTGTGTGTGTGTGTGTGTGTGTGTGTGTGTGTGTGTGTGTGTGTGTGTGTGTGTGTGTGTGTGTGTGTGTGTGTGTGTGTGTGTGTGTGTGTGTGTGTGTGTACGCTACAATCAGAGCATTGTTGCATCCCATTCCATGAGGGCGTGTGGGGCCCTAGTGCTGACAGCCGAATTCTGAGGGGGTCTTTGTTAATGAAATCCCAACAAGGACTTGCCATAAACTCAGGCCTGGAGTTTATTGGGCCATAACTTAAAAAGCCACTCACAAATGTAAGCTGTGTGGCGCGACGGCTCATGTGTGACAGCCCCTACTCATGAGAGCAGCCATACATTTCATAGTGCCTGTGTGTGCCATAAAGGCCAAAACAGGCAACCCCAGTCTTCCTTGGGCCGGTTACGATCTGCAATGGGTGGCTGTAAAATCACACACACACGTTCCAGACACATACACACACACACACACACACACTCACTCATAGTCACAGTGAGCTGAAAGATGGAATGCAGATAAAGAGAGTCATTTGTTATGTTTTCCATTTGGGAGGAAAAACACTCATGTTGGGTCTTGCCCCTCGTAGGTACTGGGAGGAGCTACCGGTCTTAACTGTTACTAGACCAGTGCCCTAACCCTATATTCATTTCATGTCCTGGTACTCCACCACAGCTGCATGTATTACATTAAAACGCCAGTAAAGATTACCCAACACTGAAACATCTTTTGACCATTTAGAACACATATTACGTTATTAAATGTGTGTGAAAGCACAACGGTATTCTTTGTTCTGCACTGCCATTTTCATTAGTGCTGCATTTTCGGGCTGCTGGTTCTTTGGCGCTTTGCATTCAGGTTCTTGGAGAGCAATCTTCAGTATCCCTTCTCTCTCTCAGCAGAGCCTTCACACACTACAGCATCTCAGCATGTCATTTGCACAGAGGATTTTAGGTTATTGGTCTGGACTACTGCCCCGTGGGGGTAAAAGGACTGTTAATACTGTTTTTATATACAAATGTTTTTCCTTCTATGTTCATAAAAGCTGGAATGCACAGTAAATCTCACTGGCGCTGGTGTTTACCCAACCCGATAGTCGAGGCTTATGCATCACTTGTTTTTCTCCAAGCTGTCTTTGTGATGGTTTGTTGTCTTCAGATGTTATGTTCAGACAGACAAGTACATTAGTGGGTGAAAGTGATTTCTTATTGTTTTTCCCTCTTATTTTCTCCATCTGTTTTTCCCTGGCAGATTCATGGGTGTCTGTGTCCAGGAGGGTCAACTTCATGCCTTGACGGAGGTAAGAGGGACATCTGGTCGGGGGTTGAATTCTTGAAGTAAATCTATTACCTAATGGATGTTGTCACTTTTGGGTGTGGCATGACTTACTGGGGCTGCCGGATATATTTAGAAAATCCCATCTCTATCCCAGACAATGTGTTCATCCACTCTCTTCAGGCTTTACTGGGATTTTACACTCATGCTAATTCAGTCGTTTCCTGCTCCAGGTGGGTTAACGACAGTAGGGTCAGTCTTAGGCTGGCAGGTTAATGAATCAGAGGAATGTGTGGAGGAGGAGGTCTTACTCTCTATCTCTATCTCTGGTAGCAGTGGTGTTGAGCACCAGTACAGGATTTGGTCACACATTTTTCATATTCCTCTTTGGGGATAAATAAAGTACTCTATTTAATAATCTATTTATTCGTTTTTTTAAGGTTAGTCTGAACATCAAACTGTACACATTTCATTTCTAAATATTAGGCTTCTTTAATTTACAATTTTTTTATGAAAACAGAAATGAGCCAGACACACACACACACCCATTATCTTATGCACAGATGTGTTCATCCTCAATATGGCCAATAGGTATGTGGTCATAGACAATCTTCCATTTTTTGGTGGAGACGTTGGTAACACCATCTGTCATAAATGATAGGTAGGGGGAGGCAATTTTGTCATCACACACTATTATTAGTATAGGTTGGATTCTTCTTAAGGGATTTTGAATTTTGAGGATGAGAGTTCCTCTTTCACTATTTTATGAGTGATGCATCGATCCTTGCAGGTTTTGTGTTTCTTACCGTCGTTGTGCTGCTTCAAAGTTTCTAACTAAATATCTGTTGAGCGGGTATCAAGTTAAGAGTTGCCTGCAATGGACGGGTTATATTATCTAAATACACACAGCAACCACGGGTACTGTGATAGCCATTGTGTTTGGAAGTAGAAACTTCTTCACTGGCTCAGTCAGTCAGTCCATGCAATACCATTCATGCTCTCTTTTGCTCTCCTTCTCTCTTTCCCTCCTTTGGGTCTCCTCTCACCCTGTTGTTGTCTTTCTGGGTCTTCCAGCTACACATTTAACAAAAGAATGTTCCCTTTCCAACCGAGACAAGTCTCTACAGGCCCTTGGTGGAGCACAACACTGTCGGCGCTGTTTTGTAGCCAGCAGTGTTCTGGGGCTCCTTTGCCCAGAGTGAGAGTCAAGATCGTACGCCCCGTACGCCATGTGGTTTCTGACTGCAGCCTGTAATCAGCTGCCACTTACTGCCGCTTTTAAGTATGGTGCTGGTGCACCCTCTCACCTCTCACGGCAGCCTGCGCCACGCGTTCCTGAGGGTGACCGGGACTCTCACCACGGGGGGAGTGTTCAGAGAAGCAGGCTAAAATGGCCACGGGCGCCCGGCAGCAAAGGTCTGCCTGTGTGTCTGGACACACAGGGGTAACAACAAGGACACCCCAGCAGCAGAACCATTACTCAAAGTAGTACCAGTACTCAGTATGGCAGCAGCAGAACCTACCTAACATGTTAGGGAGCTTGATGGGTATGTCATGCTGTTAAGTAATGGCCTGCATTAAAGTGATGTCCGTCCTAATAAGGATAGTGCAATGGAGGTGCATCTGTTGCAAGTAGTCTCTGAACAGACTCTGTCAAACAGACAAATTTCAATTTCAGTCAAAACAGAAGACAATGCTATAGTTGCCTTGCGTTGTAGATAAAATATGTATGTTTACTTATTTTTCGGAGTCACAGGTTTTAGGGAATGTAGCATACTTTTTTATGTATGTAGTTCTTTTTTACAGTCAGGGAACTTGCAAACTTCTTGCTCCAAACTTAGAGCAAACGTGGGTTTCTCCAAGTGCTCTATACATCTTAATTTGTACTCACTCCATTCATTGCTAACTGTAACAGTTGCTGTGTAAGCCACAAATTACGCAACACCTAAGTGTCCGCTCTTACTCTCATGGTTCTACTTCACAATTCTTGCACATTTTCTCTCACATCTGCAGTTCCTTGAACTTCCTTTCTGGTTTGACACAGAATAATTTTCACTTGACATTAAACTACCATCCAACATCATGCCAGCATCAGGAGCAGTGGGACAGTTGTGCCTTTGTTCCACAGGGCCCAGGGGAAGGATTCAGTTAGGCAGACATCAGGCAGTGAAAATGTATTTTTAACCTCTCGTGTGTGTGTGTGTGTGTGTGTGTGTGTGTCTGTGTGTGTGTGTGTGTGTGTAATGTGTGTAATGTGTGTGTGTGTGTGTGTGTGTGTGTGTGTGTGTGTGTGTGTGTGTGTGTGTGTGTGTGTGTGTGTGTGTGTGTGTGTGTGTGTGTGTGTGTGTGTGTGTGTGTGTGTGTGTGTGTGTGTGTGAGAGAGAGAGAGAGACAGAAAGAAAGAAAGAAAGCGTGAGAGTGAGATCACACTATTATCCAAATAGATAACCTTGAGCAAATGATTAGCGTTGATGAGGCATGGGGAAAGCTCAGGAGAGCTGCTGAGACTGCCAGCAGCCTGTGGAAATGCCATGCACACTGGCGGATATGAAGAGCCGTGTGTGCGGGAGAAGTCCAGGCTGTCTCTCTTAAAATGAACCGTATTAGACAAAGACATAAAGCTGCAGGCCCTTAACCTATAGGAACCCCTCAGTGAGAGGGTCAGGTCACACCTTCAGACGTTTAATCATTGAACAGGATCCGGCAGCTCCAGCTACCCATTTCAAAAATGCTTACGATTAACAGTCATGCACCCTGCTGTGTTGTCATGAGTTAGTGGGCTTGTGCTATGCTCTCTCTTGGCGAACAATCGTGGCTAGCTCTGAGACCGAGGCTGTTCTTGCCGTTGGCACATTGACCTTTGCTCTGCTTTCTCTGAACTGATACACATTAGCGGGAAGAGGCATTAGTGCAATTATAATCTTAAATAATCCCTAAACCCCCTGGGGATTATACTATTATTCCAAGCAGGACGTAGACCCAAGTGTTTTTTACCATCCTGACTTAAAAACGAAACAGAGCAATGATTATTTTTCTCCCCTCTTGTCACCAAGGCCCATTGTTATACACATTTTGTTCACGCACATACGTACGACAGCGCGATGAGCCCTTCCGTCATCAGCATTTCATTTTACCCACTGAGGTTTTGCAGCCAGTCTGCATCAAATAAGCTCTGTATTAGCGTGCAGTCCTCAAGGTTACCACTGTCCCTGAGGGATTAGCTCTATATAGGTGTGTGGACATGGTGTGCGGACAGAAGCATGCTTTAATAACGTGGCCCCCTTTCCAGTCGTGGCGTGGTCACCTGGCTTGAGAGCAGGCTGATGAGGTCACTCAGCCTGGACGCGCCCCCCCCGATGCCCTCTGACTGGCCTGCGAGACCTCGGCGAGCGCTCGGCCACTGCCTGATTGGAGGAGAGTGGCGAGGATGGCAGACGGCAGATGCAGGGGAGAGCTCCAGAGGAATTTGTGGGCTAAAGACGGTGTAATCCCACCATCATCAGCACCGCCACACCCAACCACACCCCACCCCCACCTCCAACCACCCACCCCCACTGTCTGTGTCTGGAGCTTGCACTACAGGATGGAGGTCTGTGTGTGTGTGTGTGTGTGTGTGTGTCTGTGTCTGTGTCTGTGTCTGTGTGTGTGTGTGTGTGTGTGTGTGTGTGTGTGTGTGTGTGTGTGTGTGTGTGTGTGTGTGTGTGTGTGTGTGTGTGGAGGGGAGAATCTACCCCCCCCCTGCAAACATCAAGGTCAGAAAGCGCGATCACCCCACTCTGCTGTTGGACTGGGGGCTCTGGATGGGCAAGTGCACCCAGTGAGCCCGTACCCTCCTCCTGCAAACCACTCAAAACCACTGGAGAGGCTGCATGGACACAAAGACCCATGGAGATCTAGACTGGGATTGATCTGCACACACCGTCATCACTTCTTAGTGTTTTGATGCATGTTTCTCTGGTAAAGGTTTGCGTGTTTGTTGCACACTGAAGTAAACAAGGTATAAATAGACCCCGAACTGGGCATGTCCAGGAGAGGGTCAGGATGTGTGTTTGGAGAGAGTGACATCTAAGACACTTGCATCTGAAGTGAGAGGAACAGCGCGCACACACCAGGACCTGTCATTCCTCCCCGGAGGTCAGGAATAAGCATTAGATCACACCTCCTTTGGCACCGTCAAAACATGCCGCTTACCTGGTACTGCGAGAGCTCTGACAACATAACACCTCGAGGAAGTATTTCTCAGGCAAGTGTTAATCACAGGCTGTAAAGTGAAGTGCATTTAATTCCTTGGGAACCTGAAATGGAACAACAACAACAAACGAAGCTGCTCTTCAGCTTGATGGTTTCCAACCGTTTTATTTTTCCACCATGTCTGTTGCTTGAGGGGATTGCGGTTGCTGTGAGTGGATTTGTCCGCTGTGGTAGTTTAAGGTTGTGGAACACCTATCCCAGCTTTCCAACCAGAGCAAAGGATGGAGAAAATGGTGCAATACAACTCGCACTAGAGAGCTGGTGTGTATTTGTTTGTGTGTGTGTCCGTCCGTCGGTAGGTCCGTGTGTGTGTGTGTGTGTGTGTGTGTGTCAGTGTGTCTGGGTCTGTGTGTGTACTCGTTAAGCCTCGCACAGTAATCCCATTCACACAGATTTGGCAGTAAGAGATAACAGGGAACTGTCAGACGGCCACAGATCACAGGAGCACTGCCAGTGGCACACTGAACCATCCTCAGGTCACTGACAGGGCTGCTCAGAGCTCCTCTCCAGGCAACCACAATTTCACCTCAGTTTTCAAGAGGAGGGGGAGGGAGAGGGGTGTGTGGGGGAGGGCTTCATTAAGCTTACCTTGGATTGCTGAACAGCAATTCACCCCTCCACACACACACACACACACACACACATGCAGACATCCAACAGCAATGCTCTCGGCCTATCAAAACAGTTCTGTTTATTTTAAGTAGGCCACTCCTGAGACCCCGAAAGACCTCGGAGAAGCCGCGGGTCTAATTAGATGAGTGTCATGTCAAATAAGTACCCACAAAGCCGTTGTTGTATCAGACACAGAGTCCACATTTCCTCCCTGTGATAGCGGCGGCCCCGAGTTTATGTCTGCGGAATTAGATTACGTGCAGTGCAGCACGGTAGTTTAATGTCACACAGCGCAGTAGTTTAAAAGATTAGTTTGTCATTGTTTAGTAGGGACCTGCTGTGCACTTAACAAATGGCCTACGAGTTAACTCTAAACAGTGAAGAGGGATGGGTTCGCTGTTCTCTAAAAGCTTCCCCTGGTAAACAGGAAGTACCCTAATGACACGTGAAATGTTGCTGTTTTGTTTTTCATTGTTGACGTTTTGTTGACTGTTGCTATTGACAACGATCAGATGATGGCTGTCAAACCACAATGAATATGAAGATTTGTTTGAGTTTTTTTGCAGCCTTTTAATGTTTGTATGCCCCCTATGTTGATACCTAGGGAACACACTTAGAAGTGTAGCTGTCAATCAGCAATTGAAGTTTGCTGCAGTTGCAGTTTGGTCTTAATAGATCATAGGCTCAGTTACCTGGGAGCATAAGTACTTAAAAAATGTATGCCTTGACTGCAAGACATGTTAGGTGACAAAGTTTACTAAATGATTCACTGGCAAAGGTAACTCTTATCTGTTTCGATCTAAATTGCGTTCTTTGATTTGTTTTGTTTTTCAGTACATAAACGGTGGCAACTTGGAGCAGCTGCTGGACAGCAGCAAGTATCTGAGCTGGGCTACTAGGGTGAAGCTGGGCTGTGAGATTGCCATGGGCCTGGGCTACCTGCACTCCAAAGGCATCTTCCATAGGGACCTTACATCCAAGGTGAGAGAAGCAAGTACAGTCTGATTCATTTAACAGTTGTAGCATACGACAGACCAGAAAAAAACATCAAACTTTTGATCATGCTGACCAGTTCTAACAGCTGTTTGAAGCAGTAACTTCTTCTATGTGCTTCTTTGTGGCATTTTCTGTAGTTGTTTAACTACAGCTTATATTTCTTCTCAACACTGCTTGAACCTCCTCTTGAGAACAGCATTGTTTACATTCTTTTGTAGCTTTGTTAGACCCGCCCAGTCCTTATTCAAAAATTCCGTTTTGAACATTTGTCTGCAGATACATCAAACAGGCTTTTAAGCTCTTTATGTGTGTGTGTGTGTGTGTGTGTGTGTGTGTGTGTGTGTGTGTCTGTGTGTGTGTGTGTCTGTGTGTGTGTGTGTGTGTGTGTGTGTGTGTGTGTGTGTGTGTGTGTGTGTTGTTCATAAACAGAACTGCCTGATAAAGTCTGATGAGAATGGCTACACGGCAGTTGTTGGAGACTTTGGCCTTGCTGAGAAGATCCCCAGTGATGAGTGAGTAATCTCTACCACACAAAGTTCTCCTCTGCCCCCCTTCAGCCTCACTCCCTCATGGCTGCAGTGCTCATTTACATGCATGAACATTCACTTTTATTGAGTATTTTCGATATCCAATCGAAATAATATTTATTGGAACGGGCTAATGCGTTGGATCAACAGCATACTGCATCATTGTTTCGGGAACTTGAGGCAGAAAGAAAATAGAAGAAAAAAATGGAAAAATCAAGACTTTTATTTAAGGCGGATATTTTTTGTGTGGTTTTTGCCTTTCATCATCTTCCAGTGGCAACCCGAGAGCACATAGTGTACTGTGTGTGTGTGTGAGTGTACTGTGTGTGAGTGTACTGTGTGTGTGTGTGTGTGTGTGTGTGTGTGTGTGTGTGTGTGTGTGAGAGAGAGAGGGGGACTGGGGCAGTGTGGCCATCCAGTAGCTGGAGGTAGAGGGGATGGAGCAGAGCCAGTCGGGTCATCTGATTAGCCAGGAACATAGCGTTCACAAGAAGGCTAATAATACCACAAAGGCTCAAGGAAGCCCCCTCTCTCTCTCTCTCTCTCTCTCTCTCTCCCTCCCTCTCTCTCTCCCTCCCTCCCTCTCTGGCACCCTGGCCCCTGCCTCATTAATACTCATTGGTGCAGTGAATGATATCCCTGTTGCCTCTATTTCGTTTTATTTTTGTTTGAGACTTTTACTGGGGGAAGTGTGCGCCGTGCAGTATGCGTAGTGGGTCTCAGATCTCAATTAAATGCAGCACAGCGTGTGCAGGACGTTCTGTTATTGTCCTGGTCGGAAAATGCTGTGAATGTCTCATAATCTTTTGGATGTGTACACGTATATCAGTTAATCACTGGAATTCACCTGAGATTGACCTTTTGTGTGTCTGTGTGTGTGTGTGTGTGTGTGTCTGTGTGTCTGTGTGTCTGTGTGTCTGTGTGTGTGTGTCTGTGTGTGTGTCTGTGTGTCTGTGTGTCTGTCTATAGTGCTGAAGGAGAGAAGCTGGCTGTGGTGGGATCTCCATATTGGATGGCACCAGAAGTGCTGAGAGACGAGCCTTACAACGAGAAGGTGAGATTCTGGTGACTGAGAGTGCTGTAGATATGTGTGTGTATTTGTGTGTGTTTGTGTACGGCAGATGGTCCAGGTGCTTATTCTCTACTTCCCCACCTCCAGGCAGACGTCTTCTCCTACGGCATAGTCTTGTGTGAGGTTATAGCACGCATTCAGGCCGATCCAGACTTCCTTCCTCGCACAGAGGTGAGACTCATTCCCAGTCCGGTTCAGTTCAGTGAAGCATTATCGTGAAGCATATCCATTACTTGGGTCTTACTTGCTTATGCAGCATTCTTCTTTATCTCTTTTGTTAGAAAGGGGAATAAAAGGAAAATATTGGCATATCAGTGCAGTATATTCATTACTATATGATACACCACCACAGCACTGTTCAGTATATTCATTACTATATGATACACCACCACAGCACTGTTCAGTATATTCATTACTATATGATACACCACCACAGCACTGTTCAGTATATTCATTACTATATGATACACCACCACAGCACTGTTCAGTATATTCATTACTATATGATACACCACCACAGCACTGTTCAGTATATTCATTACTATATGATACACCACCACAGCACTGTTCAGTATATTCATTACTATATGATACACCACCACAGCACTGTTCAGTATATTCATTACTATATGATACACCACCACAGCACTGTTCAGTATATTCATTACTATATGATACACCACCACAGCACTGTTCAGTATATTCATTACTATATGATACACCACCACAGCACTGTTCAGTATATTCATTACTATATGATACACCACCACAGCACTGTTCAGTATATTCATTACTATATGATACACCACCACAGCACTGTTCAGTATATTCATTACTATATGATACACCACCACAGCACTGTTCAGTATATTCATTACTATATGATACACCACCACAGCACTGTTCAGCCTTCAACTGAACCAACACGCCCACACCTGAGAGAGCCTGTTGGTTGGAAGGCAATTAAGATAATAGAAGATAGTTTGGCCTTTAGATTGTCAGGCCTTTTAAGTCTTACTCTTGTGAACCATTGGTTATTGTTTAGCAAGCCAGTGAATAGTTTGACTTTAGCTTACACTGCATTACTCAACACAGCCATGTCTGTTAATGCAGACTTTGGTCAACTGCACTTGTTTGTCGGCGAACGTCTCATTTTCTTTAGTGTAGTACTGATCAGAGAACACTGATCCCCAAAGTGTGATTAGTGGTCCTGTCCACGACACAAAAGAGAGGATAGTATTTAGTATTTAGGATGGAACCGCATAGTCCCAATGGGTTGCAGCTTACTATGACCAAAGAGCACATGAGTAGAAGATGCCCAAGTTTGAGATTAGTTTTATTTGTGTATTTAGTTTGTTTTGAACTGATGAAGGATTCGGAACACTCAGAACATTCAGAACAAACTGCCGTAGCCAATCACTTTCCCAATGGGTCCTTGGAAAAGCCCTAAAACATGAGACTTTGCAAATCTGAATTGTGAAGTTGTTGTTGTTGGCTGGATGTTCATATTTGTTGGTTGCCTGTTCTGGCTGTGCGCTCACTCCTGTACCCTCATCCCTGCAGAACTTTGGCCTGGACTACCATGCCTTTCAGCACATGGTGGGAGACTGTCCCCCCGACTTCCTCCAAATGGCATTTGACTGCTGCAATGTGAGTACAAAGAGGCTGTCTTTTCTGCCCTGCACCACTCTAAACAGCTAAGGTCCATTCAAAAAAAAAAAAATAGCTCCTCTCTGAGCGGACATAGTTCTGTCGCCCCTGCCGAATGATCGATTTACCTTCATTGTTTGACTAGCGGAACCTCTTGTTATGATCCCAGCCCTTCAGCCTGTCAAGAGCCTTTATCTTATGTGTTCCAGATGGACCCGATGCTCAGGCCCTCCTTCCCGGACATCGTGAAGCGGATGGAGGAGCTCTTGAGCCACCTGCGAGCCGAGGAGGCAGCGCAGGAGCGCATTCTCACCTCCGTTGAAGCCGACAAGAAGACCATACCGAAAGGTACGCTGCTCTCGTCTCACTAAATCCTAATTGGTGCTGCAAAATGAGACGTTTTGCCAAGTGGATTCTCTGCTGCAAAAGCTGTGTACATTTAGGAAAGCCAATTTTAACTTCTCACCCATCTGCAGTTACTATCTCCATACACAAGGATGTTTGCTTTAATCCTCTTTGAAACACCTGCTTGTGTGTTTTTACAAGCAATAACAGCCGCAGCCCATGTCTGACATGTCTGACATACACACACACACACACACACACACACACCTGCAACTGAGCTTGTTATTTTCCACTTGACAGCTAAGGCTCCATGTAAAATCCTCAGGCTTGCTGGTTTCTTGGAACAAGGAAACTGTAAAACAAGCGGCCCAGTGTCTGCCAGCAGCTGCTATGGCTGTGTAACGTAGCCCCGTGTTGCAGTGTTCTATCAGTTCTAATCGGACTCATAGTCCCAGCCTGGGATGGCCTTTTGCTAATGAGCCATGGATGCAATTATTTTTACACTGTGCCTGTTGGTCGGGTCCAATTACTCTCACAGTTTAACAGTCCCACAGACTAATTTTCCTCAGCGAGTAATTAAAAGGGAGGGAGGCGCTTACCAACAGGTGATTAGAGTGTTGTGAGGCAAGGATGGTGTGAATTAAACCCTGTCATCCATAAATCATTAAGGGTCCTCTTGGAGTCTTGTCTATTTCTAATTGGGTACCACTGCCACCTGAGGAGACTGCTGTACTCAGGGTTTTTCCTATACGTGCCTATGGCTTGATTGCAAGCTTCTTGGCAATAACAATTGCTTGATTTTTCATAATTGCAAGTTGAAGGAAGCAATGTAGCAAATGCTCAATGTCCTTTATTTACTGGTCACTACCCATGGAGAAAAAAACAAGGAGTGGACTCAGTAATTGGACATTAAGGCATGTTTTTTTACACTTCATCTGAATGACCTCATATTCAAAATGCATTTGGACATAATCAGCATTTTGCTAAATACAATTACATTTCTAAAAACAACCTTCTCACCACCGTTTTCTAACTTTTGGTTCAACTCCGGTAGTTCCATCAAAGTGTGTATATGTCGCCCCCTAGTGTCCAGTATATGCTTGTCATATTTTGGTTTATCTGCATGTTGACCATGCTCTGCTCTCTCTCTCTAGGTCCAGGCGATAAGCTTCAAGGTGTGAAAAGGTTAAATTCGCTGGGTTTCCAGGATGACAAAATTCCACCCAAGTCACCCCGTCCTCGTCGCAACATTTGGCTCTCGCGCAGCCAATCCGACGTGTTCTCCCGCAAGCCCGGTCGCAAAGTCAACGTGCAGGACCCTTACTACAACCCTGGACCTAGGGGCTCAGGACGAGGAGCACCCAAGATTAACCCCTTCAATGCTCGGGAGGACCTGAAGGGTGGCAAGATCAAGTTCTTTGACGTGCCCAGCAAATCGGTCTTTTCGCTCATGTTCGACCGGCACTCTCCTCAGGGCGGCCTGAGGGGCCCGCAGCAGCAGCTCCAGCCTGGAGCCGTCTCCACGGGCAACCCCTGCGGCCCCCTTCTGCCCGTGCCCTGGCCGGAGCCCTGGCAGCTGCCTGACCGACCGTGCCGCTCCCTACCGGTCTCCCCCCAGCTGCCCATGAGCGAGGTCTTCTGCTCGGGCCCCGCCTCCTCCTCCTCCTGCAGGGCCGGGGAGCAAGGGCAGCCGGGGATGGAGGTGAAGCAGAAGCCCCTGGGGTGCTGGGCCAAGAAGTACGCCGTGACCGAGATCCCTCCCTTCCGGCCGCGGGCCGAGCCAGACGGTGGGGAGGGAGGCACGGGCGAGGCCGAGGCCATGGACTGCTCCAGCAGCAGGCCCAGCCCAGAGGGCGGCGAGGCGCAGCAGCAGCAGCAGTGCGACGGCCTGCCCAACGGCAACGGGGCCTGTGAGGACATGGAGGCCGAGGATCAGGAGGGACCGATGTTGGGACTGCCGCCCATGCCTTCCTCTCCAGCCCTCACGCTCGACGTGCCCGTGCAGCCCCAGGAGCTGGGCCCCATCGTCCTGGCGCCCAGCGAGCCACCGGGGCCCTCGGATGGACTCTCGCGGTGCGATATCTGATGACTCAGAGCAATGGGACAAAGCACCAGAGAGCCTTCTCCAAGCTAACTTAGGGATAGTACTGCAGTCTTAAAAAAAAATGCAGAGATTATTTTTCACACAAATCTTGAGTATTTAATATTTTGGGAGAAAGAAAAAAAATACTTTGTGTAAATATATGGCAACGAAGAAATGTAAGCTTGTATTTTTGGACTGAAAGGGGTCTGAAGAGAGATGTGGAAAACCATTGTGTGAGGTAAAGGGGTCCAGGACAAATATGTAAGGGTTTTCAGAAACTGCTTTTAACTAAATGAACTGAAATGAGCAGTGAGTTTGACACCAGACTGATTGTTTGAATGTAACAAGACATTAACATCCGTTACAAGCACTATCGATGATTTTATATCCAACTCAGCACTTTCAAAGTTTGATATCTTAAGTTACATAACCCTATCCTGCTCACTTCCTGTTTGTGGAATGACAGCTGGAAACACCTGTGTTATAACAATAACAGTTCAGTAAGTGGAGATTTAGGGTATAGCAGTTCAGTTTCCTAAAACGCTCGAGCACAGCACATCACGACAGTCATACATTCCAGAAAATGGATTAAATTCATGAAGTCACCTCCCCATCCTCCAACCCCAATAAGTTGAAAAATGTAGTACAATTTGCATATTGGTCCGATTGATCGATTGATTGATTGTATATGGATTATGTAATGCCTCACAGTGCTGTCTTCACTTAGCAAACTGATAATACACTGAACTGTGGAGTATCGCTGATTGTGTCTTATTCGAGATGAGACACTGTTGGCCTTAACCAGTCTGTCGTCACTCTCTGTGAATGCCATTAGAGGACGTTTGCTGGAGCCCGTTGATTGGTCATGGCATGGGGCGCTTTCACACAGTGGCACACTCTCCTTCTGGATCCTTGGTCACATCTTCAGCTGTGTCCTGTTCTGTAAAATTACTTACATTTTAACTTGCACATGAAAAGATAAATAATTGGTGTAACTTTTTTTTTTCCTGTCTATTTTTGTTGTCACTACATTTCTATGCAATGACTATATAATAAGGCAGGCTAGTTTTACAGAGAATCTATTTTGATATTTAAAAGAAATGTCTTAAATCTGTGTCTACAAAATTTGTGGAAAGCATGTTATTAATGTGGCTTGGTTAAAGCGGGGGGATTTGTCGATGTAAAAAATTCTGTTTTGTTGGATACTTATACAATGCTTCTTTTTGTCCTGACTGTTTTGCGACCGTTTTTAACAGTAATACAGATGTATATTTTAACCAAAGACAGATCAGGACAACGTTTTCCGCTCATCTGGCTTTAATTTTATAAATGTACACACATTATAAAACTTGTATATCCAATCAATACAAATAAAACAACTTTCTATGTAAGTGAATTTATTTTTTTGTCATATTCCTCCAAACATCCTTTGGAAGAACCATTTCATCTTTAATGACTCATAATCTCAATAAAAACCTTTTACAAATTTTAATAAAACGTAAGTAGGAACAGGACATGTTGTCATCTGTACACCAGTAGACTTAATAAGTCATTAATAACAAAACCATTTTAAACAAGACTGCAGTGGGAAATCTTTATGCCGTATCATATCGTTTCCTTCTTTGGAGTTGTATCATTACTCTTACGCTTTCCCCAGACTATGTCCATTTTATGCATGTGTGCTTTGGACGACTTAGAAAAGGTGCTCTTTACCACCTGTAAGGGCACCGATTTACCACTAAGGTAGAGCTTGTTCAGGCAGCCAGGCAGCCATGTTTCTGGGCTTGACTCCTCAGGCTTGGTTGCCAGAGAATTGGCATAGGAAAAGATGTATCCCGTCATGAAGGCATCAAATCCCGCTCTGTGTGTCCCTCCCTCGACCTTCTTGTCTCCTGCATCTTTTTTCCCAGCGCTGGCAGAGGTTGATGAGGGGTCCCCATCTTGGGCAGAGGGTGGTGAGGGTTCCCCATCCGGAGCCTCAGATTTAACCGTTCCTCCCACCTCTCCGGCTGTTCCCAGCGTCTCAGGGTCCATGCGTCCTGCATCTGAATGGCCTTCTTCTCGAAGGTCTTCAATAATCTCAGCGGCAGCAGTGGCACAGTTCTTCTCATCTCCCTTGTTCTTTCCTTCTTCTTCCTCTAAATCAATGATCTCCAGGTGAGCCTGCTTGCTTGCGGGAGCGTCCGCACCCTCTTCACACTGTTCCTTGGATCCCTTCTGTTTCCCCCTCTTTCGCTTCCTCTTCTGACGCTTGCTATCCTTGGTCTTCTCGTCCTGCTGGATGATCAGGTCTGTGTCGTGTGACATGGGACACTGAGACCCATTAGGACACCACCCGTAAGCCTAAGGAGAGGAAGCGGACATGTCACCAACCCGAATAATGGTTTGAAACGTGGAATGTTCCGAGTATGATAAACCTTACCGCTCAGGGAAATAAAGTTTGTTTTGTATCGCGCTCACCGGCTTCTCAGGGACATGCAAGAGCCTTACTGTGATACTTACTGAGAACTGTATGCAGACCTCTGCTGCGCCTCCAACACCGTTGCCATCAGTGCAGGGCCTGTAGTCCACGTAACTCTGCTGGTTCCCTGTGTAGTTACAGAACTCCAGGACCAAATTAGGTTGCTTGCCACCTGCCTGAATGGATTTGCTATTATCCAGTTTGCTGTGTGAGAATAAAAGAGCCGGTTAAGAGATAAGGTTATGGATTTCATAGTGCTACTTTTTTTCCAAGTGTTGAACTTCACATACCATTTCTTAAAGGCGTACTCCAGATAAGAGGCAACGAGGCGCAGCTCGTACTCCGTGGCATACTTGGTGTCATAGATCCCTGCTGGGAACATCTCAGAGAGGTCTGCAGTAAATGTACCCAGCCGCTCAGGCAAATGAGCATAGAAGCACTGGTATAGAAAAACCATGTCGACCAACCCATTATGCACAACCAAAGGCTTGCGAGCTCTCAGGAGCTCCACAAAAAGATTGCGAACATTGCACGCATGAACATCACCACCCTTAAAGCACAAGAGAGAGAGAGAAGGTTAGAAGGTTAGGGATACAGTGAAGTACTTTTTAAGTGGTTAAGCATTCAAAGTATAGTTTTCCCATGTACCTTATCATTGCCCTTATGGTAAGGGACTCCTTGTGCGTACTGCTTGTTGAAATCAAAACCATGTTGCACAAGGAACTGGACTGACTGGGGTTCAATTACATACTCCTCTGAGCAGAGTAATGTCAAGTTGTATACTTGCACAAAGTAAGTATGTTCGGGCTGAAAATGATAATTAACATGAATGATTAAACACACAGTATAAGGATTAAACACACATTGTTAATGACTGAACAATTGCTGATATGTAAATACAGGTAAAATCTTACTTTGTCTTCAAGTCTCTTGAAACACGCTATACCGACTGACAGAATGGAGCGTGTACGAGCTGCATGACAAACTGCCTTATAACGGTCTTCTATGGACCTGGAAAAAAAAAACAGGCATATCTTAGTCCACCGCGAATTCCACAGGGTGACCAGAGGTCCTCTTTTACCCGGACGACATGTCCTCTTTTTGAGGCCTAAAAAATGGGTCGGGCAGGGATTCCAAAATTGTCTGGGATTTTGCCTCGTCGGATATTTGTGTTTCTCTGGGTCCTTCACAAACTAGTTTTTACGCCCTTAAACGTTCCACCTTCTTGCCCGAGCTCTGACTGCAGAGAGAACTGTCATTGGTCGACTGCCCTCTCATTGTCGCCAGATGCACGATAATTATCCTCCAAAGACGATAATTTTGAGCAATTGGCACGATACTTCGCCATTTCCAATCCGGCAACACTGAGCACCTTGCCGCCTTCACTGGTTGCATTGTTTACAACAGCACATGAAATCTGCATGTGGAAAAGATGTCCAAACTTTGTCGTGGGAGGAGGGGGCGGGGTCACGTGTATGCTATACACTACCACGCCCCCTCCCCCGCGACGAGTGTCCTCTTTTTCACCCTACATTAAGAATATTTCTAATTAAACCTGTTCAATAATTGGGGCATCCACATCGTTAGAGGAAGGGTAATGAGAGAAAGGTTATGGAATCATGGAAATTCTGTACAAATCACAGATAACATGACCAATTCAGAAATGCTACACCCTTAGCCTGCTTAGGTTCGTGAGTTCTATACTTACTCCGCCATAAGAGTCTTTCTGTTTCCCAAACCGCTCAGTTCCTAAAAGAGAGTCATGGTCATGCATCCATCATGCCAAAGAGAAACGTTAACTTTTTTGCCCCTTTACAACAGTGTTCGCATTATATTATTAACATTACTGTATGCTATTAACGTAGCAACGTTTGTTGATATCTCACCGTGTCCAGAGATATGAAAGATGATGATTTAATGGCCAACAACATTGCTGGCCACATCTCTTTGAAATTATTGCTCTGCACATCCACAACAGGGATCACCATCGAGGATTCCATATTATTCTTGGGTCGATCATACACTAACGTTTAACTTTTTTGGGAAATAACGTTACCGAGAGTATACCTTAAACACACATGGGCTAGATAGTCATGCACATGACTCTTACAAGTGGAAGACTAACAGATATAAGTTGCTATAACCAGTAGTTACACGCATTAATCCATTAACACGCTTCCAATAATCTATATCGATATGCGTGTGCTCAGATGTTGTCTGAATATTTCAGTAGTACACTAAGCACACAACCACTTCACTTCTCATAGCTTGAATCTACAAGCACGTGGTTTCGTCACAGAGGCCAGATGGACCCTTACTGATGTCTGTAGTAAAGGCATGGGGGAAATTGACACTATATCATACGCTAAAGTCATCAAAAAAATTGCATCTTTGCATTTTTTGTGTTCATACAAATGTACGTTCACATAATTGACTAATATAAGACGGGGGACTTTTATGTCCTGTAATTTGAATTATATGAACAGAAAAATTGAATCAGGCCAATCTTGGGGAAACCCTTGTAAGTGACATCACCAAATACACTCGTCAAGTACCCCAGTGCCATTTTGGCTCAAACAAAGTCTGGATTTCACCAATTTCTTGCAAACAGTTTTTTCTTTCTTCGTTGTTAAACATTTTGTAACGCTATTGTTAATATTTTTTAGTGCATGGCTGTATTGTTTCTGCTAGGCGTGAAACAACAAAAAACGTATTCCAAGGAAGTTCGTGCTAAACCGCTAACAAGGTTAGCGGTTAGCTTTAGGGGGCTGTCTAACGTTACGTGTCATCATAAGCAAGACACTAGTTACTTGAGCTAGCAAGCTAATAGCTTATTGCTAGTTAGCGTACTGCTAACTTTCGCCACTTCATAAGGAAACAAATATGGGTGGATGCTCTGCTCCAAATTGCTCAAACTCCACCACTATAGGTAAACAACTCTTTCGATTTCCGAAAGACCCAGTACGAAGCAGAAAATGGGTGATAAACTGTCGACGTGATTTTGTACCGACTCCCTGTTCCAGGTTATGCCAGGCAAGTTTGTAAACTTATGCACCCCTGAAGCATAGTCATGCAGTGACATGCCCGTAATATTCGTTTCGGTTGTTAATTTGGATGCTGACAAACATATGGTGACTGTTCTTTCCTCCCATATCTTGCGAAAGACACATCTCATATTATCTTCTCGCAGGACCATTTCGAAGACAGTCAGTTTGAAGAAATCGCTAGATCGCCAGCAGGGGGAAAGAAACTAAAACCTAATGCAATCCCTACACTCTTTAATGTGCCCGACCCACCCTCTCCTATCACGCCCCAGATAACTCTACCTATTAAACCAGAACCAGGTAAGGTACATGTACTCATGAGCGGTACATTCTCACTTCTGGCTGCTTTGAAAAATATTATGATCTTGCTGCTTTGAAATATATTATGATGCCACTGTCACAGGACTTTGAGGTAGAATTTAAATGTTGCTGCAAGAGAGTCACAGAGCCAAGTGTCCAAGTAGGACTACTTTTTGACAAAGCTGACAAAGGAATTAGTGGATTAGTAAATGTTTGATTGCATACTGTTTTTTTTCTTCTTTTGCTTCATGTAGTCTTGACTTTATGTACTTTACTTCTAGTGGAGAAGGACCTTAACGTGGGAGACCATGGCTATGCTCGACGACAGCCCAAACTGAGTCCAGAGGAGGAGGCAGGGCTGCATAGAGCAGAGGAGGAGCGGCCTTGTTCCCTCTGTCAGCACTACAAGGCCCAGCTGGAGCAGCAGCAACACCACACAGCAAGGCTACAGAGAGAGGCCAGTTCATCTTCATTTAAGCAAACTCTTTTTTTTCCTCTCACTGGGCTCAGGCTCACTTCAGAGTTATAGTCCAAGAATGAGTAGAACTAGTGTCTCGTGCTTCTTGTGTGACCATTTCTGAGATTACCATTGTGGTCGTGTGCTCACAACAGCCAAGACAAGTGTAAATAATGGCATTCTTACACTGATGATTTAAACCCTTGCAGGTAGAGGAAATGAAGAAACGTCTCCACAAACTAAACAAGATAGAGAAAGGACTGCAGATGTTCCTGTTTGAGGACCAGATCCGGGCTCTTACCTTGGCCAAGCGCTCACGCAGGGCTGTGTGGTCTCAGGACACCGTGCTAACTGCCCGCAAAATCCGCTGTGCCGTCGGGGTCAAAGGGTATGAGTTCCTCAGAGATCTTGGATACCCCTTGCCCTCCTACAGAACTTTATGCAACCGATTAGAACCCAAAACAATGTCTACCAGCATGCAGGAAGAGCTGGCTGAACTGGGCCTTGGTATCATGACGTCATGTGACAGTCCAGAGGACAGTGGAGCCAATGACGAAGGACTTATTGGTGTGATGACATAGAAGTATTCTCTTTTTTGTATTGTTTTAGAGTTTCATGTTATTAATATTTGGTTGAAGGCAATAACTGAGGTGGCTCTAAAGGTCATTTTTGCTTTGAAGCCTGATTGCATAAAGAGTGTGTGATCGAAGTTATTATTTCAATATTAAATTTCCAATGCATTTTTTAAAAGTTGCTGGTGGATTCTCATCTGAAGACATTGCACTTTGTATTTCCATCATGGGTAATACATTATTAGTAGCATAACTAATAACAATTAGAGAGCCAAAATATGCCGAATATCTAAGTAATGGTATTGAGCAGGAGTACATTTGGCCTCATTCCTTCAGCAGTGCGTTCATGACATTTATCAACTGCAAGAAAGTGACATGACTTCAGGAGAATTATCCACTTATAAATATGTTCTGAGTGTAAGATGAGATATTTTCTGAATTCCCTCACACAAAAAAACACTGAGCCATAAATTAATTGTTGTTCATGTTTTTAGTATTGTTTGACCTCGGTAGTGAAGAGGGAAGGTGAAAAAAGCAATAATTTGTGCTCTCTTTGCTCAAGTGATTAACTAAAGTAGGTTTACCTACCCAGAATTGGCTTTGTTTGGCGTACATGTTTGTGAGGGAGTTGGCAGAATCGCAGCACACTGCACCCCAACATGCCAATCCATTTCTGGCCAGCACAGTATATTTCATCCAAGTTCATTTCATTCAGAAATATTCACCTGTGCATCATGTTTTTTTCCCCGAGAAAACATGCACCATGACGTACGTTTTTTTCACTACAAACATTAACTGTGCCCTGTGGACACTCATCATAGCTTGCTTTTAAATAAAATTCTTGTTTTGACCACATGGTGGCGTCCAACAAAACAGATGTATGTACTTGCAGAATGATACATTTGTGCAGCATGCTATTACCAAAGCAAAGGTACTGTAAAATATTTTAAGAATAAATCTTTTCAACCTTCATAGCATATCTTTAAAAATGAATGCAGTTTCACATCTTAAAAATTCTCCGACACCTCATGATTTAAAATGACAGAAACAAAAACTGTTGACTAACCTTTTAATGACTAACCCTAAAATGTGTTTCCAGTGCTCGGTGTCATGGTGTCTGGAGAAGTTTACCAGAGACCTGAACTTTGGTCAAGTGAGGGGGTGGAAAAAAACAAAGCTGCAATGAGAGCTAAAATCTACATGCCTTGAGTAAACTCAATGTTAGCATAGCTTCATAACAAACACTAAGGGAATATATTCACCCTACAATCTCACTCGTCAGGGGCTCTACTGAAACTACCCATGGTAATTTGTGTGACAAAATCTAGGTTCATCCAATGGTCATACACATTTTCATGTAATCATTAATGTTTTGATGATAATTTGTATTTATTAAGGCATCCACATGATGTATTTTGAAATTGCCTAGCTGAATACATGTTTGCCTTTCTAAATATCAGGATTCAAATAAGATATAAATGCTTAAAATACATGGAGTGCATCTTGTTTTTCCTGGATTGAAACCACATGAACCAATAACCCAATGTTTACTTCAAGCAAACAATGACAAATGGCTAACAAAAAATGCTCCTGTAAGTGGAGTTTGAAGGTTATGTCACACACCCCACATTTTTAGGGCAAAACTGCAGTGGTAAGCTATCTTACCCAGTGATTGGCTCTGGGTGTTTGTTTTGGGGGCAGCTTTTGGCTCTGATGTGTACTTTAAAACCAGGGGGTAATCAGTGTGGATTGCTGTTCTGGATCATTCTGAGAGTCCCTTCAGGCATCAACACAGGTTTGTATGGTAGACCATTTTCAGTAGGTTGTCTTACTTTTTATTTGTAAATCTGTTTATCTGAATATTTCACTCTAAATAATAGAACAGCTTGGCCCTGTGGGCTCAGTTGTCTGTTAGCAGGTGAAGTAGGGAAAGGGGAAATGCAGGGTCTCAGGGCTCTGTGGCTCTCTGTGCTCCCTGCCTTCATCTGGGCATCGCCATTGTTGGTCGAGAGGGAAAATGGAACGTCCAGGATATGCAAGCTTGCCCCACGCTGGGAGATAGGGGGAAAAGCACCCATGGACGAGCTTCAGGGGCATATTGTGGTGGTGGCTCTTCTCAAAGCAAGCTGACACTTCTGCCTCACGCAAGCCTCCCGGTAAGGCCCAGTGAGATCAATGGCCGAGCTGTGAGTTCTGTAACTTTGACTTGTGAAGCGAGAGTGTATTCACTCTTTGCTCATTTTATGCACTGCGTCGTGTTTTTGTCTATGATTATCCAGACTTGAATGGGTGAGTAGTTTTGGATTGTAGCCATTAAGGGTGTGGTTAAAGTCAAGGCTGAGGCACATCACATCTGAAAAGGGTTAGCAATTGCCGTTCTTCTTTCTTTTCTTCACAGCATGTTTGTTTTCAAATCATAATTTTGTTCTCCTCAAGGATGGGAGGCTTGCGGGACAAGCTTGCCCAAAGCAAGCTGGCAAACGTGTCTTTCATGATAGTGAATGAGCAAGAGGGCAGGTCCAGAGCTATGTACTGGGAGCTGAAGAGGAAGGCAGCGGCGGGGATCCCCGTCTATCAACAGAGTCCACTGCAAGATGATGTCTGGTCCACCCTTCAAGGAGAAAAAGATGACGTCCTCATTTATGACAGGTCTCTAGCTTGTATACAAATCCAATTCATTATCCATCATGCTGACAGAGGACAATGATGGCAATGAACAACAAGGAGCAATTATCTGTTTAAAACTATGCATGATCGTCAGTGAATAGCGAAAAACAATTGTATTGATCAGGCTTTTGGTGAGTTTAAAAAGTGGATTGCACAAAACTGTTTAATCTTACGGTTAGCCTTAGCATTATCTAGATTCTGGTACACAATCAACCATGACATCCAATAGTTTAAAATACTGTGAGCTTTTCTAACCCCAGATCTTTTAGAAATATCAGTGAGCAAAGCAAACTCCAATGATTAGCTGTTGGAATTCCCTGTAACTATTGTTTCCACCCCCACCCACTTAGATGTGGCAAGCTGACGTTTCACATCGTACTGCCGTACAGTTTCCTGAATTTCCCATACGTGGAGGCCGCCACCCGGGCCACGTACCACAGGGATATCTGTGGATGCCCAGTAAGTGTAGATTGCCATAAAAAAACATACAAATCATCTCTTTGCATCTGATATGCTGGTAATACACTTTTATTCTGTCTCCAGTTACATTTGAACACTTCCTTTGAGTCGGGATTCAGGCCTACACACAATGACACCACGCCGTCTCCAAAGCCAACACCTGTGTCGGCCCATCGTGATGTAGCGACCCCGACAGAGCAGCAAGAGAAGACTCCTGCAGACACCACCCAGACAGAGGAGCAAGAGAAGACTCCTGCAGACACCACCCAGACAGAGGAGCAAGGGAAGACTCCTGCAAACACCACCCAGACAGAGGAGCAAGAGAAGACTCCTGCAGACACCACCCAGACAGAGGAGCAAGGGAAGACTCCTGCAGACACCACCCAGACAGAGGAGCAAGGGAAGACTCCTGCAAACACCACCCAGACAGAGGAGCAAGAGAAGACTCCTGCAGACACCACCCAGACAGAGGAGCAAGAGAAGACTCCTGCAAACACCACCCAGACAGAGGAGCAAGGGAAGACTCCTGCAGACACCACCCAGACAGAGGAGCAAGAGAAGACTCCTGCAAACACCACCCAGACAGAGGAGCAAGAGAAGACTCCTGCAGACACCACCCAGCTGCTCCATCAGCATTCCCACAGTGAGGGTGTTGGTGCCCCCACCCATGAAGCACACCATCACACACATGACCACCATGACCAAGCTGCAACCAGGGACGAAGATACCACAACAGAAAAACATCCCCGTGATCATTAATGCACTGCACTCGAGGTACTGCATTGGACGAAAAATGCAAACTGTTAAGAGAAATTCATTGGTCAACCGGTTAGGTCATAGTCACAGCTGTTTACTCTAAAGCTTTGTATTAGACATTCAGTTTCACCCAGTGGAATGGAAATGTGAATGCGGCTTCTCAAACTTACCGACAACATCAGTTGGGGAAATTGGTTATCAATGGGTTGTCATATATCTGTTACTTCCAAAGTGGATGTTCTGTCTTCTCTGGTGTTACAGAAAAACAGGGAATCATAAAGGGTACTGGGAAATGTAGTTTTGCAGGTACAATTATTCCACCAACTGTACTGCAGGAACTGTTTGTATGATTTTGTAGGTTACAGTTGTTTTTAAGACATTGAATCTGAACCATGTGGACTTCAGGCATTGTCCTTGAGATAAAGATAGGATATAATACTCCTCAGGCGCAGTACATACAAAACGCAACAAAGAAATATAACATAGGCCTAAAGTCTTAATTTCCCAATTGTTGCAGATAATTCATTGCCATCATTAAATCAGAATTTCAATTATAACTCACAGTCCATGTTTGGGGTTTGGCATACTCCCTTATCACCACTAGGGGTTACTGTGTGGAAAGCGATTTTGATGTTTCAGCCTCATACACCCTTGTCTTTTTCCTCCACCAATGCAACCTTCTGTTTGTTTAATTAATGCCATTGCCACATCAGTTATCATGGACCAGTCTGTGAACTGAGCTGAGCAAGTGATGTGAGTTCTTCTGGAGCTTCATGTGTGTAGTTCACAGGTTTCCTTGACCTCCCTGCTGCATATAATGAAATGTGCACTTGAAACCTAACCGAGGTGTGTGCGTATGGAAGCAGTGTGGCTGAGGTGTCAAGAAAATCATGTAATGCATAGACACATGTTAAGCTTGCCGCAGAGCTTTTCAAAACACGCACAGGGCTGTAAGTGGACGTACTGGCCATTTTCTTTACTTTAATATATTTGTTCAAGTATGCATGCATCATTTCAAGCATGATTTCTGTTCTAGTGTAGAATTTGCTCTTTGTGCAAGTTCAGTCCTAATAAAAGTGATTTCATCCTTTCAAATGGTTGTTACTAAAAGTACATAAAGTAATCCTGTCATTGCAATCTGTTGCACTTACAGTATGAGTGTACAAAGACATTGCATGAGGGGAAAGATGGAGGATGAAAACAACTGAACTAGGATACACTTATACATTTCAACTAAATATGTAGCCTACAGTGTCTCACTTTACCACAGCATTTGTCTCACTTTACCCTGCAGCCACTTTTTTAGAAAAAACAACATCTCTTAGCAATTCAGGCTAATCTTCACTAGCATCAATTACATGGTTTTATATGTTGGAAGTTGAGCAACATGTATGATATAAGTTTTTCTACCCGAATCAATTTGCTTTGACACAACAGTTGATTAAGTCCACATCAAGAAAATGTACTTTTACATGCAAAAAAACACATTTTTGTGCAAAAACATGCTTTCCACAGCACCAGCACCAACCTCTCCTTCATGGCAAGGGGGGAATGGGAAAGGCTTGAAAACATAATGGTCACTTGATCACAAATGTGTTACTTTGCCTAGATACAGGGGGTGTCTCACATTACCCGGTGTCTCACATTACCCGGTTTCTCACATTACCCCGCTCTCCCCCCCTATTCTGAAGTTAGTGTGTAGTGGCAGCCTGGCATTAAGGGATTGTGTTAATCCCTCTTGGAGCAACAGCCCTTCTTATCATCCACAAATGACCTAGTGACTTGATTGTTACACTGGTGTCCTGCCGGTGAGAGACGTTGATTATTGGGGGTAAGGGGTCTGACTGTATTGTATCTTTAGTGTCCAAAATGTTGGATTTGTAATTTTCTTGTCTGTTTTTGTCGACAGATGGCAGCATTTCGTTATTTATAGAATGACGAGAACGGCGGTAAGTTGTGCGTCTACCGATGCCACTTGTTTTGTCAGGATGTTGCATGGTCTCATAATAGGTTGACTAAGAAAATACGTTATCTGTTTTATGCACACCAAAACACGGTTCATTTATTTTTGTACAGGTATCTAAAGTGGCTTCGCCATGGCAGAGTCTCCAAACCTTATATCAGTGGATCCTGGATAATGGAGGTAGGCCTTATATAAAAGAGGAGTTCAAATGGCATTCATCAGTGCTTTCATCGGTCTTCTATCGTTGCCTGACTGGCCTGACCGTGACCAGTAGCAAAGGCGTATTCCATAAGTGAATATTCATGCATGCCCCCTGCATGTGCGGGATGTGTTAGTATTGAACGAGTTTATAGTCAAATACTCAGAATTAAAGGCCAACAGACTGTGTGTTGGGCTACGCTAATGTTTTCCAAATATTTCTGCAGGTTCAAGTAATCGTTTTAAGGACGTTTTAAGAAATTATATATTTAAAACAAAAATGTGAAGCCTTCTTTTATTGATGCTGCCAAAAAAAAATCACATAATATTAGCTTGTGAAAATCTAAATCTCAGGATTGTTAGTATTTTGTGTATTTAACCATGTATTTAAGAATTAACACACATTTAAAACATGCATGAAATATACATCAAATCTACTATTTTAAAACATAATAACACGTGTCCTTTGTAAAGAATAATACCGATGTGATTTATGACAAAAATGCACACCAATTCATATCAACATCTGGTGGCATTAAATGGGACACCTGACAACATTTATTTCCATTTAAGTATTGCAGTCCAAGACTGTTTGTTCAATTATTGGGGGGAAAAAACTATGAATCTCACTATTTATTGTATCCATTCAAGTAGGTAGGTTGAATGATGTCATGAATCTTCATGAGTTTAAGATGAAAACAGTTTTGACAAAACAACAAGAGAAATTATGTCTGTTGCTGACATGAAAGGTATTACAATGTTGTGTGTCCCTCAGACAAAAGGACAGATCCATGGTTGTTGGTGTACTCGCCCGTCCCCATTACATGTATCTTCTTGTGCTACCTCATTATTGTGTGGCTCGGACCAAAGCTGATGGCAAATAAGCAGCCGGTCAACATCAAAGCCATCCTCATCGTTTACAACTTCGCCATGGTGTGCCTCTCTGGCTATATGTTCTATGAGGTAGGTCTGAGTGGGGGAAATCCAAACATGACTATCTGCAAGGGTGTGGTTGTTGAACAGTAGGCTAACTAGTAGAGCTCATGCTTTTGTTCAGCCTCTTTGATGGCCCCAGCAATAGAGATAAATGTTGTGTAAAACCTCATGAGCCCTTTTCAGATGATATTTCGGGGGCCAAGAAGGGACCACAATGATAATGGAATTTGATGGCAGTTCTGTATCATCATAATGAAAGCAGGATTATTACAGGTGGTTCAGACAATACATTTGTTGTTGATTTTTTAATTCAGTATTAGATTGCTCTCTCTCTCTTTCTCTTCTTCTCCCCTCCTTAAAGTTCACTGCGACCTCCTGGTTGGCTAATTACAGTTTGCTGTGTCAGCCAGTGGACTACAGCAACAGTCCATTAGGGATCCGGGTAATTATTTATGAAATTCTCTCTTATTCGCTTTCCCCCCTGCTTTGCTGCTGTTTTACCAGTTGGTAAATCAAAAGTCTGGTAGAAGACACATGTAAAAAAACATGTACACATAATTGCAGTTGCACATTTATATATCAGGACCAAATCTACTTTCCTCTGCATTTATTAATCAATTTTTAATGCACCATCAATGCACCACCATTTCTGTCCTTATTTTAGTAAATGCGAAACATGACAGATGTAGTATTTCAACTAACTGTTCCTCCTCCATAGATGGCCAAAGTGTGTTGGTGGTTCTACTTCTCTAAAGTCATTGAGCTGAGTGATACAGTAAGTCAACACAATTGCACTAAGGTAGTAACACAAGGCCTTCAAGATTGTGCACTAACAATGTTAGTGAGTGTATGTGTATGTGAGTGTGAATGTTAGTGACAATGTTCTGTTCTCTCAGGTGTTCTTCATCTTAAGGAAGAAAAACAGTCAGTTGACATTCCTGCACGTCTACCACCACTGCACCATGATATTTAACTGGTGGGCAGGTGTCAAGTACGTGGCTGGAGGCCAATGTAAGTCCTAAAGCCAGACGTGCACTTGAAGCGGAGCTCACTCATGTTACACACACAGAAAAACATACACAGGGCGAAGGCATTGCGCTTTTCTGAGAGAACATTTCTCACGAGCTCAGGAATGCCAGATCACACTTCCAGTTTTATGTGGGCTGAAGGCGTGACTGATCTAAACATGGCTGACGAAACATTCCTTTTGTGCTGATGAATCACAAAGACGATTTCACATCTTAGGGAACTTTCTAACTCTGAAGCACCAACCTGTAGCCAAAACCTCCAGCTGAAGCCAATTAACATTTTGGCCGTGAAGGTTATTGGATTCATGTTTGCATCCACTTTTTTTTGTCAGTGCAGGTTTATACAGCTAGTGCAGTTTAAAAAGGGACGATAGTCAAAACTTATGATAGACTTAATTATACCCATGTTTTTTTTAACCAGTATTCAACTGAACAGACAGAAAACAGACTGAATCAGTATTTTTTTATACACCCGACCCCCAACTCATACACACTCTTGTTTTGTATGTGCGCATGTGTCTCTGTCTGTTTATTTCTATTTGTTCTATTTATTTGTATTTGCTCTATTCATTTCTATTTGTTTGTGTGTGGTCCTCAGCTTTCCTGATTGGACTCATCAACTGTCTAGTCCATGTGGTGATGTACCTGTACTATGGGCTGGCTGCCTGTGGCCCCCACATGCACCGGTACCTGTGGTGGAAGCGCTACCTGACTTCCTTGCAGCTGGTAAGGCCATGGCCGCCATTTACAAAACTTTGGGTCACATTGGTGTCAACATAGACAAAATTACAAAACACATACAAATCCTTACATCCTTTTCATTCTTTGATGGCTGTAGTGCACCCTGTTGTACCTGTGTGTAACTAAAATTACCTGTCTAGTGACTGCTGTGAGTAGCTGTGAATGAACCCATAGCAGCAGCATCTTTGGCAAGCACAGCCAGGAAGATGCACCCAACTATGCTACAGAAGGCAGCAATACTAACCACTGTACCTCTGTCGCCATTTACCACACACAGTAAATGTATCACGCTCAAGAGTGGTATCTATAGGACTGTAACAGGCAAACCAACGGATCAAAAGTTTGTTCTTAGGGTCTGATAGCTGCTTGGCTTAAAATATTGGTCAGGCAATGAAATATGCCACGATTCTCTTCTAAAGACTCATTCTAAGTCAAGGGGGAATATTGCAGAAAAGGTGAATTTTATTCCAAATACAGAGCACAGCAGGGGTCAGCATTAGGGCTACAGTAGACTTCTATGTTGTCTTGTTATTTCACTTACTGAACTGAAAACATCTATACACTTTTTGTTCTACTATAGCTCTGAAATTGTAGCATAGAACTGTCATGAAACATGTTGCAGCATTTCAGATTGTTGTGTTGTGAATTAAACTTTATTTGGAAATTTCATACAGGAGGTAACACAATGTGCCTTTTACAACATATAGCCTACTTGAAAGAGGTGACATACTTGTGTCTTCTTTTGCAATGCAACACATAATTATGCACAAAATAGAAGCTACAGCAACACGTAATTGATGTATTTTTTTAGTGCTTCAAAATGTTTGTTTTTCAGTTCATTGTTTTTCAAATGCTGAATGCCACAGTAGTCTTGCAAACCCAAATGCTTGGGCTACAGCATGTGCTATAGTTATATGAAGTGTTTGGTGGTTGTAGTGCATTTTGCATGAAAGGCGCATGTTTGTAAAGCACACTGTGTAAAGTTTTGAAGAATTGAACATGGAAATGAGTGTGAAAATTGTTGTAGTGTTAGGGTTGTAGTCTGTCACCTGATGGGCAAGGGTTAGCAATCCGCTACTGCTGTTGAGCAATCACACTTATTCTATTCTTCCGGAAATGCATTAATTACCTGATAACTACTACCACTACTTCTTAACTACTATAATGTAGTACCCAAGGGAACTTCATTCAAAGGTGCAATCCAGTGTAATTGGACTCCATGTCTTTATCATTGCAGATTCAGTTCTTCATTGTTACTCTCCACACAACCTACAACCTCTTTGCCGACTGCAACTTCCCGGACTACATGAATATGGTGGTGGTGGCGTACGCCCTCAGCCTCATCGCGCTCTTCGGCAACTTCTATTACCAGAGTTACCTTGCCAAAAAGACCAAGAAGGCATGACAGCACGTGTGGAAATACCCCAGCCACAGATCTCCTTCACCTGACACAGCACTACACACTCTGAGATGCTCCAAGTGAATATGTATACACCTTGTGGAAATAAAAGGCATGAAGTGACACCTTAATACCTCTGATCTCTTGTGGCTCAGGGATCAGGTTTGGTGAAAGCTATCTTTTGAAAGCAGTAGCCCCAGATACTCCATCTGCGCACTGTGTCACAGTATCTTCCCTAACCGCACACACACACGCCAAGCACACACACACACGCACACACACACACACACACACACACACACACACACACACACACACACACACACTCACACTCACACACACACACACACACTCACACTCACACTCACACTCACACTCACGCACACATGCACAAACACACGCACACACACACACATAAAGAGGGCACTCTCTCTCTATCCCATCCCCCTCACTGGTCATTAAGGGATGTAGTGCTTGCTGCGCTCTGGTGATCTGGCCAAATTGAAATGGATCCGACTCTCTTCCTCCTCCGCATTCTACTTATTTATCTCATCTCCCTTGCTGACACCTCATCTCTCAGGGAACTCTGTGAACAGGGAAGGGACCAATCAGGGACCGCCAAGGAGGTGTGGTCATGTGTGAGGGGTCCACCCCTCTGTGTTAGCCGAGTGGAGTCAGTTGTACTCGCTGTGCTGTGATAGGCCCACACCCCTCCCCCCCTCCCTACTGCCCTCAGCTGCACTGCATTACAGCACAGGCCATCTGGGTCACGAACATGTAATTCATTCACTTCCGATGACTTCTTTGTTCTACATGCGCGGCCCTCTGCATGGTTTCATTCCGTTTCATTCACACAGATACAGATGAATGAGTACTCCGGCTCTCAGGGGGTTGTTTTCCTTAGACCACAACGACAAGATATCTTAGCAGTACAATGAGAGTTTTCTGCTTCCAGATGCCTGTCACTGGGGTCCCTGGTGCATATTAACCTTCTGGTTTCCGAAGCTTTTAGACATATTTTCCAGACACTTGATCCTTTGAATTGCTGGTGTTACGGAGAATCACCCAACCCTCTCCGATGGGGAGTGGGTGCACACTCGGAATATGAACAAAGTGTGCCAATTATGGAGTCAGCAGCCTGTCATGTCACATCCAACAACAGGCTATGACAATGGAGGCGGACAAAATAAAGAAACCACAGAGAATGATTGAAACGCCACAGCAAATCACCCACTCTGTGTATAAAACAACTACATCAGCCTACACTACTCGCTTACAGATCTCGGTGAAACATACATGTCCTTGCTCTGCATACATGCTCTATGCTCAGTGTTTTTAATGGATAGTTTCATAATCCAATTGTGTTAAGGCTATTATACAGATCACTCGATTCAATACTTCATGCTATATTCTCTCTCTTCCCGCTGTATATTGCTACCAATTCATTCTGTCCGAGTCGATTCAGCATTGGACTGGAATGCTTGGAGCTTGAGTGCCTTTGAAGTGGTTAGTAGCAATGGGGTCGAGTGTAGCCCGCTCTGACTAGCGTATGTGTCTGCTAATCTGAACACCTCCTCCCAAGCCCAGTCTCTGTTGGGGTCATGGCAGCAGGCATTAACCCTGGGAGCAGAGCGAACTTACAGTTTTCATGTCAGGTGCTGAATATACAAAGCTATAGGAGTGTGTTTGTGGCGACCAGTCGCCATACCGAAGGAGTCTTTGAGCATGTGGGAGTGGACATTGCAGACTCATCTACATCAAATGAAAATGCCTGGAAAGCTTGTGCTGTATCCCTGTGCTGTGTCTCCTTGTGCTGTCTCCCCCTGTGCTGTGTCTCTCTGTGCTGTCTTCTTGTGCTGTGACTCTCTGTGCTGTCTCCTTGTGCTGCCTCCTTGTGCTGTCTCTCTGTGCTGTCTCGCTGTGCTGTGTCTCTCTGTGCTGTCTCCTTGTGCTGTCTCTCTGTGCTGTCTCGCTGTGCTGTGTCTCTCTGTGCTGTCTTCTTGTGCTGTATCCCTGTGCTTTATCCTTGTGCTGTCTCTCTCTGTGCTGTATCCCTGTGCTGTGTCTCCCTGTGCTGTCTCCCTGTGCTGTATCCCTGTGATGTCTCTCTGTGCTGTCTCTCTCTGTGCTGTATCCCTGTACATATCCCTGTGCTGTATCCCTGTGATGTGTCTCCCTGTGCTGTATCCCTGTGATGTCTCCCTGTGATGTCTCTCTCTGTGCTATCTCTCTCTGTGCTGTCTCTCTCTGTGCTGTATCCCTGTGCTGTGTCTCCCTGTGCTGTATCCCTGTGATGTCTCTCTGCTGTGTCTCTCTGCTGTGTCTCCCTGTGCTGTATCCCTGTGCTGTCTCCCTGTGCTGTGTCTCTCTGTGCTGTCTCCATGTGCTGTCTCCTTGTGCTGTCTCCCTGTGCTGTGTCTCTCTGTGCTGTGTCTCCATGTGCTGTCTCCATGTGCTGTCTCCCTGTGCTGTCTCCCACTGCGATGGGGGCAGCTTTCTGACAGCCTGTCCATATAATTCTACCTGTTTAACTGAGACCTCCGACACCCTCAAAGGAGAGACTCAAACTGGTGTATTGTCCAGGTTCCCCAAGTTATACCTCTCTTGAAGTCAATAGACAGCCGTCCTCAGGGTAGGCCATTTAAATGCCAATCTCCCAGTGGCAGCAGTCAAATGAAAGCCATCTTTTCAAGTCATTGTCATATAAGTAATAGCCCATTCTGAGGGTATTTTTAGCTTTATAACAGAATTGGAGAGATTGAATGATGCTATTTGAAAAGAAGACGGCCTTTCAAAGTATGAGATGTTGTCTGGCATCCTATCTGGCTGTGCTATTAGAATTCCATATTTCACAAGTTCTGCTGATTTGCACATCACAAAATACAATGGACTACACATGTTTGAGTGCATTATCCCTCCAACCATCAGCTTCTGAACACGGATCAGTTATTTCTTTGTCCTCAAGTATGGTAGCTAATGGTGAGATGATTCAGTGGTGATGCAACAAGATCGATTCCTGTTCTTCCCTGTTCACTTCCCCTCCTGTCCTCTGGAGCTGTCTGGCTGGTTGTTTTCCCCCATTGCTACTGAACAGCTTCATCTGCTCTTCTGTATATACTTTAATTTAAGCATGTGTGCCTAATTTTTTGTTACTACTTTTCATGCAAATGCAGTGAGTGCTGTTGTTTCAACTGTCCACATAGTTGCCATGGATACCTGATGCCACTATGTCAAGGGCATGGCTGTAAGCACTCACAGCAAGCTTCATGTTAATTGACCATTTAGATTGGCCAAGATATGAGCTAACTTACAATTTGGCAGCTTTGATACGTTGTAGCAGATGTAGCAGTCGACAACTTTTTTGAGCCTCTGTCTAAAGATCATCGGTGTCAAATTTGGTAAATATTCGACAAGGTTTATGGCTGCTGAAAACTTTGCTGAATTGATCCAATCTAATATGGTGCCCACATAAATTTGGTCGACATGATTGTTTGTCATGTCCCATAATTGGGATCTCATCAGGCATAACAACCTGTTCTCTTAGGTCAACACATCAATACTTATTAGGAAAAACCGGTTTTGACCTATTACAGCGTTTTTGTTGCACCATGTCGGGAAGAGGTCCTGAGTCCACATAATAAGTTAGGTGTCAATAAATTAAACAGTTGCTGAGATATACACACGGTTTGTTACCATTACAAAAATCTAATTTGGTATAAATTGGAAAGAATTTTTGGCCTGTGAATAATTTTTGAACTTGTGAAAATGCAATATGGCAGCTGCAGTTGCATGTCTCGGCAGTATTTCTAGACACAAAAATGGTTTTCTGATGTTAAACCATCAACAGTTATTAGCCAAAACACATTTTTCCTTATTGCAGCATGGTATTTTTATCTATATTAAACATGCCAACACCTCAGACTGAAATATCCATTGCATGTAACGCAGACGCCATGTAAACAGTAGTAATTATCACATGCTGCCGGTGCCTCTACTCTAAATTTCATATTATGAAAATACTCAATGGCTTGCATGTTAACACATTCGAGTAAGATGCACTTTAAATCAGGGTCGTTACGGAGTCTGATTATCAACATTGTCCATTTTTCATAAAATCCTCATGGTGTCTGAGGCTTCCAAGCACTCAAATGTTTGTTTTCTTTCAGATGCTGTAGTATGGGTCCTGTATGCAGTGGTGTAGTCCAGTATATACGCAGGTATACGGAGTATACCCACTTATTTTTCAGTCAGCATTGCGTATACCCACTTTTAAAAACAGGGCGTTTATCTTGTGCTATAGGCTGCTTAAAAAAAATGCCAAATTAAGAGTATACCCACTTCTCCAGGAACCACTACACCACTGACTGTATGTACCTGTACATCAACAGTGGCTGTGTCTCCAAAGTACTCCACTGCTGTGTCGCTGACTGCATGGTTTTTCTATCAGGCCTGGTTCGTCTGCCATTGATCATGTTAGTCAGAGAGGATGGCCTTGGACTGGGTTTGGGATCAATCTAGATGTCCACACAGGCAGCATTTGTCTTTGCCAGGGCCTCTATCACAGAGCATTAAACCAATCCAGATTGCCTTATCAATCATGCTTAGAGGAGGAGGGGGGGTCAACACCTATTTATATTTTCTTTTCTTTTTTTGTAGAAGTAGTTCAAACGAAAGGAGTTTGAGAGGACAGGCATGAACAATAACCCAAGAAAAAGAAGTGGTTGGCGATGACAGTTAGGCGTGATTGAAACTCACACATCAGATGGAAAGACGGAAGGCAAGCGGATGAGTGAATCGATATGAATTCTGTGAAAGGGAAACAGTACAGGTTATGGAAGTCCACGTCTGATTGCTGTTTGCTCTCCAGATTGGCTGAAAGGTTTTGCCTCCCCACTGAGTTGACCTTTAACAGGTTCATGTGGCTCACTAGTCTCCCTCTGCGTTGAAATTTTCATCAGCTACTCTGTTGTTAGGCTCAATTGCAGTGTGCTGTTTGCACACACGTGCGCACAGAGAGCGAGAGAGAGAGAGAGGGAGGAGGGGTGTGTGTGCTATTAAACAGTGTGCAAATTATTTTCCCCATTGATCATGGAGGTAGCCATTATTCCCTGAGTTTACCTATTGATCAGGGAGGTGGCCATTAAAAGATTGCACCAGGATGTGCTCATGCATAGCGCCTCAGGTTTTTCTGAGCTCCCACCCACCCCCTCTGTGATAGGTAACTCCCTCCTCTTCCTCAGGTTACCATGGCACCTTATCTGATGGTCAGGAGTTTCAATCACATGTGACTCATTACCCCCCCCTAGTGTCTCCTGTTGACCTTAAAACATTAGATCAGGCTATCCTCCATCCTCCTCCATGCATTGGGGCCCGAGTATTGAATTAGCGCAGCTGAAAACATAAACTATGTGTGTCTTTAGCTGCCTCTGGGCACTTCCCTCTCTTTGAACTGAATGTCTTAAACGTTTTAAAGCAAGCTAATGCCTCGGGTCAGTTATGGGTCAGTCCTGCCAAAGACAGATGACATCATATTCATAGTGTAATTACCCCTGGTGAAAAGTGACCCACTCAGGCTGCTGCTGTGAAAGGCACTTGCAGCCATTTTGCAATGACCTCTGCATGTGTATAAGGCGGCTACACTTAAGAGGAGACATACGGCCAGGTTTTGTGGGTTAGAAATGAACAACTGTCTACAAAATTTCACTAGATCCTATCTCTCAGTGTTTCAGTGTTTTCTTTTCCTGTAACACGTTTTCCCATGATCTGTTGGTGTATTCATTATAACTCTATGCAAAGTCTGCTTGCACCATAGGATCAATGGGAGTCTGTTTTCCCCACCGCTCTTTTATCTTTGGCCCACGGCACAGAACAAAAAAAAAATAGAATTTCCATTTGCCTCTTGACAAAACAAAAGGCTAATATATTTATTTTTCCGACCCCAGCTTTATTTTTAAAACTGTGACCATGAAACGGATGAAGATGCATGTGGACTGGTATGTGAGCTAGGGGAGGGTCCTACCCCAGCCCTTTTCTTTGCAATGTCCCCTCATCACCAGACCATTTCTCTCTGCATAATTCAGAGAAATAGCCTGGGTATAGCTTTTTCTACCCTTCTCTCTCTTTCTCTCTCTCTCTCTCTCTCTCTCTCTCTCTCTCCCTCTCTCTCTCTCTCTCTGTGCACCACACTGAAAAATACCTCTGCTCGCACAGAAACACACTTTGCCTGACACAAAGACAAAGGACCTCGCACACACATGTGTCTCCCAAGTCTCTGGCAATATTAAATATTAATATTGGCATAATTTCTGCTGCTCCCAAGGAAGAGCGGAGAGCAGGCTTGTGGCCATCAGTGTGTTATGTGTTTGTCCCAGTGGCAAGACGTTTGTCAAAATCAATTCTTAGTTGGGCAAGAGAAACAGCCGGTGTTTAAAAGCTGGGTTTCAGCGTTGCCTGGCCCTGGTGTCTTTCAGCTCAGACTTGGCTGATTCATAGCTGCATCTCTGCATTGTGGTCATGGCTGTTTGTTGTTGTGTTGTTGTGTGTTATCTGCCTTTGAATGTTAAATGTTTCTTTTGAATGTTGTTTTGTGTGTGAGTGTGTGTCTTTGTGTGTGCACTGTGTGTGTGTGTGTGTGTGTGTGTGTGTATCTGAGTTTCTGTGAGATCTTGCAGTCTTGTGTTGTTTATGCATTATGCATATTCATGGCAGTGTTTTGATCATGCGAGATGCTTTTCCATGTTGTTGTGTGAGATACCCCAGTGTTGTCTGCTCAGAGGTGCTTGTTTGAGGGAGTTAGCGAGTAGCAGCCTGCCGCATTTAAAGCCAATAATTATTCATGCGCTGAGCAGGCCCAGGCCCAGCCCTGGCTAGGACGGCAAGACACTTTAACATCAAAGCCCGAAGACGCTCATCCAGCCCTCCTCTCTCCTCTCTCTTTCTTTCTCTCTGTCTACCCTCTCTATCTCCCTCCGCCCCTCCTCTCTCTTTTTATCCATCTCCCCCTCTCTCTCGCTCCCTTTCCTCTCATAGGAGTGTGCTCCTCTCCTTTTGAATCTCTCCTCCTTTCACTCCTCATCTCTCACTTCATTGAGTGATGCCCCACCCCCTCCCTATCCACACACACACACATACACACACACACACACGCACACACACACACACACACATACACACACACACACACACACACACACACACACACACACACACACACACACTCTCGGGGTCACCTGACGCAGCAGATAAGCCACAGAGGGCTGCAGGCCCCCTCTGGGCGTGCAGTAGAAGTGAATTACAGCAGCGTTCCGCGTTATTAAACATGACACTCCGCAAAGATAATGGAGCCTTTCTTCATCCCCATTTGAAATCCTAATCTCATTTCTTTGATTAATGGGACCTGATCTGCATATCAAGGGCCCTTTGCTAATTTACTCTGGCAAATCCCCTTTTATGAAGCGCTCGCAAAATCATGAGGAAAAATAAATAATATCTATATATTTACATATCTGTCCTCACGATCTTCCTCGCGCTCCTTTTGAATCTTGTCAAATGATGCATTCAGAGTTCGAATGAGAGGCACAAAATGGCGGACACATTACAGAGGCTGGTGTGCCTGTGTGTTGTGATTCCAGATGTACCGAGCTTCACTGAAAGGTGGAGAGAGTTTGGACTCCCCTTCCTTCTCTTTGGCCCCCCTCCTCTCTTTCCTCTCCTCCCCCGTGGGCGTACCACTCCATCGCCCTGGTCCTTCCAGCATCAGGAACTATATGTGACCTTTCCAGCTCAGTGGAGCCAGCCAGGCCTGAGGAGGCCAGGGGCTCCCCCTCCATCTGAACCCCCTCCCTGCAGGCTCCGTCAGCGGGAAGGGCAGAGGCACTGTCCTGGGTTAATAATAAAAGACTCCCTCTCAAAGGTACTCGTGTGTATGTGTGTGTTTGTGCATGTGAGAGAGAAAAGGAGAGTGAGAGAGAGAAAAGGGGGGTAAAAATGGTGGTTATGGATGCTTTTTACTCTCCATCACTCTCCCTCTCTTTCATTAATGTGGATGTGACCGGAGAAGAATGTTTCAGCTGGAAGCAGCGTCTCAGGGGCAGAGGTTCTAACACATAGCTGCTCAATGGAAACACTTTAGTATTGATCAAAAGCCATTGAGGAAGGACAAGGCATTTCCTAACCCTGCCAAGAGTCTCTGACACTTTGCCCAGAGAAGGAGAGAGCCTGGCAAAGAGGAGGAAGAGTGAAAAGGGAAGAATCTCTTCTTTCTATCATTTTTTATCAATTTCTTTTTAGTGGGTCACACTCCATCATCACAAGTCCGAGGTTGATTTGTTTGGTTGTTATCAAACCACAAACAACCAAATAAATGGATGACCATGACCAGCAGGACCTCGAAATCATCACAAAGAAGTCGATGGCCAAATAAAAACTCCTCAGCATCCTACCTTGACAGGGGAGGCCTGACCTCTGCTATCCTGTATTTTCTGCATTGCTTCATTGCGGGGGAGTGAAACACAAAAGATCGTTCGAGAGAGTCCATGACTGCACATGATTAGTGTCCTTACTGTTCAGGGACCTTTTCCTTTAAGAGATTGCTTTGTGAAACCAGCCCTCATGAACTGCATTCAATTTATTGGAAAAGATATTCAGAAGCCGCATTTTCTCCCCCTCTTATGCTGTTCCTATACCTAATCCATGGCCCTTTGCCAGAGGCACAATACGTTAATTAACCAGCTCATCTCCAGAGCACCTCAGAGGAACTTGAAAGCCAGAGATGACTTATTTATGGGTTAATTAATAAGATGAGAGAAAGGTAAACACGGTGGGAATCAATTTTTGCCAACGCCGCCACAAGGTCTGCCGTGAGGAAACCTGGAGAGCTCCGACTCCTCAGATGTGCTGCTTCAGACAGAAAACGCGGCATACTCACAGCCCACAGCTCCGCGGAAGGTTCTGGAACAAATGAAGGAGGGGGCTCGGCTGGCAGAAGCCCGAACAATGCACTCGCAGCTTTGCCTGCCTGGACAATTAGGATGTGAAATGGGAGGGATCATTTAGACAAGCAAAGTAATGGTTGTCTCCCTTTCTTTCGCCTCCTCAGACCGTGGAATGAGCAGTTGTGTGGTTAGAAGGGAAAATACTATTAGGGCTTGATCTCTCTTGCTGTCTGGACTTGCGATATTTGGCAGCATTTCTCAAAACTGTTTTGTCAGTAATGCTGTGGTGCGGTGTTATATTTTTGTCCTCTATAAATGTACACATTGTATACATTTATCCAACCCAGTGGAATGTTAACAGTTACCAGTTGTGACTCAAGCGGGGAAAAACACAAGGCTTAAGTACAAACAGAACATGTGAATGACTTAGCCAGCTCATTACTCCGCAGTTCAAACATGGCAGATTGGCTCTGCTTCTACATGGGCCACAAGGGCTGGGCATGACAGACAGAGGCTCCTTTAGCAGAAGTACAGCAGCCTAGTTCAAAAAAGCTGATTACAATCATGCAAGCTAAATTACTTTGCAGAAGGAGAAAATAACCTGGCTAAGATAATGAGCGGGTGAAGCCCCCCGTGTGATTGGCACTCCAAGCATAAATAACCTGGAATTATCCATAATAACCATGGTAACAGCATGGTAATTGCCAGAAAGTTCTCTTGTCTTTGAAAAAAAAAAAAAAAAAAACGAAGCAGAAATTAGTCCTTGCACAGTTAAGTCTCCATTAATTGTATGCATTGTATGCATTGTGTGCATTTATTTATGTCACCAAAGGCCTGCAGACGTTCGGTCTCAGAGGGGTCCATTCTCTTGCCCAGAATGAAAGTAATTACCACAGGGACTTCCCCCAGCCCCTTAAACGATGGAATCAGATTCTTCCATAATCCACAAGTCCACAGATAAGGACGGCCGAGGCACTCAATGATTTGAAGTGCCAACGTTTCAAAGACGCAGAGGTTTTTTTGTTTTTTGTAGTCTCCCCACAATGTGTTCCCCTGCTGCTATGTGGCCTCTGCGAGACTGCAGACTCTTTTTCCACACTGCTGCAGCTGCGGGAAGGACTTATGGTCTGCTCCTCTCACGGCTATCAGTGGAATGGGCCTGGGTTGGAGAATAGGTGATGGTATGGTGCTAGAGGTAGAGCTGGTGCAATGGAGTCTTCCCACACATGGCTGTGTCTTAGCCAAGATTAAGTGGAAAACGGTCATATTTAGTTTTCATGTAAAAGCAAAGATTTCATGTAAACTAGGCTACACATCTTTGATAGCTACAGTGGGGAGTAGATTTGGCTTCTTTGTACAGAATGTATGGTATTGTAGCATCAAACTGTTTTTATAAAGTCTTTTTAAACAGGCATCCATCATGGATATGGAGTGAAGACATTTAATAAAGAGCAGAAATGATCTGGAGCTTCTGAAACCGGAGCTGCGTAGAGCAAGGCCTGAGACAAGCACAGCTATGGAGCAGAGGCATGCTGCCCACCGCTGTCAGAGTACTGTGCAGTTTTTTTTTTGGTTGTTATTAATTGATAGGTTAGTGAAGAGTGGGAGAAGAGGTGGGGAGTGGACTGGAGAAATGACATCGGACCGGATTCGAACCCGTGTCCTCCGTGGGTGTCAAGCCCGAATGTGGTCGAGGCTACTGTGTGAGCTACAGTGCCCCATCTAACGTGCAGTTCTATCCACCTGCAGGTGAAAGGAAAACTACAAGCCTCTGCGTCATCTTACAGGCATGTTCGCTTCATGGAAGTCATACCTGCATCCATAATGCATTAGGGTTTTATATGTCATACCGCAGAGCTGACAGTCTCCTTGAAAAATTCTTGATAGACCTAGTCCAGATTTTTGAACAACACCGTCTCCATGATGACGGAGGGAGGAGTCCTGGGACTGACCGAAACCTGATCCGAAAAACCAAAACTGACCGCTATCTAATCGCATTGCTTTTGAGTGCTGTCACAATTCAAATGCCTAAATGTCCAAATTGGCTCTAACGACTAACATTACGTTTTTGATCATAGCCGAGCACGGCCATTTTACGGGGGGCTTTTGTGCGTTCAGCATGTGGCCCCTTCTTCATCCCTGTGGCCGTCTCACCACAGGGCTGTCAGAAGAAGGCGTAATCCTCCGATTATGAAAGATATTATGCAAACGTGCATTCAGCTCGGCCTTTTCTCTCCGCAGCTTTAAGGCGACGGAGAATGCTCGGCATCCACAAAGTGGGAGCGTGCCGCATACGAACGGAGAAGAAAAGGTGGAGAGAGGAATGAGTGGAGCGTAGGGAATGGTGAGGAGAGGGTGGAGAGGCAGAGCGCAGTAAAGGAGGCCGGGGGGCCCCCAGGATGCTGGGCATTGCTGAGTGTCTTTGGGGAGGGGGGGGTATCACACACATCTCTTCATGTTTAGAGTGAATGAGCGGCTAAGAATCCATGACCATGTTTGTATGGGTGGAACTTCCTGATGAAAACGGAACAAGCGTTACTCTTCAAGAGCACTGTCAGATCAGATGAAGTTTTAAACGAACCCTCTGGTCGCTATCAGTGTTGGGACGGAGGATCAGGACTTGATTTGCCAGGACCCCCTCCACCCACCAGTAACCCCCATGCACACACACACACACGCACACACACACACACACACACACACACACACACACACACACACACACACACACACACTCTGTGAGGGGACAGTGCAGGCCTTTGTTCCCCCTCCTCATTGCTCACATTCCCAGAGCAGCCAGGCCTCACTGCCAGGCACAGTTCACAGGGGAGGGACAGGGCCCAAATCCAGCCCCCGGGGGTAGCCCTTTTCACCCCCAGAGCTCGGCCCATGGCTCCAGGATTTATTTAATGAAATAGGCTCTGGCCCAAACAATGGCAGTGGACGGAGGTGCTGCAAGGTAGTACTTATAGGACTGAGGGGGAGTTTAAAAGACGGACCTTTGTTTGAGAGGGTGTGGAGGGTATTGTGTGAGAGGAATGCAGCCTTTGTTTCGACTATAGGAATATAGCCAACAGTCTGTTACATATGCTTATGGCAACAGTAATACACGTAAGTATATATGCACAGATGCTTGTACTGAAAGCTGAACATACAGTGATGTTATACATACCATGATGGTGGGTGATGGGAGGCGCTGAATAGGAATGTAGTCTAAGAATGATTAAAAACATAGAAAGGCAGTGGCTTCTGGACCACATTGTACCAGCAAACACCCTATACAACAAATTGTTGTTCATGTGTGCTGATAAGGTCAAACTTGCTGTTTAACATATTTTAAAATGAAATAATGCAACAATGTTCTATTCAGCTCTTTTTGGTAAGGTAGCCTCAATCTCAGTAGAAGTATATTCTAGTAGGTGTATTTGGATGTATTTGACCTCCTTCCATACACAAAGTACAGTCCTACAGCGTATCCATCCTATATGAGTTGTAGTTAAAGTCTATTGAACTGTCTGTGCAGTATAGGTGATGCTGCAGGCCTATAATGGCACAAAAGATGGGTGATTGTATTCCCCGATTGGAACAATAGACTTTTGTAGGCGAAACTGAAGACCAGGCTATATAATGAAATTCATAGTAATGTATTTAATGACGTAAACTAATACAAATTTGAATAAGCACTCCAAAACAGTAAATGTCAATTTTTTCTATTATTATTTAATGCCACACATACCATGGCATACCCTGGCTATGGTGCCCACATGCATGTACACATGCCCGTGTACATGTGTTTACCTCTCCTCCGTGTTTGGTAGTGGGGGGCAGACGTGTGGAGGACCAGTGCCCCCGCAGCCCCCTGGGGTGGCCCACGATCCAAAAGAATTGGAGCAGACATCTCAGGAGCAGCCAGCCTCCCCATGCTAATGGAGATGTGGTGTAGGGAACATCCCCCCGAGGGACAGTGAGCTGTAACAAATCATAGGGACGTGCACGGAAATATGACATCTTACCCGCTGCTGGCATCACAAATCATTTACACCAGGATATACACACACACACACACACACACACAGACACACACACACACACACACACACACACACACACACACACACACACACACACATACACATACACACACACACAACAAATTCTCCCAAACGGGCTCTGACAAGCAGGCCCCACCCGACCCTTCCTCTCCTCTGCTCTCTGTGGCATCCATTTTGTGCAATGCAGAACCTAAACAGGTGAATCGTCGTGCTATTGTTTGCCCTTTGAAACAAATGCAGGTTTATTTTTTTCCGCAGCCCAGTCACAGTCAGTGGCCATGAGCACCATGTGGCCACTCAGGTATTCTGTGCGAGTGTCATGATTAGTGGCAGTACATCCTTTTGGAGTGATTGGGAGGGTCTCAGACGGCAGAGTACTCTGGCTTGGTGGATGGCAGCCTCAGAGGGATTTTGGAGGTGACTGCGGGGGAAAGTTAAAGGGAGGAGGGCGAGGCAGCTCCTGAGAAGAGAGTGGGCGGGCAAATGTGTCTGATGTAGACAGGAATGAACTGCGACAGCTCGGGCTAAGGACGAAGGAAGGAGCTTATTTCATGGCTGATTTGTTTTAATATCTGGAGCAACAGCCGGAGAGTGCAGGGCAGAGAGAGAGCGAGAGAGAGAGAGAGAGAGAGAGAGATCGATGGAAGGCAGAAGAAGAGTTGAGGGGCTAAGAGGGGGATGAGAGCTTTGGAAAGGATGAGACTGGGGAATGGTATGAGAATTACAGTAAGAGGACTACAGGAGTGGAAATGGAGAAAGCGAAAGTAGAGGAGAGAGAGAGAGAAAGAGAGAATAGTGGGTGCTTAGAATGGATGGATGAGTGTTGGCAGGTGGTCATGGCTGATTTGAATAGAAAAACAACTTGAAAAACAAGGAGAGAGGTACAGAGAGAAGGGGTGAAAAAGAGAATAAAAAGAAGGAAGAGAAAGATAAAGCTAACACAGTGGTCCAGGTGTTCTATTTTTTTTGCATTTAACCACCTGGAGGAAGATTTTATTCCCCTTTGCTACAGTCAGTTCAATATTTGAGATGTACAGTACAATAATGACTGCATTCGACTGCTCTAAAAGCACTTCTGACTGCAATTACTGTGGCGATTAAAATTCAGAAGTGTCCTTGTCTCCATTGGTCTCCCTTTAGCTGCCTGTATGAATCATCCTTGTCTTTTTGGGGTGGGGGGGGCTTTGGAACAGCACTTCTTCTTCCAAACTCTTCCTCTTTGAACACTGTTTGGAGCAGACCGAATGCAATTCTCTTTGCCTCTCCACCACCTTTTTGTTCCACACATAAGTGTGGCTTTTGAAAATCCATCGCAGATTTCCAAGTACCCATCCTCCTTTTTCTATGGTCGCTCAAGCACTGCGCCTGGAGTATGTTGGGGGAGAGCCAAAGAGGCATGGTTGTTTGAAAGGCGTCCTTGAACACACTCAAACAACAAAGAGTACTCTCACATAATGCACCGCTTCCCTTCCGATCCAATCCGCCACTGGTGTCATTGGGCCAGCGCATAAATTGATGGGACTATTAGCTATTTGGGCGAACGCCACTCTTTCCTCTCACCCCCTCCGCCTTCCGCGAAATGACAGCTGGTCGCCATGGCACCTGCTGTGGTTCTCCATGCCCGTCTGCCTTGACGTTCCAACTGTGATCTGTGTCTGTGTGTGTCTTTGTAAGTGTGTGTGTATTTGATGTGATGTCTCTCAGTTGCCTCTTCCGCCGAGTGACCTGGGCGTGTCAACCGGCGTAGGCGTCAAAACCCGACCATCGGGTGCCACGACCGGAAACTGAGCCTCTCAATCTTTCCTGATCGGGCCTCAGAGTTCAGGGCCCCTTGTCTCACTCTTTCATCATCATTAGTGACAGCATAATGTCGCCTGTATGGATGATCTCGCTTAGAGCTCGGAGGGGCTTTAAAGCCCTTGCTGGTGAGTCACTGCGGGACAAACTGGAGACAAGAGAGAGGCGGCTTTGTGCGCGAAAGTCCCTCCCTTCCTCTGACGAGGACGGAAATAATTACCTCCTTTCAATTATGGCTGAATAACTTAACTCGGGAACTTAGTGTATGATTTGTGTTGCACCGAAAAGTCGCCTCCTCCCCTAAGGGCTGTGGAGGAGTAAATGTGATGAAAGGCGTGTGTGTGTGTTCATGACAGAGAGAGAAAGAGAGTGAAAAAAGAGAGTGAAAGAAAGAGGGAGGTTGTCGGTGGAGTTTTGAAGGCACAGTGACAAGGCCCCGAGGAAACTTGACTTATGACATCAGCATTCCTCACTCATACAAATTGCACTTGTCTGAGCAGTTGACTTGGAGTGAATGTGTGTGTGTGCGTGTGTGTGTGTGTGTGTGTGTGTGTGTGTGTGTGTGTGAGTGTGTGTGTGTGTGTTTGTGTGTGTGTGAGTGTGTTTGTGTGTGTGTGAGTGTGTGTGTGTGTGCGTGTGTGTGTGCGTGTGTGTGTGTGTGTGTGTGTGTGCGTGCGTGTGTGTGATTGTATATGTGTGTTGTATGTATGCACATGTCTTCTCTGAAAGGCCCCCATTTTGTGATCGTCCCAGTCACTGATGCTCCAGTTAGCTAATCATCCCTGCAGCCCTCCTTTCTCTGCGGTGTCATTACTCTGCATTCCACATGGCTGGCACGCTAATAAACAAACTGTGAAATGCATTAGCAGCGGGCAGGAGAGGGGGGGGAGGGTGGGGGGGCACAGATTCACTTTTTTGCTGTGAAGTACCCCTGCTTTTCAGATCTGCCTGACTTCTATTATTTGGAACAGATAAGCCAAGACTCTCTTAACCCATTTAGGCCTAAAGCGCCTGGAAAAAATGCCTGTAAAACCTATAGGCGATTTCAGAAAAGCCCCCAAAACCTGAAGTTTTTCTAGAAATTCAGCAATTGTGTCAACGCCTACTACATTACTGATTTCTCAGCCCCTGTAACAGATAGGAACACAATTCAAAAAGTATTTGAGAGCTTACACCTGTGGCTTTCATGAGAATTTGAATTTGTATTTACAAATATTTACAATATTTACATACACCTTCTCAAAAGTAAACAAAATATGTAAAAGTGCAGGATCAGCACAAAACAGTAGAAAAAAATGTAATAAGCTATATGACAAAGTATATAACAAAGTGAAATAAAGTATATAACTATATAATTATAAATATATAATTCTTATAGGGAAAGTTTTAACTTTTGAGTTGTTTACTTGTTTTATTATGAGCAGAAGGGAATACGATTAACATCTATTTTGTTGTCCGTGTAGTTTTTACATACCAGGGATATTTAATGCTCATTTGGACACTATGGATGGAGAATGGACCTGACAGTGTCAACCTCTGAGTTGTTTACTTGTTGTATTATGAGCAGAAGGGAATAAGATTTTGATCAACAATTATACCTATTTTGTTGTCCATGTAGTTTTTACATACCAGTGATATTTTTATGCTCATTTGGATACTATCACTGAGATACAGATGAACTAGTTTAGTGTCAAATATTCCATTAAAAGGGAAAAAACAGGAATAATTCAAATAAAAAACAAAACAAATTTCAAGTACATCTTATTTATCAACTGATAAATACTGTATGCTGGGCTGAAATGGAAGGCAACCAAAGCATTCACTACAATAAAGTCAAACGAGGATTCAGTAGCATTAACTGATTATAAACAACATTCTATAGGGACTGATTATTGTTTTGAAATACTAGAATATATAGTAATGCAAAGGATAGAGAGTTGTCGATATAATTCGCTCGTTCACACTTGCTCACTGGAGAAATTTTTAACAACATAGCAAGCTAGCTTAGTGTTAATATAGCCCTCTATGATACCATATTCCCTTTCATTTACCTCGAGTAAACCTACATTTAAGCAAGTAACAATCGTTAACAACTACAGATAACCATATTCTGTAACTACCAGTACTCACAACTCACTCCTTGCCTAATTTACTTTCAGCTATAATCCTGGCTGTCGCGGAGGAGACGTTACTTAGCAAAGCGAGAAAGCCAACGATTTTTTTTTTTAACTACTAATGGCAAAACATTTGAGGCACTATCACATGTCTATTCTGGTGCATTTCATTGGCCCAGAGGCCGACACTTTGGGCAAAACCCCCCCTTATACAGAAAAAACGACACAAACGCTTTCCCGGCCTTAAAGGTAGAATGACGCAACAGCGCTCCCGGCTTTAATGGTAGAACAGCGGTAATGCTTTCCCGGCTTAAATGGGTTAATCATCCCCAATCGAAAAAACTGAAGATGAGAGGCATTAATGGCGTGATTGGTGTGACAGAATGTTGAGGAGCATGAAAAATCGATGATCCCAACGTCTGGGCATCCTTGTGTGTGTGTGTGCGAGCTGGAGGAGGACAGTCTGGGGAGTGTTGGTGGAGGAGTCGGGGTCTCCTTGACGTGCTCATGCTGGCCCTGGGTGTTTATTTTTGAAAGAGGGAGCCATTTTTCAGTCTGGCACATGGTTTACCTCGGCACTAGAGCCTAGCCTGGCCAGCCGTGGGGGGAACCGGAGAAGGGAGTCGTGAGGACGAGCGCCAAGGCACAGCTGGTGTGAGTCACCTGGACTGACACTCAGTCTAAACCATAACAGTGCACTTCTAACCCTCATCTCCCCCCCCGGAGATCCACAGCGTTCCCAATTACCCAAATGTTTAAACATCCTTCGGAAAGGTCTGAGTCGAGTGCCATTACGCAGCCTTACAGGGCTGATTGGATTTGTGCTCTTGTTGAGTGTTGTTTACTGTTTGCTTGAGTTTGTGTGTAAACAGCTTGAAAGAGAGAGGGAGTGAGAGAGAGAGAGAGACTCTATCATGCGCCTCTTTATCTCTGCTGACTATGGTCACAGGAGACTGGCTTTAGGGGGAGACTTCCCTATCGCCATGAATAATCCATCCCCCCCTCCCCTTATGTGCTCTGTTAATTAAGAAGGGTCAGCCTACCACCGACCCTTATCCCTCCCATGAGCCTCGTGGATGTGTCAGGGTGTGTATGTGTGATGTCCCAGTTGACGCTTTTTTTTTTTTTTTTTTTAAGGAGGATTGTATCCACTGGAACTTCATTTTGAGTTCGCTTAACAACGGATGTTTCACAGTATCAAGGCAGTGTTCAGGGAAAAACAAAAACAAAAACACTTCTAGTGTTTCAGTAGGAAGATATCCGTACGTGGCCGCCTACTTCTGCCGGGGCCAGTGTGAGTAGAAGCCGAGGTGTGGCGAGAACAAGCGTGATGGCCGAGGAGGACAGTGACCGCTTGTGTACCCAAACCTCCAATTAAAATGACTGATGAGGCGGAGTGACACACCTTGCCGGCTGTGTGTTATCAGTCATTAGGGAGAGTGCAGCAGATTATGTGTGCCGTGACCCCATGTGGTGATGAGTTTGCCACTCTCCTTTTCTCCCCTCCATTCGCTCCTGCCTTTCTCCTTTTCTTCAGTGTTGCTCTCCCTTACCTGCCACTGTGCATTAAATACCTGGCATCCTTCACTGGCTGAAAATGATGGATCCGACACTGTTGGTGAGCAGAAAAAAGGATACAGCCATATCCCAGCCTTCTCGGCTAATGGAGCTGGACTTTAGTTGCTGTGTGGGCGTATGTTTCTGTAATGGCTTCCCCCTGGTGTAAAACTGATACTTGGGCCGATCTGGATGCGAGCAAACCATCTGGTGGTGCTCTCACCAGACAATAGCCTCATGTGTGTTGCAGGAGGATGGGGGTTGATGGAGAACATTTGGCTCCTGGTGCACTGGGCCAGAACACACACTGCTCAGCGGACGGCCGAAGCCTAGCAACACGTCATCCCGCCTGTCCGCCCGCCCTGCACACCGCAGCGCATCTCAGGAGAGAACAGCCTGGACAGAAACTCTATTAGTAGGTGGGGGGTTGGTTTGGAGCTGGGAGCACTGTTAGGAGCCTCAAAGCAACACCAGGACCCTGCCACTCATGAATTCTGTATGATTTACAATCATTAATTTACTGCCCTTTTACAGAGTGCTAGTGATGGGAGAAGTGCAGTGGAGCCTGGCCACTCAGGTAGGGAGTCAAGCCCAGATGCACTCTGCCTGTGATGGAAGCAAGTGTGGCGTGGACCCCAGGACTGATGCCTCTGTGCCATATGGAGGCTGTAGGGAGCAATGGACCTTTGACTGGCAGAGTAGGGCGGACGAAGCCTTAACAGTGGGAAGATGGGAGGCTTTGTTTTGCCACGGCCCCCTCATTACGGAGGCTGAGCCGTGCCTGCCGTGTGTGGCATCCTGCCCCGCACGCAGCGATTGCACCCTGGGATGCCCAGCTCATCAGTCTGAATGTGCCATCCTGTGGCGTGGCGCTGGTGGAGGCAACAGAAAAAGCAATTAAACACAATTTCACAGTGGCGCTCAGCAAGTCAGACGGGTCTTGATTTTGTTTATGGAACACTCATTAAGCTTCTCAACCAAATAAAAGGAGGGACTTCTCACACATAATGAGAGATGCTGTCTCGGTCTCCTTCTGTCTCTGTCCTCTTCTGTCTGTCTCTAATTCTCTCCCCATCCCTCCCCATTCTCTTGTTCTGGCTTTCTTCACAAAATGCAACAAAACAACTTCAAGCACAACATGAAAAAAAATGCGTTTGTGTTAAAGCTGCACTAGGCGGTATTGCAAAAACAAAAAAAGCCAGTCAATTCTCAAACAGAAAACACTGAAAACATTTGCCAACTATTCCTTTTACTCACGCAGTGTTTTTTTTTAAATTTCCAAACCATCTTAAGAGATAGATAATGGTGGACTTTTTTGCTTTGATAAAAATGTACCCAATGAGCTTTTAACTTCCTCTTCTGTCCCATAAGCGTCATTTTAAGAGCTCCTACAGTCTTGCCAGTGGTAGTCCATGCACTTTACAGACTATTTAAGATTATGTTTGTTCTCGCTGACCGTCAGTGATCATAAAGGGAGTGGCGATGAAGAGAGGGGAGGCCATTTTAGAATGCTGACGCAGGGCCAAGGCGCCCTGGTCAAGGCCCTCTCCCGTATCTCTCCCACCCACCTGTCAGCACCTGAACTGTGGGAACGAGCCCTCGGGCCCTGGCCCTCTTGGGCTTCCCACACGATCACTGTGGTAACCGTTTAGACTGCTGGCCATGCCAGCCCCCGTCTCAGCCATGCCTCTGTGAGCAGCGGGAACCATCAGGTAGAACAACCCACTAAGGAGAGGATTCATTGACAAAGAGGATCGGGAGACTAAATTATACATACTGTATCCCTCATCTTAACCTTTTAGTGCTCCACAAGAGTGCTTTTCCTCTTAAAGTAAATAATATTTTATGAAATCTTTTTTATCTTATCCTAAACCTTCAATACAATAACACAAAAAACTTGATGAAAATAGTTTTTAACAATATGATGCAATGTACTGTTTATTTAGCAGTGTGTATTTAGCAGATGACCAGACATGGAGCATGCATGAAGACACTTCCAAAGTAACAACAACCATCTCTTGATATAAGAGAAAAGCCAAAGCTTTTTTTTTTCATCTCTATGCCGTTTTTCAGTGTGTTTTTAAATCAGATGGTTCTCTTGGAACTTTTCTATCCTGCACGCTTAATGGATTAGAACTGTGTTATCTATATTACTGATCTTATCACACGCCCATCCTTCAGAGCAGTGCCCTTCTGGATCTGTCTTTATTTTATTTAAAACTAGCTTTATCCTTGTTTGAACATGCAAATGAAGTCAGCCCGTGGATGCATCTGTCCTCTGCAAATACACATGCCACAGTTATCAATGGCCCATCCCCCCCTCACATAAGCATACACATACTACTCTTTCTCTCCAAACCTCTGAAGGCCGATGGGGCCCAAAGCCCTGCTGTGTGTGAATTCCCCTAACTCCATCAAAGGCATCCCACCAATCACACACCATTGGGCTGAGACAGAAGGAAAAAAAAATCTATTTCCACACATGCCATTTCAAAGCCATCCAGGGTGATTAAGCTTCTCTCTCTCTCTCTGTCTGTCTTTCTTTCTTGCTCTGTCTGTCTGTCTGTCTCTATCTTAGTATGCATGTTCATCTGCAGTTCTTCACCTCAAAACCTTGCACGTGGAACAAAGTCCTTTTCCTGCTTCTATTTTAGACAAAAGGGCAAGTGACAGAGGGTAGCGTCAAGGGAGAATGACCACGACCCAACTTTGCGATCCTACACGGCAGTGTTAGGGTGGGCTCGGAAACGGATCAGTTCCCTTCATTTTCCGACCAAAACAGATCCGCAGAGGCGTAGCCACCATTATACGGGTTGCTCTTCAAATAGTAGGTCTTTACTGCAGCTGCATCCCCTGGGCCCCAGAGGATACATCAGTCCCCTCCAATGGTAAATACAGCATTAACACAGCCAATAAAACCCTGTGTCCTTTAGATAACTCCCATCAGTCAACTGAGATCATTTGCTGGTCACTCCTGTTTGTACTGGCTGCCTCTCCTGAGACCTGCGGCTCTCACCGTCAAATTGCAACAAAGAACGGAGGGAGGTAACTGGTGAGAGAAAAGAGAGAGGGAGAATGAGAGAGAGAGAGGGAAGAAAAGATAGACAGAGGGGGTTGGAGGAAGAAGGGCGTGTGTGTGAAGAGCAACTAAGAGCTTCTGTCACCTCCAGTGCGAACAGAACAGGGCTGGGGGGGAGGGGGGCACAGTCTGAAATGGATTGGATGGGGGGGGGGGTATGTGCTCTTCCACAAATTAACCTCTCATCAGAGGATCTGTGGCTGGCTATAGGCATCGAAAGGAGGGAAAAGAGGTGAGAGAGATGTGAGAGAGGCACACTTGTGAGAAGCGGCAATGTCACATCCTCTTTGGTGCCTTAATTGTGCCAGGGCTTTAACCAATACACAAACGCCTAATTGACATCACCATCTCAATCATCACACTGCCAGCCCAACAAATGTTCAGTCTGGTCTTGCCCAGGAATCCAGAACGACTCACTCCGACCTCACTCACTCAGACCTTTTAAAGGACATGGTTGGTGGAAAGGCAATATTTAGCCACGTCCCATAAACACACCCAGGAGGATTTTTTTTTCACCTCGTTTTTTGAATGACAAAAATACACGCCCATTGTGAGAGGTGAAAGGACTTCTTGCGGCCCTAACTGACATGCCTCCCAGGCTCTGACTGTGCCAAGACATTGCAAAACAAAAGGTTCAAGCAATCCCTTTTTTACCCCCCTTTCTCTCTCCCTCTCTCTTTTTCTCTTTCACTTGGGTGAGCCGTGCTCCTCTATTGCCTGGCACTGACTCACTTTAATGAGTAGCTGAGCGTCACTGATAGGACGATGACAGCCTGGGCCCCGGGGAGAGAGAGAGAGAGAGAGAGAGAGAGAGAGAGGGAGGGAATGAGAGGGTTAGAGAAAGAGAGACAAGGGGCTTCCTTCACTGTCTTACTGATAAACATCAGGCCCCGCAGGTAGAGCTGACTCCTCTATCAACACAGCCATTGTTTGTCTCACCAACCGCCGCTTACAGAGAGAGATAGAGAGAGAGAGAGAGAGAGAGAAGAAAAAAAGAGCCACCAACTGGCCCACCACTGCTGACGTCAGGGTTGGGGTGACAAAGGCAGAGGGAGGAGGCCTCCACTCCATGGCCCCGCATTTGGCAGGGGGGTTTCCACCTCTATTCACTGCACCTCCCCTGGCTTCACTTGTGCCAAGGCCCCTGAAGCCTTGTGTACACAGAGCAGGAGATTGACGGGGAGATTGTGATGACACAGGCTATATGATGGAGCCTGGAGGCCCTGGGCTGCATTCTTAGACTCTGTGTCAGGTGGGATTAGACGTGTCAAGTCCAAATATGGTTCGACAGGAAGTGGGTAAAGGTATGAGAAATCGGAGGTGAGGCTTTGCTCAGGAGCAGTCGAATCTGTGTGTGTGTGTGTGTGTGTGTGTGTGTGTGTGTGTGTGTGTGTGTGTGTGTCTGTGTGTGTGTGTGTGTGTGTGTGTGTGTGTGTGTGTGTGTGTGTGCGTGCGTTCGGGAGGCAAGCATAGCCCTTATCGCACATAGTACACATAGCAGAAGACAAACAGATCTGTCAGAGCAAGTGGATCAGGCTTATCAGAGACACTACTAGAGTACAGAGGTACCATGGCCCAACAGCATGTGGGCTGCCATCACTGTGGTATGGCCATCCCCTGGGAGACGGCCTTTGATGGGCACTTTCTGTTCTTTCTCTTGTCCCCCATCAATCTTTTTTTTCCAATTACCTGTCCTGTCTCCCCCAAATCCATCATAATCATTGCCATGGTAACTGGTCGCATCTACCACAAGATTTGAGGTCCATTGTCTGATTTGTGTTGATGTGACAATGTGGCACAAATGGGCATACTATCAAGACAATGGCACTGATCACCAGTTCAAAACAAAGACAGTGTAGCCTATGCACGTGTGAATCTTTCAGTCAAACTAAATCCAATTTCTGAAAGGATTTTTCTTTGTTTTATCACCATACGGGGAAAACACAATAACACACAATATGGTGTATTAGTACTGAAAAGTCGTATGACTCTTCCTGAACGTGTCCTTCAAAGATCATGTCTCTAATTAACGGCATGCTGGCGTGGAAAAGAACTTTGCAAGAGCTAGAACTGTCGAAAAATGTCTTGGGTGACAGAATGTTTTCAAAGGAGGATAGGATATGAAAAAGTGATTGAGTGAGACGATTTAAGCAAGCACACACAAGAAACATAGGAAGGAAGGACTACAGAAAGCAAGTAGGCTAGAAAGAAAGAAAGAAAGAAAGAAAGAAAGATAAAAGGAGGTGTTTCACAGAGCACCATTAAACGCCTGGTATCCTGTGTGCTGAGCTGTCAGCTTGTCATCTCTCTCGGTGCACTTGACTGGACAGCAGTGAGCATGCTGGGCCGTGACAGCCAGCAAAATGGAGGCCACTCATTGCTTTTACACTCCGCACCTGCTGTCTGCTCTTCCTGAGCAGCAAAACAAACAAACGCAGGCGTAAACAAACACATCCTCTCTCTGTTTACTGCTAAATTAATTCCATGTCAATGTCACATTCAAAATCATTGTTGTGTTGGAGATGCTGGTGAAGACCAAGAGCAGCATCCGTAAACATGTCCCAAACACCTGAAACCCATCGTTAGAGCATCCACACAATGCTTCATGGTGGGACATTATGGCACATAGAGGCTTGGGTTAGCCACTGAGGCACATAGAGCTCCAACAGAAAATGAACAGGTAGTGTGTCAATTAAATATACTTGTTTGTAACATGTTTATAACATGTTCATGGTGCAAGGTTGATTACGTAGAAAACTACAATGGTTGTAGTAAAGTGGTGTGGTGAGCATGGAGCAGTTTTGCAAAAACAGGTGCAGGCTGTAGGAGGCCAAACAAGCATTAATGAAAGGGTCTCCGTATAGGGGATGCAGACTAGTCAGGGACAAAACATACCGATAAGTTGTGAACACTGTCTTAGGAAACATACACAAGGACACATACTTACTCTCTCAAGCCACCATGGTCTTGAAATGATTTTGCGACAATAAGTATGCAGAATGTTCTGATGATTGGCTTAACTCTGATAAGTGTTTAGCTTTCGCTTGGAAATGCATAGTGTTAATACGAGAGTAATTGTGGTATAAAAAGTAGTAGCACTGATTTTTGGCAGAGATGCTCCATGAGCACCACTCAAATTGTCTGGAAGTCTGTATGATTGAATAAACTTCAGTTCATCGCATTTAGATGTCTGCCTCTCATTGAAGCAGCAACTTTAAGATTTGAAGAATTAGTTCACTACAACACTTACACATATGGTACCCCATCGCAAGTGCCAAAGGTTCTTTAAGTATGGGCACAGTGCACAACCAGTACGGTACATTACACTGATTTCTAAAAGAAACTGCCCATGCATGCACAAAGGGCAGCACTTATGCACAAACTGCACACACACACGTGTGCGCGGGTATTTGGGTGTTTTACACTTCTTTCTATCTTTGTGGTCACAGTTAAGTGGCTTTATAGATATTAACCTGCCACAACTACATCATTTTGTTGTTTCCACTGTCACACACACAATCTAGATATTGTCTGTCAATTGTCATGTAATCTGTGTACAATCTTGTCCTTGCTTTGAGATATCCTTGGCCAATATAAGTGATTCTGATTATGTATTAGGACATTAAGCAATACTCCACTCATCCACTCAGAAGGTTATGCTCACTTGTCATGAGGGGATCTTACAAGAGGGGCGGTCTTCAGCTCATGCGTCTGTAACTGGTTTATAGCCATTCTCTTGTCTAGATGTTTGTGCCTGAGAGGTTGCAGTGTGGTAGTTCAGATATAATCGGGTTTAGTTAATACTTTTTTATGTTTCACGTTTTCACTGCAACACATGACAGGCTACTAACTTACCACTAGGGTGAGCACTGAAAAACGAAACGGTCAGATTAAGCGATCTGGAGCCATTGGCTTCGCATACCGTGTTAAAAGCTAGACTTTCAGAAAACATATAGGCCTACCTCTGATTAGGCAACACCATCATCTATGAAGCCCATTAGGTTAGTATGTAGCCTATCATTTCCATTGTATTTAGTGGAGGGTGTCAGGAGACAAGGAGTAGCCTACCGCTAAATATTAGACCTAAATCAAACAAGGCCTAGACAAAAGTGTATTACTAAACTGTGCGTTTATTCACTTTAAATGCATTCACTGTAAGTGACTTGTACGCTGAACTAGACTAGTTGGATGACTTAATATCACTTCCTCACTAATGTGAATATTTTGTTAGCCATAAAACAGCTAACTTGCGTAAAATATTTTAGTCGACATTGTGTTAATTTAATTTGCAATCCATTGCCTTTAAATGCTGGTTTTGACAATTCCATCAGGGCACAGAGGAAGTGTTTTGTAGTCAAATTGAGTGGGCCATGCTTCCTACTGCACTGTGTACACTGCCAACACAGTGTCCACTCAATTTGCCATTGACTAGCGCTGATGTCGTTTCTAAGAAGTTCCCTAGACCTAAGTGTAGTGTCATTTTAGACCACTCAATATATTATAGTCTATATTGTTTCTTAGGCTAGTTGCTGACCACTGATTACAATTTGTTTAAAACTGGCAAAAACGGGAAGGGTGATCAAGTTTCCTGCATTTATAGAAAGGCATGTGCAGATTTCAATACACATAACAAACCGTTATCCCACACATAGGCCTATCCTACGCATACATTCATACACAATAGTACTCGCTGTTGAGAAGGAACGCTATCATTGCAGCGTTTCATTTTGATTGGAGAGAGCGTTTGTTATTGGCGGTGACGCAAGGACGCATCTCCCCGCCCCTTCCCTCCTGTTGTGCGGTGCATCTGTCTGCGCGATTCTCTAGCCACCGTACCGACTTCAGTGTTTATTTGGTTGTCATGGCGGAGGGACGTGGAGAACTACCGCCTCGTTCGCCGCCTCACCTATCCCTACCACCGGCCAGCAAGCGACCTTGCTTGCGACCCGCTCCTCGTGGACCGGGTCCGGGGCCTGGGCCGGGATATTCGAACTCTCGTCTTCGCTCTCCGGAATCTCTTTTGGACTGTGCTGCTAAGGCCGTAGCGGAGAAATGGGCCTTCGAAAGGGTGGAGGAACGCTTCGAGCGGATCCCGGAGCCAGTTCAGCGCCGCATTGTGTACTGGTCATTCCCGAGGAACGAAAGGGAAATTTGTATGTATTCGTCGTTTCAGTGTCGCGTTGCTGGTGAAGAAGGTCCAGCCGTGGGCTCAAACGCTTCCGTTGGGTCTGGGGCTGTCCCTGGAGGGGTTACAACCACAACGGGGAACACGGGGGCAGGGGGCACCGGAGATGGGCTTCCTTTCCGCCGGGGGATCCGGCTTTTGGAGACTGGTTGTGTGGAAAATGTTTTACAAGTCGGTAAGTGAAACGTAGGCTAACGTTAAAACACTACTTTCTCACTTTTTGCGGACCCAATTCTGCTTATCTGTTCCTTCGCGCAAAGTTAATTAGGAAAGCTAGGAACTGTACCTCCACGCAATTATGAAAAAAGCATTTGCTTACCTTATGAAAGCTAATTTTAAAAGATCTCCCTATTATGCCCTAGATACAATAACGTATAACCTTACATTTAAAGATTTAGTATTTGATGATTATAGTGTTTCTAAAGCAGCGAGGGGCTCATTTGGACGTTTTAAAAATTAAAGGGCTGTCTGTGGAGTTTAGTCAATGTTAGAAACGTTGTGTCCTTCTATTCCGTGATGACTTTGCATACAGTTCAAAAATATGGATAGCCTATGGATAACTACAACTTGACATTTGGTTTGCAACCCCCATCATACGAATCGATCGACTCTAATCCAGTCTTGGTCGACAGCGACTGTGAGATAATTCGGTGCGGAGAAAATAATATTTCCCAGCTCGAGGGGAGAAAAAAAGCAGACGGTGGTGTTCACAATAGACCTTTATTGTTGCTGCATTGGTATTCCACATCTTGTCGATCTGAAGTTGTTTATACTGCTTTAAAACGTTTCTTGGAAGGAGGCATGTATTGGACGTCAACTGTTATTGGATCTCTTATTATAATTATTTAAGCCCACTGTAATCCGCTTTGACTCATGTAGCCTACTACAGCTAGCATATCTTTTGTTTATTTGCTGGTTGGACAAGACAAAGAACCCCTGTCCCCTATTATAAATTGAATATAGAGGCATGTGATAGCACACATCATCCCAGGTTGATTTGAGTGCACTTGGTTTGCTAGGGTTATTTTCGATAAAATCCTATTTGAACTATCAATCTGTCTTTGGTTCGCCCTCGCGCACACAATAGCTTTCCAGTTCAGATGATCTGTCTCGCTGTTTCAACGCGAACACAGCAGAATAGACTACTGTGCTTTTTTTAAACAAAGGAAGAAAGACTATCTCTTAATGTATCTCTAAGATTTGTTTACGGGATGTACTGTATATATGTTCGTGTACCTTTTTGTCTAGAACAAACCATTTTTAGGTTGCTGAAAAGTAGGCGCAAAGCATTTTGCCGGAAGAGCCCGCGTACCATTAATTCACATTGTCCTGGAAATTGTATGATTTATGATAAACGATCTATTTTCGGATGTCAGATCTCTAGTTTTTGTAGAGGTTGTTTGGTGAGTTACTAGCAACTAGAGGACAACTAGGAAAACCTACATTGTCTGTGCATATTTCTCAGAGGAAGTTACTGTGTCACTTAGCCTTAGGTGCACACTGATCTGTGGCAGCTCTTGTGACATCTAGAAGCAAGGTTTTGTTTTAAACTGTAGTGCCATTTTAGTTTGTCAGTTATAGGTAGGATATCATTTGGACGTGGCGCAGAACAGCTTAAGGTTTTATTCCTCCCTCTCCCACCCTTTCCCCCTTCTTAAAATAGCAGTCTCGGAAACCCCCAAATCCCCAATAACCTGAGGTGTTAGGGGCACAGGCAAGGTAAACACACGCCTATACAACTTAATTGAGTAAAGAGGCCATGATTCATTTGATTCTCTTCCACAAAGATCCTCTGTGTTCTTTTTTTTAAAGGGCTTGCGTTAGTGGAAACATGAAAACTTGGCTGTAATAAAGTAATGTAGGCACTGATTTAGCAGGTTTGAAAGGCCTCCTTCATTGGATAAACCACTCCCCACTGTCCATATTAGTCAGTTCCTAAGTGGCTTTTATTCGATCTATTTTAATCTGATTTGATAATTAGTTTCTGAAATGTCCTTCTTTTTTATCTTACCTTTGTTAACTGTCATTTCGCATGTACTGTTCACATGTGCTATTCTTGATGAACTAGCCTATGTTAAAGAGAACCCAAACTCATAATTCTGAAGAATATGGATTCATGCGATTACAAAGGGGTTTTGTTTTTCTTTGTCCTACCAGACAAAGCTGATTTGAAATGAAGTAGGCCTAAAGCAAACTATGTGGACACTGAGTGTTAGAAGTACAGCTTAGCTCCCGACACCACACTGATAGCTCTAGTGGCCATTAAGGCATGCGATAGTGTGCTAGACGAGATTGAGCTTTTGTTTTGGCACTGGTGGTTGGATTACCAGTAACTAGCTCCTGGCTTCAGTGATGGTACTGAGGACACCAGCTGCAACGGTTTACATGGTTATGGTTGTGGTTTATAATGTTTAGCGGGCACTTTGTCCAAAGCAGCTGAATGTATTTGTTTTGACCTGATTTGAAGTAGGTGGCTCGGACATGAACTGCATGGTGTCTCATTGCTTTAGAAGGGTTGGAGCACAACCAGCACCTTTCTGGACATTTGCCTTTCTATCAGCAGAATATGGCGTCATTCTGATTCAGAACCGACTTGTTGCTTGGTCTTTCTTCTTTGCCCAATGCCTGGCCTCCTCTGGCTTCTGACTGAAAGAGTAAGTCCTAAAGAAACCACAACAATAGGCCAGAATGTCCTAACTCAGCACCAGCCATGTTTACGGGTCTATGAGTTCACAGAGGTTCATATGCAAATGCTCACCGGACCCAAGCTGGGCAGGTTAATAATGTCACATTAAGACACGACTGAATGGATGACTTTTTAAGTAGCCCCAATCGTCATAGAAACATGTCACCCATCCCCAGTATGTCCTGCCTGTTTAATGTAAATCTATATGTGTGCAGGTGCGGCTGGATTGGATGTTCTAGTTTTAAATTAGAATGATTAATTCTACTCTGTGTGTCACTACACCCCCACTCTCATCCTCATGCGACCCCCCCCATGCCCCAGTCTGATGAAGTCCTTGGAGAGAGGTGGTTTGAGCTTTGAGTCAGGCTAAAGGTTTATTGGGTCATGCTTTGTTAGTCAGCTGTAGAAAGAAGCCCTTACTTTCAGGGAAAGGGGAGGAGAGGTGTTGTTATGTGCGTGCAGTGTGTGTGTGTGTGTGTGTGTGTGTGTGTGTGTGTTGGGGGTGGGTGTTGTTAAAAGTGCAGCTCCCTCCTAATAGCACAAAGCTTAAATGGCTGCCTTTTATGAAAGCTACTCTGTGTACTGGGGCGAGGAGGCAAAAGTTTCAGTGGATTACAGCTTTCAAGAGAGAGATGTGGGAAGCTGCTCAGATCCTAAGCACACCAAAGCTGCCTCATCTTGGTGCAAAGTTTGGTTGCTGCCTCCCAACATTCAGTTTTGAGGTTTCCCCTCCTGGGCTAGGTTTAAAACAACCACAATTCAAAGATGGGATTTAAAAGTGCCTGGACCCTCCCCTCAGATGTATCGGTCTGGATTTTGCACCTGGAATCAGTGCCAATGAAACTCGTTACTTTAGAGATGAGACCCTTTCAAAATGTGTGACATATTTCATCTGTTGGGCTGGACATTTCGGGGGAAAACGCATGCCTCTTTTTGCTAGTGAGGTCCTTCCCACTGGTTATTTTTATTTATTTCATTTGGCTCACACAATAATATTAAATTTTTTTTTTCCAATGCTCTAATTTTAGAATGAATGGCAATCTCCCCCTTAGGCGCCACTGTATGGTCTGGTCTTGTAATTCTATACATTTTGCTGGCTGAGGGAAAGTGTAGGCAGCTCTGCGTTTGTGAATTATAGGCTAAGAGAATAACTTCATTTTTGGAATGGCTCCTATGACCCCCCCCCCCACACACACACACCACCACCAGCATACGGTGAAGACTTGCGTGTCCTCTGTATTGTACAAATCAAGATTGGCCTAAAACAGTATTCTGAGCAAAAAACAGTGTATATTATTGAACAAAGCGGAATGTTATTTTGTTTAGTCTGGACATTTTTAATGGCTTTGTGGCACTGATTTCAGGCTCTTTGTGTGCTTTGAATGGTGATGCTGTTTTGCTCTTTCGAATCGGGACACATCTCATTCAGCACCATACAAGTTCAACAAGGGACCACTAATTCTGTGCCTTCCCTCATCACCCAGACAGACAATATTTAATCAAGGTAATTAATTCTGTGCCTGCAAGCCTCAAAAGAAAATCAGTGCAACAATTCCTTCTTCAGGATTGTTAGCGCTCTTTAGTTTTTGAAGGACACGAGACATTTGAGTAGCCTACCATTTCAGGTCTTTATAAAAGGAGCAAAATTAATTTGAAAAAGTGGGAGGGGTAGTGCCTACATAGAAAAAAAATGTGTTAGTCAGTAAATGGAGGCTTTAAACACGGCCTGTTGCTTTATCTGTCAGACATAGCGTCTTTCATCAAAAAAGGGTTCAGAATGACACATTCAAAATTAGATGACGACCATTTTTAAAAGACGTTATCATGGTTCGGTGTCCAGATACCTGTTTGCTTGCCTGTACCTCAAATGACTTTCCTATGGCTTCCATAACAGCTGTAGGTTTTTTTATTGTCGGGTCTGGCTTGCTCCCAAACGCAGAGATACCGATGGCATTTCCCAATGCCTCAATACTGCAGGGTTGTCTGATACCCTCTGATTGAGTTCATCAGCAATTCACTTCTCTGAGCAAGTCTTAGCCTGCTTGTTTGGTTCATATAGTGCACTGTGGCAGCTTGGGGGCCAGTGAGTTCTTCCTCTAACCCTCACACCACCACCAGCACTACCTCTCTGATCCTCCCAGAGATTGATAGTTTGGGTGCAGGAGCAGCGAGCCAAGGGCAAGGTTCCTCTCCCTAGCGGCCCGGCCTCTCTTTCTCTGTCATGTGCGTCACTTTCCCCTCCCACGGCCACCTCCCCAACACCTAAACATTGCAGCTGCCTGCAATGGCGTCAAGAGAGTTAACCACTCACCAACACAGCTAAGCTGAGAAACACAGCTGATGTGAGCACATACCCAACACAAGAGGAAAAGATGACTGTCTAAGTGCATGTGCGTGCCGTGCCGCACGTGTAGCTGTGTGTGAAATTCGTAAATTTAGCTTAGGAATTAGCCCAGGAATTTTGATAGATTTGTGGAGTTGCATGTCGAGGTTTGTATGACGAGTGAGTGACTGTTTGTTTGTGTGTGTGTGTGGGTGTGGGTGTGTGTGTGGCTCCATGGCTCTTCCTCTGTGGCTGGCTGTCCTTGCGTTGGGGTGTCATTGTCAGAGGTGTAGGGCTCGTTGAGCTGCCAGGCTTGAAAGAGCTGGCCTCCAGACAGGCCTAATGGACCCTCATTTGGCTGTAATTGCCTAACAAATGCAAAAGAATTGCAGGGGAAACAAAAAGAGGGGCGAAAACGAGAGAAGGCAAATCAGCCAAGCGAGAGCAGGCAGGGGAGAGGGGAGGGGGGAGATCAGACAGCGGGATGAGTCTGAAACAGAAAAGAATCATAGAGTATGACGAGGCTTTTGCTTAGGCAGGCAGTGAGAGAGGGCAGCAGAAATAAATACATAAAAAAAACTAGGAAAAAAACACATATCCTCTCCTACGTTTAGCAGCAGCTTTCTGAGGGAACTTTACCCATACTGGGGCTGTAATACTAAACTGACTGAAGAGGAAACTCTGGCATCGAGGCGGTCACCCTCCCCCATGCCCAAGCCTTTCATCCAGCTGAGAATTTGTGTGCAGGAAGGTTTTTTGTGTGTGGCTATTTCACATGGAAACTTAATTTTCCCCAGTCTGGACTACAGGGGAAGGATAATGTGTGTTGGAGGTTGGGGTCAAATATCCTGCCAGAAGGCGAGAGAAAGAAGCCAGGCTCAATGGCAGTTAGCGACGTGTTAAATTCCCCTATGCAAATATCACATGGGAGCTCTCCCTCTCCCTTTCTCTACCCTTTCTTTCTAAGCCATCTCTCTGGGTCGATGTTCTCTTTCAGTCAAGCAAGCAACTCATCTATTAGCTTTTTTTCTTTCATCATGGTGCTAGAATTACATGAAAAACAAGTTCTCCAAGTTGATGAAGGGTTTATTTATATGACCATAATTGAGTTTTGATGCGTATAATCTTTAAGATCCAAATGTTATCACATTTGTCCATGCAACGATGTTTGTCAAAAAAAGCAATTTCACTGTGTGTGCTAACATTTCATGTGGATATGGATTAACCCGTTGGACAGTATATTTAGTAATGCATAAGTCATAGATGCATTAGATCTGTAGCTTAAGTGTGAGTGTTTGAGCAAAGAATTCCTGGCTCTTTGTGAAAATGTGTTCTTGACCTGTGAATGGCTTGGCCAAAGAACAGCTAGTTGGAACTTCTGAATGAAGGGCTCAAAGAGAGCCAGCCTGGCCAACCTGCAGTGTTAAACTGACTTGTTAACCTTTTCAATTGGATTTGCGCCCAGATGGCAGAAGGTGGCTGTCTTATGAATATTTAAGCAGTTGCATGTAGGGTCCAGTTGGCTTGCTAATTGACATGGAAAGGACTGCGGGGTTTAAAGGCTTCAGCTGATTCAATTAGAAGAGGTCATTTATTGGAAATGGGTGTGTGTCTGGGCAAGACCTACGAATATGACACTTTCTCATTTAGGGCATGGTGTCAATCTAACGTGTAAGACTGTTGTTTAACACAGGCGCAAAGGCACGCATTACACACACAATCCAAATCGCTCTCAGAACATCCTCCATTTCGTGGAAGAATTTCTGTGTTTTCTGAGCTAAATATTCTTGCTCTCCTGATGCATTCATATTTTAAAGCCTACTTCATAAAACAATCAGCCTACATTTTTTTTTATTGTCAGATCTCTGAAACGATTGTGATCACATATTTTGTTGTTGGTGGTGTTTCAAAACTGAGGTTCAGAAGTGACAGCTTGGCGTTCGTGTATTTGGCCCCTCAGACGGCAGTATCACACATAGTGCTAACGCACGCGGTGTTTTTCATGGCTGGGATAAAAGGATATGTCCATTTACACACCTTCCTTTTCACAGCCTCGCTCTTCTGTGGGTGGAGTCGCTCTATCATGTTTAACATGCGACAGTCAGGCTCGGCTGCCTTGAATAAACACCAGCCATCTCCACCCGCAGTTAAATACACATCAGGAGCAACCTCAGCAAGCCTCCTAGGCATCGGCCCGACTGCGCTGGGAAAGGTAGCCAAAACGGGAGCCAGTGGGCTTTTAATTTAGGGCTGGATACCCTGATGATCTCTCTCACGACAGCCGGGTATGAGGTTTCAACCGGCAGCTTCAAATTCAGTGGGAGCAAAGCTATCATTAAGACTTAAATACATTTAGTACTGTCTGTTTAGAGCCAGGGATTTGAGCGTACTTTGGCCGCTAGTACTTCTTGCCATCAAGAATATGCAGGGTAATCATATTTTTGACATGGGGGCAGGATGGTGGCATGGGGCAGACGGACACCCACATTGGGTGAAAGACTGAGGCGGGTGGGACGGTTCAGGTCAAGTAATTGGTGGCACCATGGTTATGTATGAGGTGGGGGTTTAAATAGTTGACATGCATCCATACAGCTAGTCTTTAACAAGACAAATAACAAATGCCTTCAAGACAATGGCCCGACAGTCGAATATATTTCCATCCAACTTTTGGCCCTTAACAATATAATAAAAACAAATACAAATAGTTCAGCTTTCAACATCTTTTACATAACAATGAAATAAAGAATCACTTGCCTTTAAAAAGATCTAGTATTTCACTAGACACTTTTTAGTGATCCTGATGTGCACTGGTATACTTTTTGGCGAACTTTCTCCTTCAGCGGCAGTTTCGTTTTTCTGTGGAGCTAATGTGGGCATGTGGATCACTCCACCTTCGTTTGATTAACCAGATTTGCAGGTCAGGCGTTACTGCTTACCACGTATCCCGACAGATATACTTTTTCTGTAATTCATTTGTGAATGTACATTTGCGTATTGGGCACTTTCTAAGCTGTTCAGGCGCCATGTGCTACTGTCGACAAGTAAGCTGCCGCTCTGTCTCTTGGCTGTTGCAGAGGGTAATGATTGAGATACAGTTTGACCAATGATTGCATGAAGGGTGTGTACATTACTGGCAAATGTTGGCGTGCAGTCAGGTGCAAGAGAAAGGTCATAGCAATGCAAAAATGCACACAACGAATGGCGACTGTAGAAGGCAAACAGCGACACCCAAACTCTTTTGGTGATTTAGAAATCCCGGCTGGACCCATTGTTTAGGTCCCTCAAAGAGTTCTGGGTAAAAGAGGACGTCTTATGGTCAACCTAGAGTATTGGTTCAAAAAGAAATCCTAATGCTATCTGAAAGGAATGGCCCTGTCACATGATGATATATCCCTGTGGATTGACTTAAAGCAGAAGCCTACGCTCATTCAGTTTTGGAAGATGCAGTGGAGATGTAGTGTGAAATGTCTTGTAAGTCACTGTTTTTCCCCGCCTTCAGTTTCAATCATACAAAATCAGCTTTAGGCCAGTGCCACACTAAGCCGATTTTCATACTTTCCGGAACGGAACCTTGACAAACTGGCCTCCCGGCCAGACAAATCTGCCATTTGGACCGTCTCTTACCGTCAAGGTTAGAATCCCCTCTCCAGAGTGGGAAGGTTGCAATCTACCCTGCTATCAGAGCCTGTCTGACCGCAAATCGGGTTTGAATCCGTGAATCTGATGACGTAATTATCCCACGTGAACGCTGGAAGCTGTCAAGTAGTCACGTTCATCTTCCCAATCGCAATAAAAACTAATTTTTTAAAGTCTTCTGTTCTGTTTATGGCTGGCAAACAACAATCTAAGAAGGGCACGTATTATTCACTGAGTTACCAAAGCAGTCTTCTTTATGGGGACTAATTAGCACTGCACTGAATTACATTAACATGTGTAATTGTTATTGTGTAGCAATAACTCAACTAATATTACTAGATACATATAATAGTGGACATTACACTAGGCAACATGGATCTCATTCATATCTCATCCAGTCGAAATCTTAGCAGGATTGAACACATCTTTATTACAGCGTATCAACATAAGAACAGAACATAGCTAAATCTCCGCTTAGCATGCTAATCACTACTAATAGCACTAGAAGGTAGCCCAAAATGTGGTATTTAATACACGATCTATCACTGTAGCAACTTCATGAAAACCCTTACTTTCATTAGGTATGCACATAATGCATCACATACAGGTCGAACAATGATGATTTAAGCATTGGAAATATATAAGGCACAGTATGGTCAACTACTTGGCGACAAACTGAACTGTCACTAACTTAACTAGTTGTAACTTGTCGTCGTCTTCTTCTCCGTTTCCGGTAGCACCCTTCACAGCGCCACCAACAGGCCTTGCAAATGTACTACAGCAGATTCACCAGTTTCAATGGGTGTGTGTGGCCGCAGCACAGCTTTGTCTGGCCGCGATTGACTAACCCCGAATCCGTTCCGGAAAGTATGAAAATCGGCTTAGTTTGGCAGTGGCCTTAGATCCCAGCCAGATCAATACCAAGCTAGCCTTTGTGATGCAAATATACAAAATATAATTGTGGTCATAATGTTTATTTGATCATGGCCCTTACAGACAGGGACGTGTCCCAATTCTGGTACATTAAGATCATCCCCTGCTATGAAAAAGCCCTCCCCACCCCCACCCCCACCCCACACTGACTCCCTTTGTCAGTCATTAGTAACATGTGGAGAAAAAAAATGAGAAACCGACCGGAACGCAGAAGCACACCTAATGGGTTAGCCCGGCTAGATAGCACCATAACTAGCTTAGATTGGAATGCACAACATTAAGTTGGTAGAAAATGGTGTGCCATTAAATATTGAATGCCCTTTTCCAAATCTCATCTGCGCTTTAGTGCACTTGCATTGAAGGATTGCTTTTCAGACCGCCTCTCTGTAATAGGTGAACACCCCCCCCCCTCTCTGTTTCTTACTCTCGTCTTTCTCATAGTCTCTCTCTCTCTCTTTTTCCTTCCTTTTTTACTGGGTTTCCCTGCAGTGGCTGTGCTGATATGGCCCATTATGCACTTGCCTTTCAGACAGCTGATGGAGCAGATGACTGTAGGAGAAGGTGCTAGAGGAGGGAGCGAGGGTGTGTGTGTGGTGGGGGTGTGGGGTTGGGGGTGGTGGGGGTGGTGGTGAGGGGGTTGAGGGGGTTGAGGGCAGGGAGCTAAAAGGCAAATATGAAAGGCAAAGTAAACCAACCTGTCATACCCTGTCTCAAACACACACACTCATGGGCATACACACACACATACACACACACATACACACACACACACACACACACACACACACACACACACACACACACACACACACACACACACACACACACACACACGAAGAGAGTGAGAGAGGTCTCATTAGTCTTGTAGGCCCCATTGACTGTGGGGTTGACAGGGGAACACGTCAGAGCAGCAGTAGACATGCAAACATGCAACAAGGGGGGTGCCCCCTGGCCCCCACCCATCGCACCTCCTTTCTCCAATCCGTGCCCCCCCAAACACACCCCCCCACACACACACCCCTCCACATGATTAATGTGGGCAAGAGCCGCAGGGCTGCGTCTGGAACCTCCTACCCCACGCACCCTCACGCTTTTCCCCTAACACAGTCTCTCTCTCTCCCTCTCTCACTCACACACAGATACGGCTTGAACCCTTAAACATTTCATCTTTAGCCCTCTCCCCTCATTTCTGATTTTCTTTGTCTTGTTCACTAAATAACAAAGTAGGGAATAGGCAGCCTGACTGCGCTGTAGGTGGTTGGGGGTGGATGATCCAGGAATTTGATTTTTCAGCTCCATTCAGCAAAACCCACGGCTCACATAATGGGTTCTTAGCTCCCGTGGACCCCCAAATGTGCTGCACTGCAGAGCCTCAATTCTGGCCTGGTAAGCAAAATATCAGCAAAGAAAACTATGCACCCTGTGGCAACACACCCTCACCTTTCAGAAGCATTTATGTTCCCCATGGCTCGTTCTTGGACCAGACTTTAAGGAGCTGAGGGCCAGGTGATGATTAGTGTCTCCGCTCACCTGACTCTGGCTGGCCTTAGCACACAGAAGTCATGTGTGGCGAGGCTCAGTGAACAATACCCCTGAATAGCTGGGCCTCTATAGGGCTAGCGAGAGAGAAAAAAGAGAGAGAGAGAGAATGCGTGCTGTTGAATGGGTGATTGTAGCTCCTGTCATGCTGTAATAGGATCAGGGTGAACCTCCAGCCCCGGAGCAGTGGGGACAGAAGGGGGCAGGACGGGGCAGGCATTGTTGGCTTGCAGGGGAGCGGAGCCCCCCAGCAGGAGAAAGCCACTGGAGGCCTCAGTGCACTGTGTCCCATGGCAAAGGTCCCCCTCAACCCTCAACATGGGAAGGAGTGATAATCAGAGGGCCCATCAGTCTCCCTAAGGGCCTATCCACATGACAACGGTGAAAACAGAGTTTTTTTTTTTTGCGAAAACTGAGAAGTTATGTTGTGTTTTGGCTTTGTGTCCGCATCACAAAGGCATTTTTAAGGCCTGAAAACACATACTATTGAAAAGGGGAGACTTTTGAAAGCACAACCCTTATGTTGCTGTGTGGACAGATGAAATCAGAGCTTTTGGACAATAACGGCCCCAACTTTATCCAATCATTTTTCATTCTCTGTGAAGCTTCAGTCTGAACTCCGCCCTCCAAAGCCTCCACCACGTCTTCAGTGGCAGGACGTGACGTATCTGAGACACCAGCTTGCCGGGTTTGTTTGTGACGTTAAATGCTAGCAACCTTAAGCAAGGAAATTCTGTTCGCCAAAAACTAAAGTTTTTCTGATGTTGTCAAATAAACGATTAATATGATTTATCTTGTCTCGTATTGCCATTGCTTTGATTCTAATCTCGTTTAGTTACCGGCTATAACTTGCAGCGTAGGTTATGCAAGAATTTCAAAATGGCATAGCTAGCAAAGCGCTTTCACCCTTTTTTTTTGTTTCTGTGTGGACAAGTTAGATAGTTCTCAAAACGTTGTGTGGTTGCAAAACATTTTGAAAATGCAAAAGTAATAAAAAATCAAAATTCAAAAAACGTTGTTGTCGTGTGGACGGAGTCTAAAGGCCTGCACTGCTACCAGGAGGGAAGGTACAGTGTTCCGTTATCACTGGGCTACCTGTTAAAGGTTTGAGTGATTGCAGTGTAACTGGAAAGTACAGATAGACCAAATGGCAATCAGACTTTGAATGAGGTCCGCTCACCTGTAATGAAAACAGTAGTAGGCTTAATGGTGCTAGGATTTTAATATTTAACAGAGAGGTAGGGAGTGGGAGATATTGTGTGTGTGGGTGTGTGGGTGTGTGTGTGTGTGTGTGTATAGTCGAGGTTAATAAAATACTCCTCTCTCAGGGGGAATTTCCCATAGCTTGTCCAAGGGCATAGTGAGATCCCCACAGGACTACACACCCCTCCCACTTCCACCCTATCGCCCCACCTCCAGACAACCCCCCAAAGCCCTGATCCGACTCTCTCTCTCTCTCTCTTTCCAACTCGCTTTTGATTTTAAATTCAAATGTCCCAAGTTTAATTTCGCCTCCTTTGGCTGTGAACACTAAGCACTTTTTCTGCTGTGGCAGCAGGATGAGCCAGTGTGGCGTCTGAAAGTGTAAATCAGTATTGAAAGTGCTCAGCCTTATCGGTGGAGTACAAAAAAATACACCCAGCAACAATGGCTTTAAAGCACAACAGATGAAAGACACAATTAAACTGGAGGCCTATCTGATCCGTCTCTCTCTCTCTCTCTCTCTCTCTCTCTCTCTCTGTCTCTCAGAAAAAAAAATCCTACAATTTTACTTTTCATGTAATGGGTTTTGTCTTTGACTAATCTTTTACCCTAAGAATACCAACTTATAATGTACTTTTGCAGTCGAGGGCAAGAGCTATGTCTTCTATTCAAATTAAAGTGCAGGGAAGCAGCAATCGTCTGAGTGCATCTTTTGTTGCTCTCAGGAAAATGTAATAAAAGTAACCGTGATGGCTTGAGACTGCATTAGCTATTTACTTACTGCATGGGCGCGCTATACCATCACATTTAAACAAACCAACTCTTGTCTCTTTCAGAGCTAATTGTTTTTCTCTCTCCCCTATGCAGCCATATGCTGCAGTAACGCCATACTTATTACTCAACAATAGCTTTTGTCTAGTTCTGCCCAACCATCCCCCTCCCCAGCCCAACCAACCCCCGCAAGATATCTAATCTGGATGTTGCTGTATTACAGGCAGGTACACAATTTATTTTCATCATCAGTAAATGGTGGATCATTGTGGCCGTGACAGGAAAGCACAAAGGCCTGCTAATGAAAGGCAATGGCTGTGGCCCTCGCCTCCTCATCACTGCCAGCTAGCAAGCCACCCAGCCCTGAAAACAGGTGTCCACTCACCATCCGCCCGCCCGCCCGCTCGCCTCACACAGGCTTCATTTAGAGAGTGATTTAAGGGAATATTCATGACCCAGCTACCTTTCATCCCTCCCTGGTCTCTCGCTTTTTTCATCTGCTGTAGAAGTGGGAGGGGTGTAAAAGAGGATCAGAAAGGAAAGAGAAAGAGAGGGAGAGAGAGGTGGGGGTTGGGAGGAAGGGAAGGGAGGGGAGGGGAGGGGAGAAAAAAGTGGAGAGAGAGAGAGAGAGAAAAGAACGTCAGCAGGGTAAATCAGTGCGTGATTGAAGAGGCCTTTCTGGGATAATTCAGTGTGATTGGAGTCTCGGTCTCTCATTAGCATTCCCGGCCCAACAGCGAGACGGCCCTTATGGATGCTCATCTGGCGCGGCCACTGCTCCCCTCCATCTCTTATCCCCCCTCTGTTTCTCTCTCCTCCGTCGCTCTTTCTCTCTCCGCTTCATTCGTAGGTCTACCTCAGGAGTCCTAGCATGGAGAGGTAAACACCATGAACAAGAACGAGGAAGAAAACAAGGCCTTAACATCGCTATTAGATGAGTCATGAAAAACTGCAGACTGGTATCAGCCTGGATTGGGTTTAAACACAATTGTGATGAGAATTGGTCACTTCCTTTTTTTGCACCGCAAGGAAGGGACTGCATCAGCTTTGAGACTTGATGTTTCGCTGGAGCTGTGCCATAACCCTGGCAGTTCATGTTTACAGATGAGCCCTGTTTGTGGTCATCACACTAGCATGTGGTGTTACTTCCACGAGCTGGGCAGGAAGCGTGGTGGTGTTCAGCAGCTCATTCTGCCGTGTGGCTGAAGACGACGCGTGTCTCACCTGAGCACCACCGATCTCCAGTATGGTGGTCGAGTCATTTAGCTTCCCATGACAAGGGTGCACGTGAACTCTGTTCGTCTCTCAGTATCCTCTTCGCAAAGCGCTTTATCTCTCTCTCTCTGTCTGGGTTTTTGTGAGGCTATGGTTAGACTCCATCTGGCAATGTCTTAGATGAAAGCGAGCGTGTCCTCACAATTGCAGTTTGAGAATGGAGGTTTGTGACTATGCTTTGAAAGCTAGATAGTCAGACCTCTATACTTATCCGATAAAAAAAGCTCTATTGCCGGGAACACCCCCAAGGATGGTCAGTCACTTCAGGCTACGGGGCTTTCAGGACTACTGGACCATGTCATCAGGTCTTTACCATGCCCTGTCCCCAGAGGCCAACGGAAACAGACCAGAGTCTGGAATACATGAAAGCCATAAGGACAAGCCCTGAAAACTCACGTTGTAGGAGAATAACCTGTCTGGTCACCTTGAGCAATGGTGATGGTTGAGCCTTATTTCATTATTAGCCTTTTTTTTTTTTACTCCAAAAGAATAGGGTAGGCATTTTTTTAAAAACCAGACAAAGTAATGGGTTTTTCCTTTCCCTCACTTCCTTAGTGTCTTTCAACTCCCACAATACTGCTCGTGCATCTCCTCTGACATCACTGGAGCATACGTCTGCCATTCAGGGGGCTTTCCTTCCTCTCTCTCTCTCTCTCTCTGTCGCCCCTCTCTCTCTCTCTCCCCCCCCTTCTCTCCCTGAGGGGCTCGAGGCTCTTCTGACTCTGTCCATTTCAAATGGTACACATGTGTCATAAACACACCCTGGCTTTGAAGTCAATAGATCTCCACAATGGACGTCTGCCTCTCAATTTCCCCCAGCTGAAAACCTAGAAGCCTTTTTGTGTTGCAGGCAGGCTTTATGCCCTGAACTTCAAAGCCTGATGTCGAGCCTCAGCCGCTGTGGATTGGAGTGTTATTATGGGCCTGAACTAGAAGTGGTTTAAAATATAATAATGGATAGGCAACTCTTGGCGAAAGTTACGGAGTGGAACGCTTTGACTGTTTTTATTGTCGTTGTCTGGGACTGATTTGGATGCGCCACTGACACATTGGTGGTGTGTATGTGTGTGTGTGTGTGTGTGTGTTGGGGGTTGGTCTGAATTTCACTCCACAGATGGTTAAATTGAGGTCAGGATGTGGGTGTTCGTAAGTGAACAAATATGTTTCTCTATGGACAAATGGCCTTATTCTGAGATTTACGGTTTTCATTAGATTCTGCCCTTTGAGGGGGAGCCCTCCGTCATGCTGAGCCATATTTCGTGACCAGTGAGAACATAGCATGTTTTAAAGTATGACTCCATAAAAAAAATCACTTTTCCTGAAATAGGACCAGTAGTGCTGGTGTGTTGATTCGGCGTAAATGGATGGATTTCTTTTTTCCACTTTTCTCGATGATTGAACAAGCCCTTCCATTCCCCTGCTCCATAAGTCACAATAGGATTGCCAGGGCCCCCGTCTCTCCTTGCACCCCTCAATTAATATCCCTCCATCTACGACCTCCATGCCTTGCATTATTAATGAGGCCTCTCCCAATTATGATGGATGAGACCGCTCTTGAGGGTGTTTGTTCAGGTAAGATCTCTGATTAGCATATCTGATGGATCTGCCCTTGCGTGCGCTGCACTGATTAAAACCTTCCCTCGTCCCTGGGGCAACTTTAAAAGGGGAAAACCGCACACATTACACCTCTGCACATGTATGGCAAGGATGTGGGTACGAGGTGAACCAAGGCACCGTAACATCCTTGGTCCCCAGAAAGCCCCTCCGCCGATGTCTTATCCAGCTCCCCCCCCTCCCTTCCCCCCAACATCACCCACCCACGCTGGCTCCCTTCTGTCGAGGCTAACTGGCTTCTCATTTATTCATTTATTATTAGCCCCTATGTAACGGGATTAGCCTCCTGCACATTCAAGATGCACAGTGTGCTGTGCGAAGCCAAGTGAAGCCCCCCGAAGACAATGGACGACGGGCAATGTGGGGATTTGGAGAGTGGGGGTGGGGGCGACCAAATGAGGCCAGGCAAGGAGGCTCAAAAGCTGGGATGGGCTCAGCGAGGGCGGGCTGGGTGCGGAGAGTGCAGTGGGATATTTCTTCCTTCGCAGTGCTGCTGTCCAGATGGGCTCTGGGTTGTAAAGGAGGGAGTGGAACAGAAGCCAGAGCCTTTCCTGCTTCTTTCATGAGGCGCGTGGAAAGGCCAGTGTGTGTGTGTGTGTGTGTGTGTGTTTTTTTTTTTACGACCCCGCCCACGTGCCCATTGGCATCACATGGTATCGCAGGCAGATCATGATGAGGGCCAGGTTAGGGAGAGAGAGCGAGGGCGCACGCGCTCCCTGTGAATGTGAAGCCCGATGCTCTATATTTGGACAGAGCTTGTGGAGAGGCCTCTCTCTGCGATGTGGATTTCTCCCGGTGTTTTCTAGAAAGATGCCACGAGTGTGTATGTGTGCTCAAGGACACAAGAAACAACCAGCGCCCTGCCAATAAAGATTCATGTTAACGATCAGGAGGTTCAGAGTTCAATGGGCTGGCCATTACTCAGGCCCTGTCCAGATAATCAGAGAGAGAGATAGAGACTAATGATCTGTGGGGGGCACCAGCGCAGGTCCTTCCACTTTGTTTCTCCAGCAGAAAGCGACACACAACAGATTGCCTCATGAGCCTCGACGAGTGTGGAGGTAGATAGGTGTAGCGGCCAATCGGTTGGCATCTTTGTAGTTTCTTTGTTGTTGTGTTAGCTGTGGCACAGTGTAGAATGAGTAAGCCGATATCATTGGCCTTCATCTAGGCCCTTAGTATGTGTTGTGTAACTTTCTGGAGCATGTGAGGGATAACTCTTTAACTATCCTGTTTTGTTCTTTCAGACAGTTTATGGCGAATTTCTCTGAATATTAACAGACGTCCACAAAGCACCTGTGACCATAAATAATCATGATACTCTGGCCCTGGGAATAGACCACCACACGGTTGCTGTGCAACAGTCCAACATGTAAATCATTTTCACAATAGAACTCACTCTGGGAACTGTTGAAATGACAGTTGAAGCGATTTGCTTATCTTAAAGATTTTAACGTATGCAGGAACCAGTCAAGTCAGATAACGCAAACTATGGATGTCCACAGCTCAAAGAGTTGCATTGGATCACTCTATCTCTCTTTCTTTACCTCTCTCACTCCCTCCCTCTTATCTTGTTAACATGTTACTCTGCCTATTCTCACACTCGTTCTCCCTCACTCTTTACACTTCCTGTTTTTTTCTCTCTGCTCTTTCCATATCCCGCCCTTGTTTATTAGTAGGTTCTCCCTACTCTTCTCCTGCTGGCTCATTACCACATCAGTTGGTTGTGTGTAGATGCTCTACTCTTGTCAGCACTACCCCATCCCTCTAGAGAAGCTCCATTGCACCTTCAACTCCTCTGTGATAATTGAATTGCCCTCACCCTTGGAAACGTGTCAGACTAGCTTGCTGCCTCTCCTCCCATCTCCACCACTTCTCTTTTTTCATTCTATTCTTTCTTTTTTTTATCCTTTTTTCCCCCAGTCCCCTTCTCCCCCCCCCCTCCAGTATTGTAATGCTGGAGCTTGGCCCAGTGCCCAGTTTTCTCCATTGATGTCTTTCTCCCCTCCTCCCTCCCTCCCTCCCTCCCTCCCTCCCTCTCTCCCTCCCTCTCTGTTTCTGTGAAGTCCACACACTTCTCCCTCTGTTGCTGTGGTGAGCGAGGCAGCGTGCCCATAGAATTCAAGTACGCATTCCATTGGACACCCCTCCTCCTTGGATAGACCATCTCCCTCTCTTGCTCTCACACACACACACACACACACACACAGACACACACACACACAGACACACACACACAGCTTCTCTGTGCCATGCCAGTTGTGTGTAGGTCATTATGTTTGGCACGTGGCCCTGGGTAGGGGGGTGTCCAACCATCCTGAGCCCCCTGCCTGAGACTATTGGGCCTTGGCAGTCGATTCCCCCTGACTCACCCAAGATCCATGTTTCTTAGTCTCTGTCTCTGTCTCTGTCTCTGTCTTTCTCCCTCAACCCCTCCCTCTATCTCTTTTTCTCTCTTCCCCTCCCTCTACCTCCTTCTCACCCTCTTTTTTGCTGTCCAGTGCACTGATGGGACTTTTTTTGCACTTTGGCATCATATTAAAAGATTCCCTTTCATGTTTGTTATTCATATTCTTTCCATTCCAGTCTTCCACATGCAGCTCCAGCGGCCTTCCATTTCTTTCTCTCTATTCGTAAAGTGAACTACCCCCCTCTTTCCGTGTAGTAGTTATTTAGAGAGAGAGAGAGAGACCTAATCCAAAACGCTGTACGTCTGTGATCTTTCGTGTCACAGAACTCTCCCCCCTGCCTTCACATGATCCAGTTAGGAGAATCAGTTTTTAGCCGGCACCTGCTGGCTTCTCTTCATCCGAATCAATACGCGTGGCTATTCTCAGTCAGTGCCCCCCGTCTTCGGTTTACCTGTTCGGCGGATCTGCTGCGGCCAGGCTCTCAGAACGAGCCAGACCTGCGTCACATGACCTGAGTCTCCTGGAAAGCTGCACTGATGCTGCTAGCTTGCCCTTGTGTGTGTGTGTGTGTGTGTGTGTGTGTGTGTGTATGTGTGTGTGAGCTGCTCTTCTCGTATGCTGTAACCTCAGACCCTGTGAGCTGGCTGGGCATGGTGGACATTTCTGAGTGGGGCGTGCATGTCTCCAGTCTCACTTCCACGGCTTGCCTTGCAGGAGAGAGAAGAGTGTGTGTGTGTGTGTGCGTGTGACGTGTGTCCGTGTGTGTGTATGAGTGTGTGTGTTTGTAGTGAGCGGTGTTTGTTTTATATGCGGCTCCTCCAGGTCCTGCCGAGGCCTTTAATCAGCGAGCCTCTACACAGAACTGTGCAGCGGCACACATGGCTTCCTGCGCTCCTCTGCTTGGACCAGGACTCGCTCAGTCCGCCCGGGAGGGAAAACTCTCACCAGACCTCCATTTGTGTCTTCTATGTTATTCTTTCCCTTCACTCTATTTCCTTCATAGCCCATGCCAACTGTGCTCTCTTCTGTGTTATGCTTTGTTTTCTACCTTTCTCTCTCTCTCTCTTTTGCTGCATTCTTTTCTCTCTCTCTCTCTCTCTCTCTCTCTCTCTCTCTCTCTTTCACTTTCTCTCTCCGTCTCTCCTGCTACCAGTGGAGGTGGGCTCTACCAGCACAGGCCTGCCACGTGGTGCATGTCAGAGCCATCGCTGCGGGTCCCGTTGCCAACAGGAGTCGGGTGCAGCTGGCACAGGCATGATCATGGGCTTGTGTGTGTGTGTGTGTGTGTGTGTGTGTGTGTGTGTGTGTGTGTGTGTGTGTGTGACTGTTCTCTTTTCCAACACTCTGTATTCACAGCTCCTCTTCTTTCTGCTGTTATTGCCCCCACATCTCTCCAACGACCTTGATGTAGAGAAAGACAGAGAGAAAGAAAGAAAGATGTGCCCATTGTGCGTGTGTGTATGTGTTTGTGTGTGTGTGTGTTTGTGTGTGTGTGTGTGTGCTGCAGATGAGCCTCAAAGCCCAACACACCGCCCACATTATTAGCATTGTGCTGTTGTTGCACTTCACTGTCAGGTCTTTTTGTGAACTTAAATCCAGGTTTTTTTTTTTCAATTACGCAACATTAAAAAAAGATAAAAGGCACGGGAATTAGGCAGAAGTTTTCCAGATCTTTCTGTTTCCTTTCTGCGATAAGGACTCCCATCGGGTTTATGCTTTTTTTTTACTTTGCTAGTCTAAAAGCAGCTTCATTATACAGTCCAGTGGAGAGCAAAAAACTTGAAGCTTGTTGGCCGAAGCCTCGTCCATGCTCCCCCTCAGGTGGCCTTCTCCTTCAGGGTTGCAGGCCAGGCCATGAATATGCATACGGCTTTCCGGCGCTACCAGGAGCAGTGCTTAAATGCGCATAATTTTCCTTCTAAGTGCCGTCACTGATGACCTTTTCTTCTTATACTAGAACTCCCACAGATAAGGACCATACTTAGCAATCAAGCTGCCATTGTGAGACAAGCCAAGACAGTGGAAAACCTACTCCAAAGCCGGCAACCAAAGGCCATCTGAAAAGCACTTGTATCAATATCCCTTTTGAGGGTGTCCAGCCTCCTCCACAAGGCTGTGTAGAATTGTTAGTTTGCAGGTCTGTGTGCGTGCGTGTGTGTGTGTGTGTGTGTGTGTGTGTGTGTGTGTGTGTGTGTGTGTGTGTGTGTGTGTGTGTGTGTGTGTGTGTGGTTTTGAGTGAGAGAAAGAGAGCGCAGGTTACATGCTCCATGCAGCTAAGCGATGGATCAGATCGGCAATTCTTTCCACATGAGAAGCGCTTTGCGTTCCCAGCACCATTTGCCTGGCCTATACGTACGCCTAGCAGTATAGCTTGCATCATTGTTGTTCTAGCCTCTGCTTCTCTCCCAACCCCTTGTCTATCCTATCCCCTCCATTGTTTTTTTGTGTTGGCTCTGTCAATACAAGCAGCTAGCCGTGGTGAGTAGACTACTGAATGCCCCCCTGCCTCTCTGTGCTAACACCCTGATGACACACAGTTTCTGTCTGGCTCCAACCACGAACCACTGGACATGTTCTGATGTGTTCGCTCTTCTTCTGAATTGAATTTTTTTGGAAGTGGTGGTGGAAAGACAGCCTTTTTTTTTTTTTTTACATGGATTAAAAACAGAATGGATTTGGGTGGATTTATTTTATCTCTCGTTGAATAGTGTTGTCTTCTTTCCACAGTTTGAATTCTCCTTGAATTGACAGTGTGTTTTCTTTGTGTCCGCCTTGAGTGAGTCTTTCAATCAACATTTTTCAAAATAGCCTATTGAGTGTGCCGGCCTTGTGTGTCCCTCTGAGCATGCCGTAGAGTGGTTGTCATTGGTGAGCTGCTCTTTTGAGAGCTTCAGGGCCATTTGGATGAATGGCTGTCTGGCTGTGGGCCTTTTCTTTGTACACAGAGCACAGCTAAAGTGCATTGTGTTGTATTGTTTACTGAGCATTTCCTATTATTCTGTATGCAAGCACATGTGTCAACATTGGGCCTCAGTACATCCACACTAAAAAAACAAAAACTGGCTTTAGGTTTTTTTTAATCACTTATTCCAAGGATTACCACAAAAAAAAACTGTCAACTGGTCCTTTGAAAAGTTTGCTTTGCATACAAAGAGAGATATTAAAATGATTGAGCTGCATTCACCTAGCTTAGCGTTCACGGCTGTTTTTGTACTGAAATGAAGCTGGTCAAGTGTTCTGTTGAAAGAGGAGTTCAGTAGGTTTGTGTGTGAGTGTGTGTGTGTGTGTGTCCACCTTGTCATTAAATGCTTGTATCGACCGTTCAGGGCGATGCTTGTTGACCATCTGCACAGTCTCTTTTAGGCGGCTTTGTTTTTTCACTGCTTTGGGTTTGCTATCTGCTACCTTTCAGAGATAGCGAGAGAGATGGATAGAGAATAGATGCATATTTGAGGGTTAATTGATTATTTGTTTGCTGTGTTCTTTTTTGCAACCCCACATATTCGGTTTGAATCTGGTAGCTTTTGAAGCAGAATCAGCCGTTAGGTTATATTTCATTTTATGTGGCAGGGGGATTTAAAGTGCTTGTCACACATCGGCTATTTAGAGCATCTGGTGCCTAAAAAGAGCCTCACTGCCCTACACTAAAAAACTGCATTCAGCTCCACCCCTGGCCCTGGCCCTTTACCGTGGGTAAAATCAGGCCACCATCAACGCCTGTGCCACCCCAACTTCCACCCCTTTGCTCCGGTCGTCTCCGATCTCATTTCTGCTCTCCGCTGTCTCTCTCTCTCTCCCAGAGCCTCTCTCTTTCGTTCTCCCCCTTGGCTTCTCCCAGCAGTGGCGGTGGCCGCTCAGGCCCCTGCCTCCAAGCTGACGCCCGCTAACTGCTGTTCACTCTTTGTGGGCAACAATGGCCAGGCCAGGCCCCTGCCTGAGGCCTAGACAGCCCCGTCCGGAGAACAAAGGGGGCCCTGTGAACGGCGGGCCCAGTGGGCAGCCGGCGCGAGAGGAGCAAAGCAGGTCAGGGTAAGATTAAGACAGCAAACGAGGGGTTAGCCTAGCGGCTGAAGCTAGGCTAATGGGTATATCCTAGCCAATAGCACAGCGTGTCTGTGGATGAGGTGTTTGGGTTGGGTGGGGGTAGGTGGTGGTGATGGAGGGGACTGTTAAGACAATGGAGGAGTATTTTTGGAATGGGAGGTGGAGTGGGGGGGGGGGGGGGCAGTGGGGGGGATAAGCCAGAAGGAGGAGGAGTTGGGGTAATTAGAGATGCCACCATTGCCGCTTCAGCTGATTTTCTTCTCCCCTTGCCTCCCGCTTTTTTGTTTAGCACACCTTCAGGGTTTTTCTTCGTCGCCATCATGCATGCACGACTGGAGCTGTTGGTGTCTGTTGGCTTGGGTCTTTTGTGCTCACGCTCTCTCTCCCCTCCACCCCATTATGTGTTTTTTTATTGTTGTAGTCCATATGCTACGCCTGGTTCGATAGGCATTTGATGGGGGAGAGAACCATCACTGGGAGTTGCTTGCGTGGACTGAAGGTGCTGCAGATTACATTGTCTGTTTGACTAGCATCTTGGCTGGAGATGAGAAGACAATGAGGAGTTTATGGTTTCCATGGTGGGGAGGAGGAAATAGCAGGGAGGGCAACACTACTGGGAGCAGCCCCAGAGCACATATTGACTTTTCTTAACCTTGTGCTAGTGTGTTTCAAGTACACAGGCAGTTTGTTTGAACTTAGTAGCCTATATCTCTTTCTTTCTCTTTATCCTTTCTTTCTTTCTTTCTTTCTTTCTTTCTTTCTTTCTAGCTGAGTGCTAGTATGCTACACAGACGAAGCGGTAGCTGCAGATTTGTCATGCACAAGTTCAAATGAAAAAAAAAAAAAAAAAAGTCCCTGTCTGTAACTCAAAATGCCGTCTCTCTCTCTCTCTCACGCCCATCCCTCCCTCCCTTTCAGTCTTCACACACTGATTGAGCTTTGTTTTGTTATGTTTTGTTTAATGTGACTCAGGAAATATAAGCCTCTTAAAACGCACTTATCGAGTGGCACAGACCGTGCCTCCAGAACAAACGTGCAGAGCTTAAAGGAGGCATTGTGTCCCGCCGACGGCTTCCTTGTCAAACGCAGGCAAGCAGATGGTTTGTACACGCCCGCATATTAAGCAGAATCTTTGACATGTCTGAGGAGACGGACGGCAAAAGGCCAAAAAACGGCATGGAAGTTTAGGGGGAATCGGTTCTAGTGAGGGCAGAGTTGAAATGCTTGGCAAGTGGTGTAGTGAGGCGGTTTTCTGGAATGGTCCGTGGCAAAAGGGAGGGGATAAATACCGAACAGTGACCTTTTAAAGCTGTCACGTTCTCTTAGCCGGCCCAAATGCCTGATAGCTAACTGCTGGCTTTCTTTAGGTCCAAGGGACAAAGACGATAATAGTCGGGGAAAAGCCAGCAGTCCCCTTGTGCAACATGTCCGTGATGAAGGACGGTGTGTCTGGAGGGCTCTGACAGGAATCCTCTCAGACATCTATGTCCTTTCAAATTAGCAGTTTTGGAAAGCTGATTCTCATTACTATTGGGTCCGCAGGCTGCTCGCATAGAAAGAGTGTGTATGTCTTTCTGAAAGTAAAATATGGAGCGTGCTATTTTTCCCCAGCTGTATGTAGCACAACTCGGTGAAGAGATGTGGCGCGTCGCAGCCCTCGGATACGCTGCCCCTATTGCACGCTGGGTGAAGGGGAGAGAGAGGGATATTTACAATCGGCTCTGTTTTTGCAGGGGTCTTCTCTTCCCCTCTAAGGACAAGACCCCAAGACCTTGGTGCATCACAAGTGCATCACAAGCATCAGAAAATAACAATGAAAGGAAACCCCACTTAAAGCATCCCCCCCCCCCCCCCCCCCCACCCCATCCCCTGCTCTGCTGCTCTCCTTAGCACAGCGTTTCAAGTGTCTCTGCTTTTATCTGGAGCAGCACATCTGTGTTCCAGTCCAAAGACTAGTTCATTTGATCTCTCCTCCTCCTGCACTTTCATTTCCACCACCATCCTCTCCCTCCTTCCTCTTCATCCTTGTTTGTCTGTCTGTCCTCTTCATCCTTGTTTTTCTGTCTGCTTTCCTAAGGCCTCGTCATGGAACTGAGACCCATAGGGCTTTTTTTGCTCTGAAGACCCTTGTGCACAGAAGGGCCAGATTGCGTCCGCTCCCACTGCATTGTGAGGCCTTTTCACCCTGATGCGATGTGATTACGCCTGCTATTCATTTTAGCCCCTCTGTTCCCAATGCACAATGCTCACGCATCTCATGGTCGGATGAAGGGGAGGGGAGGGGAGGGGTGGGTCGACACGAAGGGAGAAAAACCCTGATGCATCTTCCCATGCAAGTCATCCCCACTGTTTGAGAGTAGGGGCATAAAGGTGCTGTGATGGTGATTGTGGCAGTGGGGTAGTTTAAAGTGAAAAGGGAGATGATTAAACCCAGCCCTCCTCTACTCTCCTCCCACCACGCTCTCTCTCTCTCTCTCTCTCTCTCTCTCTCTCTCTCTCTCTCTTTCTTTCTCTTTCTCTGCACTCTACCGTTCACCGCATCAGAAATCAATTGGGAGTGATCATGACAAATGACTCCCCAAACGAATGGGGCGAACGAAGCGAGCGTGCGAATGAACGAACAAACGGGGAGCTCGGGGCGTTTTGAGAGACATCACAAATGAATCAATCAGAGCTCCATTCTTTATCGCGCCACGCCGGCCCCCGGAACCCTGCTCCTGCTCTCCGGCTTTTTTTTGTTTTGTTGTTCATGCGTGCGCTCGCGTGCGTGTGTGTGTCGCCCTCTACATATGCATGTCTGCTGTGTGCAGATAGAGAAGGGGGGGTTGGGGAGGGGCATGCACGGGGGTGTTAACCGTATTGGTGCCGGGACAGATGGAAGATGGGGAGTCAGAAAGAGAGGGAGGGAGGGAGGGAGAGAGAGAGAGAGAGAGAGGGAGGGGTAAGGAGAGGAAAGGGGTGGCGGGGGCAAGGCCTCTTGTGTCTGAAGCCGCTGCTCTCTCAGTCCCTTCATGGCTGATTAGAGGCTAATGTTTAAGGGCAAGGGAGGGAGCAGCGCTCTGATTGGCCGCCCTGACACCCGCGTGGGTGGAGCCAAGCAGGAGCAGCAGATGGTGCCATTGCAGAGATGGAGGGGAGGAAGAGGGAGGGAGGGACCTTGAATGAATGAATGAATGAATGAATGAGAGATAGAGGGGGTGTGCTCTCTCCTCCGTCTTCTCGTTTTACGCACCTCTCCGCTCCTCTTGTTCCTCCTGGCTCCGTCCGCTGCCTCAGGCCCCGTCTCTCTCTCTCTCTCTCGCAAGCCCCACCGCTGCACGCCGTGCCTGGCCTTCCCTCGGCCACCCCTAGCCAGATGGCCGGTGGTGGGGCTTGCTAGGGCGTAACTGACTGCTGCTAAAGCCCAAGCCTGGATGAGCTGGAGTATTAGCCTGCATTGGCTTTGGATTCATTATGATATGCATGCAAACTCCCACAGCCCCTCTCTCACATCTGCCTAACTGCTATGGCATCGCATCGGCCGGCCCTCGTCAGCTTCCCCCATATGTTGGGCTCCAGTAAAATCTCACTGGAACAGGCCGGAGGGGGTGGGGGAGGGGGAGGGGGTGGGGTTGGTGGTGGTTGGGGGGTTGATGAGTTGCATTAGACGTTAATGCTCAGGGGGTGGAAGAGACACTTCTGAGAGAGCGTTCAGTCCTGTCATACGGTCCATACACAGCACACAGTCTCCCTCCTCACACATACACACACACACACACACATACACACAACCGCACACGCATACACACAAGCTAAATGCATGTGTGCGCCTTTGTTCTCACATGAGTTGGTGAATGTGTTTCACGATCTCTGACACTGTTGATGTGGATATGATCCCAGTATTAAGACTGACTCGTATACAGAGTAGAACACTGCAGGCAGTAGCTGTGTGTGCGTGTGTGTGTCTCATGTTCCAGACCGGTTCTTTCCTGATCGGGGCTTTGTTGGAAAATCCATGTATATATTAAACACAGATGTCACCCCTTATCACAGCAGCCATGTGTACATTAAACAAGCCAGTCAAGCATGTGACTCAGTACTACTGGATCAGCCATGGTGTGTGTGTGAGTGTGTGTGTGTGTGTGTGTGTGTGTGTGTGTGTGTGTGTGTGTGTGTGTGTGTGTGTGTGTGTGTGTGTGTGTGTGTGTGTGTGTGTGTGTGCGCGCGCATGCGTATTTTATGCAGACGCTATAATCAGAGTGCTTGGAGGAATCAATCAAGCAGCAGAGGAATAGGACCCATGTGTGTGTGTGTGTGTGCGTGTGCGTGTGCGTGAGAGTGTATGTGCGTGCGTGCTTTTGTGTGTGTGTGTTTGCTACGTGAGCGTGAGGAGTGACCCACATTGAGCTTCCCCCCTTGCTGACGCGGCGTCTTGCACTGTGAGTGACACAGCCCCTTCCATCTGCTTACGACACACACAGCCCTCCCTCGCTCCCTCGGGCCCTCTCTCCAAACACTGCTCTGGGGGCGCCCCTTGCCCCTCTCCCCCCTCCCCCTGCTTCCTCACACACCCCCCTCCCTCCCCCCACCCCCCTCCTGAAATTGCTGGTCTCCAGCACGACCGGGGTCCTCTGTGTGGCTAGCCTGAAAAGAGCATCAGCACAGTGGAGACAGAGGCATTCATTCAGCTCCATATCCTCCCCAACAAAAGGCCAGGCAGAGGGGGTGGCCGAGGAGAGACAACGAGGAGGAAGGAGAAGGAGAAGGAGAAGAAGTGGTAGAGGAAGGGGGGCGGAGGAGGAGGAGGAGAGGAGAGAAGGAGGAGAGAGAGAGAGGGCACTGGTGAAAGGCGAGCAGGGGCTCTTCACGTCCATCAGAGGCAGCTGCCTCTCCCTCCCTCCCTCCCTCCCTCTTGCACTCTTTCTCTCTCAGGCTCCCTCTCTTTCTGTCATATGAGCTGATGGGGACCCTGGGTCCTCCTCAATAACCCCGCCAGCAGGCCCTGTCACACACACCGTCAGAGATGGAGAGGGAGAGAGAGAGAGAGGGAGAGCGAGAGAGAGACTGGACTTGCTCTCCATACCTGTCAGGAGGAAATTGTGTTCTTAGCATATGCATTCATTTCCTGAAGGTCAACAATACAGATTAGACTCAAGGTGAGGTGTGTGTGTGTGTGTCTGTGTGTGTGTCTGTGTGTGTCTGTGTGTGTGTGTGTGTGTGTGTGTGTGTGTGTGTGTACCATTTGCACATGGCCACTGGTGCAGTGTACATTGTGCACCGCTGACTAATCACACTGCTGAATATTTACATTGTGGTCCCCATGCCAATGTCAGGCCTCTCATGCATATGCAGCAGTGTTAAGTGGATGTGATGCTGCTCTGTCCTTGGGACTTTCTCTGAAACTTTTCTTTTTAATGTCAGACAGGTGTTCCTAACTTTATCATAACATATTCTTGGATTAAGTTGGTTTTAATGCACAACCTCACAAACGATCCTCCCCACTAACTTGAGAACAGTAACATCTCATTGAATAACATTCCAAACCCTTTTAGAATCAGCCCGATCGTCTCAGTGTTTGGTGTCTCATTAGCAGCAGTGCTAACACAAACGTCCTCTTCCTCTCCCTGTGCTAAGTGATTTCGCCTAGCAACGCTGAAAGCATCAGCCGGCCCAGTCCCCAGCCCCCAGCCCAGGTCATTGTTGCCGCAGCATTACTGTAAGTGGGGTATCATCCTCCGCTGTGTGCTGCACACAAAGGCCCCTGCTGAGTCACCTGGCCTCCTGGAGTTCAGCGTGGCTCCAGTTGCAACATCATCTTCTTTCGCTCCCCCTCTCTCTCTTGCGCTCTCATTCTCTCTCTCTCTCTCTCTCTCTCTCTTGCGCTCTCTCTCTCACTCTCTCTCTCTCGTGCTCTCTCTCTCGCTCCCTCTCTCTCTTGCGCTTTCTCTCTCACTCTCTCTCGTGCTCTCTCTCTCTCTCTCACTCGCTCCCTCTTTCTCTTGCGCTCTCTCTCTCTCTCTCTCTCTCTCTCTCTCTCTCTCTCTCTCTCTCTCTCGCTCTCTCTGTGTCACACTGCTGACTCTCCTCTCCTCTGCTGTCTCTGGCGAGGCTATGTGAGTCAGCACAGCCGTGCACCAGACTCAGAGCAGCACATTTCAGCTCAGCTCAGAGGAGCCCCGCTGTGAGCACGCAGCTTTTAGCGGTCGTTTCGCAACGCACGTCTACGCCACACTTCCCGTTAGCAGGGCTAACAGAGCTTCAAAAGGAAGGAATGTGCTCAATTGCTTTGCTGTGTTTCTGTGTAACTTTCAGTAAGGGAATATTTCCATGGGAAGTCTCCAGAAGTTGTTGAGTGTTTCCCTGCCACATCTAGCGGCAGAGGCCCTCTCAAAGAGAATGCCCTGGCACAGTAAGGCAGTGGGCAGTAAGTGCTTCTCAGTAGTAGTGCATTAGGGACTATAGGCCCTAGCTGGCAGACCTGCTCACTAACTACAGGCAACAGTGGCTCCGGCTTTTCCATCTCAGGACAACCTTCACCATTCCTGGTTTTTATTCCTGTTATCATAAAAGGACTGCTGGCTACGGCGTCTTGTGTGATGCACTATGCAAGGTTAGCTCTCTTTGTACCCAAGCCCGTGCTTGAAGGAGTTTCACAAGGGCCCCACTTTGCACAGAATGTGTGTGTGTGTGTGTTTTTTTTTTTTTTTTTCGTTTTCTTTTTCTTTTCCACATGACAATAGAGGAGTTTTCTGTGAATGTGAGATTAGGCCCTTCCTGCAGGAACTTAAGGCAAAGCTGCTCTCCCGTGCCTGAGCGGAGAGCGGGGGAGCGGGGAGGATAGCGCCGTAGCCCGCAGCTGGCCTGCAAGGCCGCCGGTTTAATGATTCACTCCGCTCCCTGCCATATCCTCTCTGTTCCGCAGCATGGCCGCCTCATGCAAATCCCCCCTCACTCACTCCCGCTCATTTTTATGGATTCTTGGTTAATCATTGTTGATAAAAACATGCATATTTTTCGACCTTCTGTAGCACATTTCCTGTTTTGCAGGGGGGGGGGGGAGAGAGAAACAAAATAAAAGTTGAGCCCGAAAGCAATGGAAAGCCCCAGCCAATCCCAACTCCCCTCTCTGTTTGCGTCCTGTTTTTCTCCCTTTGAAGTGCACCGTTTGTGCCGTGAGTCATGTGCGGCTTGTGGAGGTAGCTCCAGCGCTCCCCTCCTCTGTCCTTTATCAAAATGAAAACAGACATGGCCATAAACTCCCCTTAATCAGATGGCTCTGTGCTTTTGGCTCAGCCTGAAAGGCCTTGGCAGTAAATTGGATGTCGGATTTCTTTTCTGAGCAAAATCTGGGGAGGGGTGAAGAGGAGGAGGAGGAGGAGGAGGGAAGAGGGAGAAGGGGGGAGGTGGAGCTGATCAGAAGAACTCGTCTGGAAAAGCCTTTTGTGGGATTTGGCAAGGCAACTGCCAGTTTACCCATGCTTATTAGGCACCTCTGTCGCCATAGGAATTCTCTTGTCTGTGTCTGTGTCTGTGTCTGTGTCTGTGTCTGTGTCTGTGTCTGTGTCTGTGTCTGTGTCTGTGTCTGTGTCTGTGTGCCCTGCGTGTTTGTGTGTGGGTGTGGGGTCACAATCAGCTTCGGTGGAGCCCTTGGTCATCACCGTACAGAGACTATTGGCATTGTTACCCCACTGGCTGTGAGCAGTGTGTAGGCTGCCGCTGGCACAGGGAAGCCTAAAGCCAGACGAGATGTTCTCACTTGAGACGGCCTCCATCTGTGCCACTCCGTGTCCTGATACTGCCTCGCCCTTACCGCGCTCACTCCATTATTCCTCCGTGGGCCATTCATACACTCATACGTCTCCATGTTCTCCACACAATGAGCTCGTGCCATTGAGAAAAGAAACCTATTTCGCCAGGCCTCTGTATACCCCCATTTCCCTCTCGTCTTGTGTGTGTGTGTGTGTGTGTGTGTGTGTGTGTGTGTGTGTGTGTGTGTGTGTGTGTGTGTCTGTGTGTGTGTGTGTGTGTGTGTGTGTGTGTGTGTGTGTGTCTGTGTGTGTCTGTGTGTGTGTGTGTGTGTGTGTGTGTGTGTGTGTGTGTGTGTCTGTGTGTCTGTGTGTCTGTGTGTCTGTGTGTCTGTGTGTCTGTGTGTCTGTGTGTCTGTGTGTGTGTGTGTGTGTGTGTGTGTGTGTGTGTGTGTGTGTGTGTGTTGAAGCTATGACTAAAGTGTGACGGAATAATCCTCCACCCCCGTACCCCCTTCCTCTTCCTCTCTCTGGCGCCCATCCTGACTGACTTAGTGGCCAGGCTCTCCTCTCGGCTGACTGGCTCTCACATTTCCCCCTTCCCATCCTGCCTCGCTGTAACCCCTCACCCTGTGCTGACTCCGGTGCTGCTTCTCTGGCTTCCCCCTGCGTCTGCGAACAGCACTCGCAGGACACTGAGCAGCGCCTCCTGGAGGCCCCGCTGGTAGTGCAGCCTCTGTGTAGCTGCTGGGTTTTCCCCAAAGTCTGATTTGCAGAAGTGCCATACTGCACCACATAAAGGGGTCAAAGAGGAAGCCTGCAGGGAGAACGGTGTCCGCTTTCCCTAAAGTGTGTGTGTATTGTGTGTGTGTATTGTGTGTGTGTGTGTGTGTGTGTGTGTGTGTGTGTGTGTGTGTGTTTGTGTACACAGACACAAAGGGCCAGTGTTCCCAAGGGAAAAGTAGGAGTCTGTGGGGATGTATGGATCAGGTCAGATTACTTAATTCTTTGACAACACAAGCTCCGCCCTCGGCCACCTGTGTAGCAGCCATTCTCTTACCCCTCACCTGCAGAATGCAGCCTGCTGGAATAGCGCGTGTCAACTCCTGCAGTCTGAATCTGAATGCATTGTCTAGCTCTCCCCTTGAGCCATGGGGTTTGGCCCTCCAGAACAAGGTGTCTACGGCTTCTATTCACTAACCCCTCTCTCTCTCTCTTTCCCTCTCTCTCTCTCTCTCCCTCTCCCTCTGTCTCTCTTTCTCTCTCCCTCTCTCTCTCTCTCTCTCTCTCTCTCTCTCTCCCTCTCCCTCTGTCTCTCTTTCTCTCTCCCTCTCTCTCTCTCTCTCTCTCTCTCTGCCTCTCTCAGGTTTCCACCTCAGCGGCACGGTTACTGAGCCGGCCACGGCATCGGAGCCAGAGGTCACCCACCGCGTGGCCATCAGCTTCGACCGGTGCAAGATCACCTCGGTGACCTGCGGCTGCGGCAACCGCGACATCTTCTACTGCGCGCACGTGGTGGCGCTCTCGCTCTACCGCATCCGCAAGCCGGAGCAGGTGAAGCTGCGGCTGCCCATCTCCGAGACGCTCTTCCAGATGAACCGCGACCAGCTGCAGAAGCTGGTGCAGTACCTCATCACCGCACACCACACCGAGGTGCTGCCCACCGCCCAGAAGCTCGCCGACGAGATCCTCTCCTCCAACTCCCAGATCAACCAAGTGCACGGTAAGGACCGGGGGCCAGAGAGAGGAGTGGAAATGTACCGTGATACAAATCAGAAAGAATTTGGCCATCTGTCTCTGAATGATAACAGAATCATAATAAATATAATATAATTATTAAATAATAGTAAATAATAACTTGAGTAAAACATGCCTGCATGGTGACTGGTTGTCAGGGTATTGTATGGGTGAGAGGTTAGTTTCATTTTTTTTCCTCCCCCCGTGTCCTGAACTCAAGTGTTTATAGGAAAATGTGCCCAGTCGTAGGAAGCCACGCTCCAGGGCTCTTGGCAAGGCTTCCCGTGGGACTGGTTTACTTTTACCTTTCGCTTTCTGTTCTGTTCATGAGCTGAAATGTTGCAACTTCAAACTTTCAGACGAATGTTTCTGCAACAGGAACGTGTATGCAGACCAGCTTATGCTACCTAGTCAGCTTTGTGGTGGGGATTTTTTTTGTATTTATTTTTTTTCCTCACTTGACCTTGCCTTGTGCTCCCACTGGCCAGGTTTGTCTGTTGTTGTTTCACTGAAGCCTCCAGGAGACATCAAACACTGCAGACTCTCTGTAGTTTTTCCTCCCCCATTTCTACAGGCTTGAAAGCGAAATAGAGCAGCACAGAGCGATGAAAGAGGTAGAGGCAGAGAGAGAGGAAGAGCCTGGCCCTCCTTTCACTCAAAAGAGTTTGCGCTCTCATCCCTGTGTTTTGTGGGGCGAGAGGTAATCCAGAGGAACTGTGAGGAGGGATCTGCTCACCTCTCTCTCTCTATTTCTCTCTCTTTCTTTCTTTCTTTCTTTCTTTCTTTCTTTCTCTCTATCCAAATATTTATCTGGGTTGACTCTCAAACAAGTAAGCTCCCCTCTTTCTCTCAGTGGTCTGACCCTTTCTGAATGGAGCAGGCAGGCTTGCAGTGTCTGGAGGCCCTCATTAGTGACATTCAGCGGGGGGGGGGGGGGGGGGGGGGGTTGGGTTGTGAAGTAAGGGGTGGGGGTCTTAGGGGCAAAGCTTTGATTATGGAATTTGAATTATGAGACCTGGCCCAGCAAAGGCTTTGGTTGTTTGAATGAGC
>NC_137923.1:2619407-2621907 GCF_963457725.1 Sprattus sprattus | reverse complement strand
GATGACGGACAAGTGTCGGCAGCTCTGGGACGAACTAGGTGGGTTAGCTAGCCGCCACAGTGTCAACATGAGCCCTCCAATACCGATCTATCCAGTATGGCACAAATAGCCAAAAAGGGTTGATTTTTTATTTTTTTGTATTTAATGTGGATAAAACCACAAGTTGTGTCATATTTCAATTCGTTTTATAGTCACATTCATTCATGACAGACTTCATCTGGCCCAGTGTTCAGGTCAATCGCCTCATTCCGGGATTCTAAGCACTATCTAATTGAACCGGGGGGTATTACCATCGCTACTTTGTGCTGCGTAGCCGCTCAATAGCTTGGCCTTGATCACACTCTTGTGTAGGTGGTTAGCTGGCGTCTAGGTTGAACTGGATGGTAATCTCCCTCCGGTGGACGTGACCCGAACTCCTCCGCGCTCTGTGATGGCAGCCAATGGGGGGGGGGGGGGGGGGGGGCAGGCCGTGGCCAACAGCACCGTGCGCTGGGAGGAAGGGGGCCTGGACTGTCATGAAAAGCCCCCCGGATCAATCGGCTTTTCAAGATCTCTGCTATTGATCAGGGGCCATTTAAAGAAGTCGATGAGAGCGCATCCTGAGGAGGCTCGTTTGAAAGCTAAGCCTCTGCTGCTGCTTCTCTGGTCCACTGAGACCAAACCTGGAGCGGTCATCTGAGCAGGCACTCCATCATCACTGCCATTAACTTTCATTTACCAAGAAAGGGCCGGCCCCCTTTCCTAGCGATCGCCCACTTAAAAACAACCAATCGTCAGCTGCAGTTAAAGTAACCCAGGCCTCCGATTGGCTGGAGTTGTGAGACCCCTGTCACATTGACTCCCCCCTGCGGCCAATGAGTGTTGTTAGACTGAACTGGATGTGACAGCGACATGAGAGAGAGAGAGAACGCAGGCTAGGCCATCTGTTACCTAGCTACAGAGATGTGCCGAGCGCCACTGCCAGTGACATGGGGCTGCCTGAGCCCAGCAGCACCTGCCAAATATCACTCTCTGCCCAACTGCACTCTGTTTGGGAAACACAGACGTCACCGTCACGAGCCTGGTCTGTGTCAGCCTCACAGAGGACAATGTGTGGATCAGAGTGTGGCTAGTCCTGCAAATTATGTTATTGTATCGTATTGAATTGCTACACTTCAACTAGACTAAATATTTCAGCCTTCTTGTTCAAAACAAATATTTGTTAGGCCTTAGTCTGAAACTTGAAGCTACTGAGTCCTCTTGAGAACTAGCGGTTTATACTGTTGTGTAAGGATTTTAATTTATTCCAAGGTGTTCCATTTCAGACTGCTCAAGTGAAGTCCCTCCGAAGTCCCAGTGAAGTGCATGGTCGATTGTTAGAATGATGTGCACTAACCACATGTCCTCTCCCTCCAACCCCCCCAGGTGCTCTGTGGGTGTGCATCGTGCTGAACCCTCACTGCAAGAGCGAGGAGAAGGGTGGCTGGCTGAAGCAGCTGAAGAAGTGGAGCGACATGGACATCTGCCCCCTGGAGGATGGCAACTACGGGAGCGAGCTGCCCAACATCACCAACGCCCTGCCGCAGAGCAACCTGGCCCAAGGTGAGCCATTAGCTCAACACTCCAACACTTGCGCTTAAACCCTGGAATCCTGAGGTCATTCTGTCGAGCAGATGGCCTCAGGTGTTGGCCTTTAGCGCCCACCACACTTCCACTTTCCTTAAGATCTGACCCTTTAACCTGACTATAAACCTCATGAACCTCTTACAACTTACAACCCAGACACACAGACAAATAAGACTTGTCTCTTTTAGCCTGACGTTGACCCTAAGCTTGAACTTTAAAGGCAATCAGTGGTTGACCTAATACTTTTTCCTCCCTCAGTGCACGTCTTATTCTTTTTACACCTGTGTGCGTGTCTATGATTAATGGCTTCAATCTCTCTCTCTCTCTCTCTCTCTCTCATTCTCTATTTTTCTTTCTCTGTCTTTCTCTTTTTCTTTTTTTTCTCTCTCTCTCTCTCTCTCTCTATTTTTCTTTCTCTGTCTTTCTCCGTCTTTCTCTTTTTCTTTCTTTCTCTTTCTCTCTCTCTCTCTCTCTCTCTCTCTCTCTCTCTCTCTCTCCAGACTCTTTGGGCCGGCCGCGACGGACAGTGTTCACCCGTGCCGTGGAAGCGTGCGACCTGCACTGGCAGGACAGCCACCTGCAGCGCATCATCAGCAGTGACTTCTACATGTCCCCGGCCTACCAGAGAGAGGGTGAGAGCCTGCTCTTCAATCCCCAGGGCCTGCCACTCTGGCTGGGTAAGACCATGCAGAACCCCGGGCCACTCACACGCCGCACGTCCACAAAAACACCCTTATAAGCAGCATCCTTAATCTGTGCTCCTGGAACTGCAGAGGATCTCAGTTCAGGGGACAGGGGGAGAAATACAGGGAGATGGCTATAAATATTACCCAAAGATGGTTACGTCACTCATGTCATTTGCACTTGCAATCAATATAAATTGCAGTTTAAGCAG
>NC_137923.1:2549407-2609407 GCF_963457725.1 Sprattus sprattus | reverse complement strand
ACTAAATTATTCTACCAGGTCGAACCTGTGGAAGATAAAGTAGAAACACATGCAGAATGGAGGAGTATTTTTTGCTTAATTTAGTAAGAAAAGCATATTGTGGTTTAAAACAATTGTAGAAGTGGCACATAGAGATAAAACCAAATGATAACTTGGGGCATACTTTGAGCCAGGGGGAATCTTACTGTCGACATGGTCAGGGGGCGGATATCGCAGATGCTTGAATAATCAGAAAACACACGAAATGTAGAACATCATTCCTTCAAACGCGCAAAAGCCAGTGTTAATACCTCGACTGGATTCCAAGACTCAGCTTTAATAACTCCGTGTGTGAAAGGGGAGCCAGCCTTTGGCCTTCTTGCTGTACGGAGGACAGGAACGGGTGATGGGTACACAGCATTAGCATTCAGCACCCAAAAACAAACGGCTTACCCTCAGACGCCCCCCTCCCCTTCGCCTACCCCAAGCCAAGCTACGGACCCCCTTCTTCCTCCTCTACTTTTCTGTACGTCCCGGTCGGGTTGAGTCGCATCTCCGTTTCAAGTATCAACAGCAGTACTTTTTTTTTTTATATTAGAGAGGTGAAAAAAATATGACAAAGACTGTTGTCAAGTTAATAAGGTCGAGTTTGGTACTCCCCTTCTTCCACAGAGAAATGTAGACATGTGAAGGCTAAAGTGAGGTCGAGGGTGTAGCAAACTTCAAGCTAGCGATGCTGCATTCAGTGTAGCTTCATATGGACGGGGGGAGAAGGGACAGAAGCCTTCAATCATTTTGTTCTTAAGACCCCCCCCCCCAAAACTTATAGTTTTCAACTGTTGTAATGAAAGCATTGGGAGGAGCAGGAAGGGGGGGTGAGGGTGCCCAACCACTTCACACACACACACTAGGTTAATAAACTGAAAATGCTAACTGTGTTGGAAAAATTGACCTAATTGGCAAAGTTTTAAAGATTTTTGTTTGTGATTATTATCTGGGGGGTGGGGTTAATGATCGTGTTAGATGTTCCACATTCCATGATGGCCACCCTCCACAAAGTGCCCCAGTGTGATCACGTAGAACATTGTGAACACGTAGAAACAGTGCGAACACGTAGAACAGTGCGAACACGTAGAACAGTGTGAACACGTAGAACAGTGCGAACACGTAGAATGCACTCTGCGACATACAGCTGAAGGATCACGGGAGGAGTGGAGGGGGAAAAAAGAAAAGAAAAGAAACAAAACGAAAGGAAACGTGAAAAGAGATGCTCAACTCCGTTCTCAGGGAATCACTTAAAGAAACAATACAAAAAGTAGTAGCAGAAACATTTAAGATATTGTAAATATGAAAGTGTCAATTCAAGAAAAAGTTGTAAAGTTATAATTATTTATGATGACTATGTTTTTTTGGTTTGGTTTTGTGGTTGTTTTTTTTTCAGATACTTGAATTTTTTGTGGGCTGGGAATGCGACAACAGCAAGAGGAGAGAGGAAAGATTTTAAAAATTCTCAGGTGCTCCTGTGTACATTTCTCTGATTTGTTTTCATTTGTTACTGTTTTGCAACCTGTTTTGCAAGAGATTGAAGATAGGAGGACAATTGTGAGCAGAAATGAACAGACTATGCAGACCACGTAATGGTACCCCCTTCTATTCCCCCCCAAACCCCCCCCACCCCCACACACACACACACACACACACACACACACACACTAGTCACACACTAGCCTTTTTTTTCTTCTCTGGAGCGGTTCCCAGCATACTGAGCGAGAGAGTGGGATGTTCTTTCCCTACATTTTTGACAGACACAGACAGACAAATAGATACAGCCGGTTCCCACCCAACAAGTATCTGCATGTAGTGCGAACCGCAGCTGGCCTTTGCCTTTGATAGATTGACACACAAGTTCTTACTTCAAACTTTAAGCCTTATTGTATTCTCTTTAAAGCACCAGTGTGTGTTTTCAAGACTGTAGCGATGGAGAAATATCGCCTTTGGCCCTCACACCTCCCCCTGAGACTTGAGGCGGGGTGCGGTGGGGGACGGTTAGGGCCCTGTGCTGGCCTGCCATCGCCCTTCCCTGTGGTGACATGCTTTCCCCCCCTGACTCGATGCTCAGCACAGGCAGAGGGGGTGGTTGTTTGTTTTTGATTTCTTCTCCTGTAGGGGCAGGGAGAGAGCACTCTGGAAGGAATAACTAGGTAGACCCAGTCAGAGCCTCTCCCCAAGACGAGCAGACTGAGGGAATACTTGCCTTTTTTTCAAGAAACATATTACTGCAGGATGAGCTAGTGTTGCCTGTTCTATACAAAAAAGCAAGCAAGTTTTTTTTTTTTTTTTTTTATGTTTCGTAGTGGAATTAGACGGTCCTATGCCATTGCAAAGAAAATTAAAAAACAAAAAAACAAAAAAGAAATCAAAAAACTCCTTTGGCTTTCCTCAGTCCCCACTCCCATACTCTGAGTGTCTATATGTGTTAACTGTACCAGTGTTTAAACCCGTCCCTAGACTTTTTAGAAGGAAAGCATAATAATCGCTGGTAGAGATTGTTCACTAGTTCATCTACTGTTTTAAATTTTGTTTGTTTTAATTTTATTATTTTTTTACTGTTTATTTAAGGGAAAGTGTTTGTCGCCTCTTTGTGCTACTGAATTGTAAGAAAAAAGGTATCCAGTATTTGTTGCCACAAAAGTATAGTTCATCAACACTTTTTGTTTGTGCAACCTCTTGAGCTAATGTCTATAAACAAAATTTATTACTATTTATGTAATGCTACTACCATTTTATATGATTTGTGTTGGAATTTCAGTGCTTTTCTATGAATAAAGTGTGAAACACGTCATGGCCTTCCAGATGAATGTAATTTCCAATTTTAGATGATTAGTTTTGCTTTTGAAACTGGATTCTTTTAAGAATTTTGCATACGTCACTCACCTTATAACCCAGACGGCCTTTCCAGGATTTTGCAATTTCGCGTTTTTCAATCTATAACTGCAAAAAAGCAGTTCTAATTGCGATAGCTATTGTTTAGCTTGAAATCATCACAACTTTAACCGCAACATCTGAAAAGTCCCAAATTAATTCCAGGTACTTTTGGCCGCAAGAATCTCACCAAACGCTCGCAAGACCCTGGTGGGATCAGGAATAAAACATTTTTGGGGAGATTTTCTGCAGCAGACTGTTGTGTGATCCTGGAGGGACTGCACAGTATTTCTTTTCTAGTGAACAATCTACATAGTGGCATTCATCAGACCAAAATGGCTTCAGCAGAGCAGAGGCCCAATCGTAATGGCAGCAACTTAGCTGATGTGAGTCACTGGTGCTTTAGGAAACAGCAAACTCAGTTGCAGCAGCTTTTCCGTCTGTTTCATGTCTGTTGCGAGGGTGCGAGGGTGCGGGGGCCTGCTCTCCCCCTTGGCTGGGGGAAGAGAGTGTGAGCGGTTGAACAAGCATGTAAGAATCGGCTCATAATGGTTGGTATCTGCCAGAGTATGGCTAGCGTAGCAGCGCGGTTAGCCACGTGGGAGAAAGTGTGCTTCCCGTAGTGGGGGGGGGGGGTGATCTAGCCGCAGTAACAGGAGACAGAAGACGGTGGAGTAATTGGCTTTCTCACCTTGCTGTGTGTCTGCTGGAGCTGTCAGATGGATAGTAGAGTGCTAGTGGGGGAGGTGAATCAGACGCCTCAGTCCAGAGAAGGACGGTGTGTGTGTGTGTGTGTGTGTGTGTGTGTGTAGTGCTTCGTGCTACTGCAGATCGTTGATCCCGACTCCTCAACATCAGCTGACACATCCTCATCTGCACACGGGAGTTGGCTCAGACCCATAGGCTAGCGATGCCCCGGCCCCTACTACCGTTCTCTTACATCCCTCCCACCCCCCACCCTCCCGGCCCCTACTACCGTTCCCTTACATCCCTCCCACCCCCACCCTGTGCGTGTTCTCTCACACCTTGGTTTGAAAGCTGGAAGGCCTGTGCTGACTCTCCTCTCTGAAGCAGGCATGGCAAGGCTGTCAGATCTGGCGCTCTTCTGGGACCTCATTTGAAGAGCTTTGTTCCGCCACAGTGGCTCCCCGAGCAGCCTCGGTGTAATTGGGAAGGTGGAGGAGTACTGGGCAGGATGGGATAGGTGTGCATGCTGAGGAGCACCAGCCAGGGCTTTGAAGAGTGGGGGGCAGGGTGGTGTTGCTGCGCTGCTGCCTACCCTCACTCCAGCACCACCAACCACTGAGTGCCATGGAGTGCTTTTCTTTTCATTTTTTGGGGGGGGGAAGGGAAATTCTCACATTTAAGTAATGACATTGACAACAACAGGGGTGATCTGCAGTAGATCCACTTATAAATTAAAAATATATATATTCTACCGGGTGTGTGACTTCGATGCACGTCTCTCAACCATATGAGAAGGTCTGGTGGTGTTGATTGCAGAAGGCTGACGTTTTCCATCCTGAACGGCTGTCCTAATATCATGGAATTTGATTGCCTCTTATCTTCCTGATATTTAGAGGATAGCTGATTTCAAAACGCTCAGATGTGAGCATGTTGTTTTTATATTGTGTCTGCAGGTGTTCACTCACTGTAATGACTCTCAAAAAAAAAAATGGAAAAAAATATAAAGATTGTCTGAAATGACAGTTTGGCTTATCTGTGGACCCTCAGGGTCAGCTTAATGTGCACATATTCTTTTGTCCCATTTTACCATCTTTTTTCCCCTTTCTCAGATCCATTAACTCATAATGTAAGTCCCTGCGGTAAAGGCTCCTCTGCCTGATTGGGATTTTTCTCCATCAGCCCAGTTAATATTTCCAATCAATCAAGGCCAGAGGCCCTCCCCATCCACTCCCATCTGATAGAGCGCTGATGGTGCCAGGGCCTGACAAATGATGTACAGCCTGCTGTCTTGGCCGGCAGATTGGATTTTCAGGCCTAGTGATCTGCTGAAAGATTGAGCTTGAACCCCTTTCTCATGTACACACACACACACACACACACACAGACACACAGACACACAGACAACTCCACCATCCCCCTTCCGCACCTTATTTTAAGGAGGCCTTGGGGAACTCAGGCTTTCCCCCCCCTCCCTCCCGTGTAGATTCATTGTTGCAATTAAAAATAATGCCCCACAGACTCTTGAGGTAACGCACAGCCTAGCTCTCTAAGAAAGCAAGAGGCCCCAGACCCCCACCCTTGCTCAAAACCTTCCATCAACGCAGCTGTGTGCTCTGCGAAGGCAAACAGGCACAGATTGACAGAGGCTTAAAGGGGGGGGGGGGGAAAACACCACACTAATCAGCAAATTGATTACAGCATTTTCTTTCCAGAGGCTTACAGCACTTCCCCTCAGCACAGCACAGGCCAGACCAGCCTGATCCTGTATTGTGACAACAGAGCTCTGCGTGAACAAATGAGAGGAGAGAGAAGGGCAGCAGACGGAGTATGCGCGCACACATGCGCACAAGAGAGGGAGAGAGAGAGAGAGAGAGATAAAGAGACAGAGGAGAGAGATAGATTCAGAGGAGAGAGAGAGACAGAGACAGAGACAGAGGAGAGAGAGAGATAGAGATGCAGAGGAGAGAGACAGAGACAGAGGAGAGAGATAGATTCAGAGGAGAGAGAGAGACAGAGACAGATAGAGAGAGAGACAGAGGAGAGAGAGAGAGATAGAGATGCAGAGGAGAGAGACAGAGACAGAGAGAGACAGAGACAGAGGAGAGAGACAGAGACAGAGACAGAGAGACAGAGACAGAGACAGAGACAGAGACAGAGACAGAGACAGAGACAGAGACAGAGAGAGAGAGCGAGAGAGAGAGAGGTGCCATGACCATGCTTTGACGCAGCCTGCTCAGTGTTTGTTTAGTATTATGATAAAGCCATGAGAACTGTAGGACAGAAAAACACCATCATGAAAAGGACTATTAAAGTTAGTACCGTCACCTCGAAAGAGACAGACAACACAAGGTGAAAGACTGAATAGAGTGTGCTTTTTCTGGAATCAAAATACTGGTGGCCCAAGTGATCAAAGGGTTGCTTAAACCAAACCAATCAGCCACACAGGGCTTTGCATTGGACTAAAACCATCACCATCCCCATCTCTAATTCCACCTCATGTGTGTGTTTTTGTGGAATCCCATCCCTACTAGAAAGACTAAAAAAACACAAAAACAACTGGATTTTGAGATTTGCTCATCTAGGATGCTTAGAGCCTCCAGGGGGAAAACACCAGTTGGGATTAACGTCTGAATTCCACTTAAGGAAAGACATCGAAATGGGAATAATCATCATGAAAATTTCATTTTAACAGTATGTTATAAACCCTTTAATCATTAACCCTTCATTCTCATTTCAAAAGTGTTCTGTTTTTTTCTCAACCCAAAACCCAGATAAATTAAAATGATGGAAGATTACATTTTATCTTCATCCATCACATGTAATGTTCGACTCAAAAACAGTTCGACCTCCATAAAACAACAGCTCTTTATTTGCATTTAGAAATCATCCAGCATTATATACACACATACACACATACACACATGATCACATAGCCTAGTGCTGAAATACATCAATAGTTGTAGCAGTTGCTTGACCAATGAGAAATAAAAAGACAATGTGTTATCACCTCCTGTCACAAACATCTTATCACCTTCTCTTCTCCTTCCTTCTTCACAGCCAAGACAAAATGCAGATTATAATTGGGCTACAATTTAGCATGCTAGCCTTGGTTAGCTCTACGCTACATAGCCTGGTATGGAGCTGTTGTGTGAACTCATTGACCTTAGTTTTCTGTTGATTCAACATCTGTGGTGGATGGATGTTATTGGATGGATGGAGGGAAGAGTTCACTTGAGCTTGAGGAGCTGACGGGAATGGCTATGGACGGCTTCCACAAAGGCACCCACACTCTCCGGGTCCATGTCGGGGTAGAGACCGTGGCCCAGGTTGGCGATGTACCCTCGCGTGCCGAACCCTTCCAGCATCTTCTTCACGATCTCTGATATACGCTCCTGAGACACAGAAGAGACAGTTAGCCTGACTCACGTCACCACAGCGCGATTACATTCAGATGGCCTGTGAAAACTCAGAGCCATGTCTCCATTACAAACCAAAAAAAAGCCTCACAAGAAGACTTTGATCACTGGGAAGTTGGCTACTCTGTGTGTGTAAATGTCTACACCAATGAGTCAGGGAAAGGAATAGAATCCTACATCTGCCACTGTGAAGAACAGCAACTGTACTGTCCAAAGCTGTGAAACACTCCGCAATTGGCCACCGGGGGCTCAGCTAGGCCTCACCGAGTTCCGGGAATCATGTTTTTAAGGCAGAAAAAAAGAGACCCTTCTTGAATTTTCTGAGAACCTCATCAACTCTGACGTGGTGGAGTGAATCAAACTGCAGTCATGAGCAGATGGATTTGATTCAGAGGACCTTCTGCCCCCCCCCCCCCCCCCCCCCCCCCCAGACACACTAAATAAATCAACTGATCTATGTACACCCCCACCAGGTTTCTGACTCATTGAGTTCATTGCTACACAACCTAGCATTTTCCAGATGACAAGAGTGCTCTACTTTTTTCCCCCCAATAATGACAACAGTAATCCTCACCTTCGGGGCGTAGAGAGCACAGGGGTCCATGTTGCCTTGGAGACTAACTTTGCCATCAGTCCTCAACCTGCGTGGAGACAGGAAATGTTCATTAGCTAATGCTAATGCTCAGCATGGACTCAGTGAAAAACAATGAGGAGGCAATGGAGAGCGTTCATCACTGCCCTGAGGGGGAAATTAACCCATCCCTCATTGCTAGACGGCGGCTCAGGAGCGTGAGAGAGGCTCCATCCATTACGGTTAGGCAACAGGGGGAGGGGGTAAATCTCACCGTGCCGACTGTGGGTCAATGGTCCAGTCCAAACCCACAACCTCATAATGAGACTGGGAAAGATCCTCTAAGGCATAATGTCCATCCTTGGCAAACACAATCTGAAGAGGAGACAAAGAGTGAGTCGATGGAGTGTACAACGGAACAAAGAGTCTGCAGGAACAACACTACCTGCATCTTCAAAAAAAAGAAGAGATTTTTCCAGCCTATAGTGCGGAACTTGTGTTTTAGTATGAAAGGGTGATTTATGCCTGGAATATGTCACAGACATGGAAGCAGTAGTGACATAAATGAAAGAAATGGTTAAGCAAATTTATGAATGAGAAAAAATGTGCCGTGTAGAGATGATTGTTGCAAGGACAACTATCCTTAACTTTTTACACAAACAAGCTACATACTGCCATCTGCTGGTGTTAAATAAAACTACAAGAAAGACTAAGCTCTGCTCAATACTTAGTACTTTGAACACCCTCCTTTGTCCATTCAGGGATGAATCTAGGTACCCACTTTTGGGGGGGCTAAGCCCCTAGATAAAACTAGAATTTTTTTCTGTGACCCAGCATAACTAGGGGGGTCTGGGGGCATGCTCCCCCATAGGATATTTTTGAAAATATCCTTTTTAAATAGTGTCCTCTAGTGGGTTTTAATGAGAAATCAACCAATTTAGATTTCAAATATGGCACTCCAATAAACAGGTGAGACAGGTGCTAATTATACATTAATATGGTAGAGATTTGCAGCTCAAGTGAGTATGTTAACATTTTAGGCTAGAGTTCACTAGCTAGTTATAGCTGGCGGAGCATACCCACAGGAGCAGTGAACCGGCATGATAAAAGAGAGCCACGACATCTATTAATAACTCGTAATGATTAAACCATGGTTAAATCATGGTTTAATCATTCAAACCCCCCCAAAATAGGGCTAGATACGCCCCTGTGTCCATTATTCTTATTTAGGCAACAGCATTTTTTTTTTGTCAGGGATAATAGGTTAACAAAATTCATTTTAACATTATGGAGCATGTCTATGTTGATACTCAGTTTATAAGTAAAAGCTTTGAACATGAAAGTTCTTACCATGGGCACTTTCTCAAGGCCAGAATCCTTCAAACGCTCCTTTACCCTCTTGGAGATGTCTCTGAGGTAAGGTAGGGAAAACTCCCCAAACTCCTTCGGCCCCAAGCAACCAGCATGGGAGTCAAACACCTGCAAGGCCTGAAGCAAAACAGAACAAAGGTCCTCTGCACTTAGCAACAGTGCTTGTATGTTTCTAAATATTTTAAGGACACCAGCAGTTCAGAATATATAAAAGCGTTCTCAAATATTCATTAAAATGAGCACAGTCAAACATAACCATTACATTTTAGATAACTTTTCCTTTAAAACCTCTATCACCTGGATAACGTAATCATCAACACTGTCACATCAGTGAAGATCTTTTGAATTCTGAATTCTGATAAGGTATGGCATCTGCCATGACATGTTTAATGAGACCTGCACGCTATGACACCCGCACACTATCACTGAGGGGTCAGGTGTACAGGTATAGGCCAAAGAAGAGCCAGTGTCTCCTTAGCGAACACATGAGCCTGATGTCTGTGAACTCCACGTGTTCCCCTCCTTCCCCCTGCTTGCCTGTGCCCCTGCGGCCACCTGGCCCACCAGGTACTCCACGATCACGTCTGTGAGCTGCTTCAGCAGCCGATGGCTGGCCTCGGGGTGCCGATAGAGCCAGCGCTTGGCCTTGGAGTGGGTGGGGGAGCCTCCGCCCTCGATCATGTAGGCCATCAGAGTCCACTGAACAGGAAAAAACACAGACAGCAGCATCATCATGTGTACTGATGCCCATTTAATTGCTCACTGATTCAATCAAGGTTTTGGTCCAATCAGGTGCATGATCGGAGTTTTCCCGCCTTCAACTACCACAACGAACACAGCTTAAACACCCTACTGCCTGTACTGTTGCTTAGAAACAGTACTACTCCACAAATAAATTAGATTTCTACATACTACGTTTTCACTGTGTCTGAGAAAGGTTTGGGCAATATAGATCTCTTTAATTTATTTTAATGTATTGTTCCATCTTATTGTTCTTTTCTTGGTTTCTGGTTGGGAATAGACAACTGAAAAATGGTCCAAACTCTCCAACTCCACTTTAAAGTGACTACAAGCAACATTGCTGATATTTCCTGAGGTCTGGTTTGTACTGATGACGGTAAATGTGGGTGTTAAGAGATGCCACTCACCGGAGCTCCAGTGAAACCAATGAGGGGCACCTTGCCCTCCAGTCGGTGGCGCGTGAGTGTGATGGCCTTGAAGACGTAGCCCAGCTCAGCATGCACGTCCACCTTGCTCTTCAAAGTCTGGAGGTCCTCTGGCTCTTTCAGAGGCTCTGGGAAAGTAGGCCCTTTGCCTGGAACCATCTGAACATCCATACCCAAGGCCTAGAGGAATGGATTTGCGGACACACACAGACACACAGAGAGATGTTTGGTACTGAAACACTGTAAATTAGCTTGAGTCAATAGTGTCTGTGAGTAATCATTAGACCACACTTGTCAGGCATTGGTTAATGCGTGGCACATTATTAAACCGTTGTTCTATGAAAACAAGGCCATGTGCATGCTAACCTTGTTGACAATGACTAATGGGGAATTCAGATGACTCCATCATTCCTTACCTGGGGAATAACAAGGATGTCGGAGAAAATAATGGCGGCATCAAATGGGAAACGTCTGAGAGGCTAAAAGCAGGGAAAAAAATAAAAATATCAACATACAGTGTAGTGCTTTCAATCATCTGGAGCCCAAGACTCCAGTGTTCAGAGACACCTCCATCTCCTGAGTCAAAGAGCATCAAACACAATTTGATAAAGTCCGACAGTGAAGTAGTACATAATACTGTCCTTACCTGCAGGGTGAGCTCACAGCAAGCTTCAGGTGAACGGCATGTCTCAAAGAAGTCTTTACCAGCCCGTGCTTCTCTGAACTCTGCACAAACAAACTTTGTATGAGAAGAACTACAGCAGCACAGAGGAAAGGAGAGAGGCATTCTGATCCACTATTTTGCCAACACACAATCTCTACAGGCCTAAGTGCCACGCAGTAATTTCAAATCCTAAACTTAATCTAGATTTTGCATAGTAAATTCACTCTGAGAATTCAACATTGTTGTACCCAGGCATTGCTGCTAGGTAGTCTTACGGTCTTCATTCGATAAGAAGGACAGAGTGACATGACAGCATTAGGCTACCTGGTAAATACCGGCCAGCTTGTCTCATACACCAGACAGGGACATGCTCAACCTCTTCACCAGCCGCTGCACGTAGAAATGTGTCATTCTTCAGTTCAGGAAAGTCTTTGGGTCTATGAAACCAAATAAAAATCGTTTCAAACAGGTTGTGGTGGAGACATATCCAAGGACTATACCACTTCTCTCCTGGTATGACAGTCATTTCTGATACAATTACCACTCCCTTTTCTTTATCAAGACAGCTGCTCTTGTTAGCAGCAAGTGAGCATCATAGATAAGCCTTGCTGCTGTCTCCTAAAACAGACCAACGGTTCCCTCTGCTTCGGTAATGATAATGTTGTAGAGTATGACCAAGAGTATTAGGCACTTAGTATAGGAAGGCTATTGTACATGAATATATAACGTCACATCAATATAAAACCGTGAAATTGATTGGCTGGTACTAGGCTATGCCAGTTTAATAGTCGATGCTGTGGTATAATGTTGTATACGTCCTACTAGGTACAAGGGTGTCGCTAGTTACTTTAAGCTTAAGTGAAAAGAACTATCGTTAAACGTCTTACCACCTAGCCAGTCTTAACATACATTATTTCACCTGGTGATCTTTGTGAAAAGCCATGAACTATAATCTTAATCGTGCGTTCAATAATTGTCGGAAACATTGTAGCGTAGTCTAACATTAACTGACTTGTTTCAACAACATCGTAACATAGGCAGGCTGACTAGCATGCCAGTATAAAAATGACTTGCTTCTTATTAACTTAGCTATCGTAACCTGGCATTAGAAACAGAAACAGTGTTTAAACAGTAGAGCATTTCTAAATACAGTAGCATAACGTTACAGCTCCTCGACTGATGGATGTTGTACAGAATGTTACTGTTTCAAAACAATAAAAATAATATCATAATAATAACTCACATAATATGATTATTCATGACCAATGGAAAACTGTAGTTTGACACGCAGAATTGTCAACTGTCCACAACGAAGGCACTCTCTAGCTGCCTTACTGCAACTTGAATAAGCCTATGAAGCGAACCTGTCATGTAACGATATGAACTTCTCCGGGCGCGGCCATCTTTGGTAGGTCACATGACGTTAAAATTCAAAGAAAGGGCGGGGGGTAGAGAAAACTTAAACGTAACTGCACCAAGAAATGTGTGTTTTGAGTTGTAAAGTAAATTATATGATTGTACTGTGATGCAACACACTTTGCATTTCTACGCCGTGAAATGGGCAGCCGACCTCCTCCAGCCCATGAGCGTGAGTCTCATTTTCAATTGGGTCATTATGCAGATTCAAATTCAAATTATTCCAATTTTTACTACTTTCTCACCCCTTAGATAGATTTTATACAACAAGAGAGCTCAGACTCTTGAGATGGTGTTGGAGGAGGTGTTCAGGCTTTCCTGCCTGATGGGTGCAAATGATCAGTCAGTGGAACAGTTCTCTTTATGCACACACCTTCCTATCCCTGTTAGTCTACAAAAATAAACTTGTTGATACATTGAAGTAGGCCATTCTAGTCCTCCTTAGGTCGTGTTTACTTTAGTTAGTTTGGTGGCAAATTAAATCAATTATTCACTAATTCAGAGTTAGTGAATTATATATGCTGTATTTTCTTATTTCCTGCAAACATAATGAACACATGCTACAGCACACACAGGCCGTAGCCATAATCATCATGTTGAGTGCAAATAGCAATTCAACTGTGGGCATTTGATAAAAACATTAAGGCAACAGTTCATTTTAGAAATACATTGCATCAACAAACTGCAAAATTAACAAAGGCCAAACGTGTTTAACAGTTTAAGGCCACCAAAGAAACATTCTGCCAGTGCGCTACTCACAGAAATTGTGAGATATATTTTGTAAAGGGCAGCCAGATTTGGGAATGTCATTGGGTATAAGAAAGGCTAGACCTGTCCAGTGAGCTCACCCATCTCCAGACTTCTGTACATTTTGTAACAGGAAAACATTCTGAAACTCGAGCTTTCATTGTTTGCTTACAGGGTAACATATTATTATGATAGTGTATACTCTCCTGTCATGTTATATATGCGGCATTTGTACAACTTTATGTAGCATTTATTCTACACTTAGTATATATATATATATATATGTACACATATATACAGTATATGCAGAATTCTTAAAACGTAGTAAATAGTGTACAGTGTAAGACAGTTATGCAATTAAGCTCATATTGTTGCTTATGTATACATCGTAATTTGTATTTGTAATTTAGCACAATAATATATCTCTTATAAAGTCACAATCACCCTCATTATCACTAGATAAGTTGCAAAACCGCTGAAATATCTCTTAGGTACTGTTTCACACCCAATCTGTGTACAGATATAGTTATGGGAAATTCACTCAGAATAAGATATGCAACAAACTTTTTGTCTATTATTGCCAGAAATGTAATCATTCAAAAATAAGTCTGGGTTAAGACATTTGTGTATAGTGTTCTAAAGGTGTAATATAGCAATTCATTAACATGATGTAAGATTTTATAGTGCTGTAAATTTTAATTTCCGAAATGTATTAAACATCAACAAAAATCAAATTGTTAGATGAACAGTTTGACAAAATTACACAGAACCCTAGACCGAAGAGCTTCATTCAGGTTAATCACCTTTCATAAAATAAAATCATTACAGTTACAGTACAATTGACATACACAGACATGTACCGAGACATAAAGTTCAAGGCCTAATAGGACAATAAGATATATATTATGTACATTTCACTCTACGCACAGTAAAAAAAAGTGCTATTAATGCAATTACATATTAAACAATACGTTTAAATATGTGTGAGTGAAACACAATTGATACAAGCTGAATTAACTTCCTTTAAGACCAAAACACCAATAGCTGTCATGCAACCATGACTATTTTTAAATATATACGTACAGCTACATTATGCAGGTTTTTACTTTTTTTCTAAGGAAAGTTCAATTGACAGCTAGTTTGCAAAACATCCTAACATGAATTTGAAGATACATGGTTATCTGAAGGAGACATAAACACACCTGGCTTTCCCATTGGCCGCCCTGACTATTCTGGTTCAGGTTGGAAACTTTTACAGCATTACGTCTCTGATTAAACTGTCAAAATCCCATTAGCACATCATTAGCACATCAGTTAGCAAGCTAGATGGTGCCAATTGTGCTGTTGTTGGCGTTTGCAGTGCAAATTGGCTGTTAGCTTTTTATTTCAATATATTCTTAGCCATAACTATGTCTCATCAACTTTGCAGAGTACAGCATTTGTAGAACTAAAGCTGCCATTCACAGTTTGAAGGTGACAAATATGCTTAAGAAGTCATTGGAAAACTGGTAATGTCTTACCTCTCATATAAAAATGTAGCTAATGATTATGATGCTGTGTATTCAGATTTATTTTTGTTCTAGACAAAGATGACAATACCATCGATCCACAGTCTTTTGGGAGTGATGTTCCAGGGATGCTTTCAATGTTGGTCTTGAACAAGGCATTATTTCTCACTTGTGTCCTGAGGGCTTTACAATGACCACACATACAGACTCCAGAAAATCTTCAATTTGAAGAACAAGAGACAATATATTAAAGCTTGATTTTGAAGAAAAAAAAAGCAGCTGTATTGGCACCCACAAAGCTCTCAACACCTCTTGTCACGTTCAGGTCATGTTTGTTCATCTCAGTCTGAGTAGGTTATTCTTGCCCCTTCTAGAGAGTTCCGCTGCCCTGATGCCCCACTCCTCCTCACTAAGGTTGCTGCTGGTACTGCCCCTCAGTGGCTGTGTAGAAGTCATCCAGAACACTCTGCATGTAGTCGAAGGTGGGCCGGTCGTCAGGCTTGTCCTTCCAACAGGTCATCATGATGTCATAGAGCTCAGCCGGGCAGTTCTCTGGCTTGGGCATACGGTAACCTCTTTGCATAGATGTCATGACCTCTCCATTGCTCATGCCTGTGAATATGATGTGGCAGGATTACTACACTTATAAGATGAAAATATTATGGACATGCCCTGTATTTATGCATATTCCCTTTCCTGTGTCAAAACAAAGTACACGGCAGTAATATCATTCACCAGCAGGTGGCAATATTTCTCTGGAAAGAATTTGCAGCCTTGTGCTCTCCTAAAAGGTTCTTATAAAATATGCTGTATCACAACAAACTGTTCAACAAACTGTTCTCCGTATACAAATATCAGGGAACAGGAAAACAAGATCTTCACAAAATGACTACGTCCCAAAAGGACATGTTCATTATTCCATCTAAATAATATACTCTTTTATTTAAAATGTGATAAAGCTTGCACTCTTATATCACAAAATTGAAAGCGTCATCTATTCTAGACCATGTCAGGTTTAATGGAAATGTAGGAAAAGTCTACATCTTTCACCACATTCACATTGAAAGGCTTTAGTGTCATTGTATTTGCATACAGGGACATTTGGGATGGTTAATAATACCATTCCAATATATTTAATGCGAAAAATTATATTATTCAAATGTTCTTAAAATTGTATTACCTGGGTAGGGGATCTTTCCAAATGTAATGATTTCGTACAGGAGGACGCCAAAAGACCACATGTCAGACTTGATTGTGAAGGAGCCATAGTTAATGGCCTCTGGTGCTGTCCACTTAATGGGGAACTTGGCTCCTGACAAAGGGGAGAAAATGATCTGTGTCTACTGCTTCTCATATCTTTATAAACATGTGTCACTTTAATCATTATTAAATATAGAAAGCAGAAAGGGGAAAGGAAGCCATGAAAGAAGTCCATGTATGGGTATGGAGATTATACCCTCTCTGGCGGTATACTGGTCATCCTCGATTACTCTGGCCAGACCGAAATCAGCTATTTTACAGAGCAGGCTGTCCGAAACCAACACATTGGCAGCCCTCAGATCCCGATGGATGTAGTTCTTCTTCTCAATATAAGCCATGCCCTCAGCAATCTGTGACCACAGGAGCAGAAGCAGAGTCACATAGTTACATTCCCCTCATAATGCACTGGTTCCTTTTAACAGGTCAACTGAAAATGAAAATGTTGGCTTCTCTCAATGTCACTTTTTGACTAAATGTAAACCCAACATGCGGATAATATTAATTCTAGTTTATACTACTTCGTCCCCTAAATCCTAAATGTGTGAAGTGTTTAAATGATTAAAGGAAAGAAAGGAAATAAAAAAGATATACAATGCTAAATGCTAAAATACATGAATAACTAAACTCTATTGTGCCAGTATAGCTTGCATGACTGAGTTTGTTACACAACAGGTTTTAATAGTCCAACTGCTGAAGTTCTTATTTCCTCTTTCTATTCAACCACTGGAAAATATGACACCTGCTATTTTCCTTCACGTAAATACAGACATCCAAGATCAGAACAAGAAAAGTTTAAAAAGAGACATTTTTCTACCTGAGCAGAGAAGTCTATGAGCTTAGGTAACTGTTGTTTGCAGCCAGTATCACTTTTTAAGAAATCCAAAAGGCTCCCTTTAAAAAGAGTACAACAATAAATAAATCATTACAAAGCATGAACAAATCTACACAAAAATGGGCTTTCAATAGGTTCCGCACATTTCCATGCAGCATGAAAGAGTTGAAATTACCATTGGACATATACTCAGTGATGATGTAGATAGGCTCGATTTTGGTGACCACGGCGTAGAGGCGCACCAGTCGCTCGTGCTGCAGAGTCTTCATCAGGTTGGCTTCCTCCATGAAGGCCTCTACAGACATGGTGCCTGGCTTTAGAGTCTTCACCGCCACTTTAGTGCTGTTATTGTAATATGCTGAAAGTATAAGAGAGAGAAAGTTTGACAGTTTATTTCACTCCTCATTTTAAGTCTGTATGACATACAAGGCATGCAACTGCTGCATGATCATACCTACAGTAGAAATAAAAATAAAAGTCTTAGTTCAGCCCACTTTCATATAACCTCAGCACATGTTCATATCAGGACACACAGACAAAAACCTTGACGGACAACAAAACTACTTACATTTATACATTTATCACCACCTGATACCAGGCACATTTGACTTGTCTTTAGGTTAGTATAGGTATATTAGGTTAGTTTAGGTTACTATATGTGTATTATATGTTTAGCCGATTGTATTGTGTATTTATTTTGTAGATTTTTTAGATTTATTATATGTTTATTATATGTGTGTGATTTATGTTTAGAGTACTCATATGTTATGTTATGTTATTTTATGTTATGCTATGGTAGGTTGTTGTGCGGTGTCTTCTAAGAATTTCAGTGCCCAGTCTGACTCTGTTTTTCTGTGTATCTGACAAATAAATACTTGAACTTGAACTTGAACTTGAACATTTTGTGGGCATGTTGTTCCTGTGTATAAAAACACTCCATGCTGCCTGGCTGTTGATTAGCTCAGCTCTTAACAAGAAACCCAACACTATTGTGAAACGTTTCTCAGACGTTTGCTGCTATTTGTCAGAGCAATGGGAATTTCTTATGAATTGAAGAGAAATGACTCATGTAGAAAGAACCTCACTTCTCCTTTTGCTTACACTTCATCTCAGGTAGAGAAGGCCATGTGAGAAGGGACGATAAGAGGCTGTCCAGACCGCCCGCCGTGGCTAGGTCCCAGGGTGAAGTGGGAATTGAGAGCATGGCTCATCCATGACATTTGTGCTTTCAAAGGCTATCACTTTAGAGAGGTCGTCATTCTTTTAGGGGCTTTCACAGTTTTGAAGCACGGAACAGTTTTCCAAAGTTCAGAGCAAATGATGAATGCTCTGCTTCGATATGACCGAGAGGAACCCCATGGGCAAACAACCTCCAGGTTTACCTCTCACAGTATTTCATGAACGCTACTTTTCAGCAAAGTAGAAATCATTAAACGCTCTCTTTTTTGATGTGTAGAATCCATGGGCAAACTGAGAAGGGCCCATTTCATTTTATCGTTCCCAGTAGTACTCTACATTAAACTTCCACTGCTGCAGGTTTAGGGAAAACTTCCTTCTGACAACAAAGATGACATACTGCAGCTATTCAGATACTGCAGCTTTTAGATTGCTGCTTCATGTGCCTAGGTGGCATAGTGCTAGTCAGTTGTTTGTTTCTAAGCACGTACCAACTTGTGAGGCGCTCTTGAGAAAACTGATGTATGGTTTCATGTGTCGACTGGACAAGTCTGAGAACTGCATAGTAGAGGCTCTGGTCAACCCTCTAAAGAGCTGTTATCGCTTTACCTCAAACTTAAGACGACATTGGCACAAATGTCTTCATACTTTTTAATGCACTGTATTATGTGTGTTGTATCTTTTTGTTTTTCTTTATTTCTATTTTTATTTATTTATTATAATTGTATGTCTGTTACTTTATATGGAACTTGGTGTCTGTAATAAAGAATAATAATAATAATAATAATAATATTCAGTGCTTCCGCCTTAGGTATACAGAAGAAGGGACAGGGACAAGGAAATGGGACAAGGATTTCAACATAAATTCACATGGACGCCTTCATTTCTCTTCTCTGCTCTATAGAAGAGTGTCAAGGCTTTTACGGACAGTGCCAGGTAAACATACTACAAAAGTCATTCATCAGATTTATTTAAGAAGTTATAACTTAGTACCAATGTTACTAATTCGGAACCAGGAAGGAGACGGTTCATCTCACTAAAAGTAGAGTGGTATATTCCAAGCATGGTCAGATATGATTTACCTTCTTCCCTGGCCTCATGATAGGTAAAACAGCGTGGGTCCATTTAACACGAGAGAGGAAAAACCACGGGTGAGACATGCAAGCCAGGGGCTCAATAGAAGGAAATGTTTATTGTCGAGTGGAGTCTCTTGGTTGCTACGCTGCCCGTTGCCGCTCAAGCAGTCCTCTAATGTCAGTCGGGTCAGGGGAAGCTGAAGGAAACGGCTTGAATGTGTGAGGCCTCCCACAACATTTGTATATTTGCAAAAAAAAAAGCCTGACAGCTTCCTGCAATTCATCAGTTCTCGCCACAGCATAGGGGTAGTATGAAGAGGAGCAAAAAATTGCATGCAAATCTGGCCTTAGATGCATCGACATTTCCGCCACTGATCTAGTGGATAAGGCCCATGGGCAGGGGTGCTATCAATCCTCACTATAATGTGGTCATTGATGCTGGCAAATCCTAGCTGGAGCAGGAAGTGACAGCATTTGAATACAGCTGTCTGTCGGTCTGCTCCATTGTGTGAAAGTTTAAAGCATAGGGTGAGTGTGAGCATGCAGTTTGGCCAGTCCACGTGGCCTTTTAAAGTACCTTTACCCTTAATCGTGCCCACAGAAATTTGAAAGGCACATGAATCAACAAACTAAACACTTAAGCCAAAAAAAAATCAATGATATCCTTCCTTACCCATCCACACCTCCCCAAACTGCCCAGCGCCAAGTTTCTTCACCATCTTGATGGATTCTTTGGAGATTTCCCAAGCATCTTTATCCCATGGTTTCTGAGCTTTGGGTTTATCGCAGGACTTCTCCAGCTTCCGACACAGTCCATCCGATTGTTCTGTAATGGGAGCAGCATAGCAACAATCTCAAGCCTACTGATAAAGACATTGAGCACAACAGTGATCAATCTATCTTCACTAGCTTTATAAACATTGATGAAAACATATGGAACAATATATAGGTCAGCATTCATTGCTTATTCATCTTACTGTGGTAATGTTTTATCATGCTGCCAATATCGTTGAAGGTGATTTTAGGAGAGATGTAATGGCCTCCGTTATCCAGGCTGCGGATCTTGTAGTGCTTGACCGCATCCATGCCCTGGCTGTCCACGTCTCTGATGGAGAGGGAAAAGCTTCCTGTCAAGAAGGAAGTGGGACGCAAACAATCAATCATTATGTCACATAACAACCAAATCAAGGTTATTTAGTTAAATAAGTAGATAGCCCATTAAGAGATGATATCGATCCATGATAACACCCTACAACCATAAGCACTGTTATTACACAGATGGAGATTTGTGTATTTTGACCCCTACATCTTCTACACCACGCACCTCAGACCACATCATTTAACAAACCATTGCCACGCTGGGCACTGTACTTGGATTGCTCCACATTTAGTGTAACAACAAAACACAAAGATGGAATAGCACTAGTGATGTAAGGTAACCATTGTAAAATCAAAATAGCCGAGGACTGCATGGCTCCAAAGCACCTACCCTTTGAGGTTTCACTCTCACGGATGAGGTAAGCTCCTGGTCTGTTTGCCGGGGCCAGCAGTTGCCTTTCTGCGTCCTTTCTCGTGAGATCCTTAAAGAACCATCTTTCGAATTGAAAAAATAAATAATTAAAATGTTTTATTGAAACGCTTAGGTGGACAACAGCGATGAAGGACAAGCTGTAAGTTCCACACTTACTCTTCGGTTTCCATGGTGTCCACTTGTGCGACATAATTGGAAGGAATGAAGCCCTCTTGTCCAGTGGCTACAGAGGCAGCCTTCCACCACTCTCCATGTCTACAAAAACAGGCAGTGGCTTGGTGTCATTTTAACCCTTGTGTGGTCTTTGGGTTGCTTTGACTAATTCAGAGACATTCGAGAGACTTTGAGTGTAGTTGCATGCAGTGTGTACTCACTCCTCAAGCACCCGCAGTTTTTCTCCCTTTTTAAAGCCCAGATCATCTGTATGTATAGCTTCATATGGATACAAGGCTATGACTATTTTATCCCTCTCCTTTTGTTCTGTTTGGGTGAAGACAGATTGGTTATGCATGTGCAATGCAGTGTTGCTCATGAATAGGGGAAATCATGTGACAAGTCTAAAACGGACAAACCCACCTTCTATCTGGAAAACCTGACCAGGTAGCAAGCCAGATGAGGCAGGATCATTCTGGAAGGAAATGTGCTATGTTACACGGCTACAGAGGAATCATTAACTGCACTGTTGTGGACGGCACAAAAGCCAGTATTGTAGACAGTGAGTTACCGTACCTCATATCCTATTGTCATAGGCAAATTAAACCACAAGACTAACACGTCAACATGCAGCCTTTTTGTAATAATGTGTGTGACATACATGCTTGAGATACAATGACATACATACCAAACAAACATAAACAATAGATTCACTAGTTAAATGTAGCGCAGCCTGAGGAACTAATGGGAACATGCTGATTTTTGTCTTATCCTGTTTACTACTACTTACTATTGTCTGTGGCTTACTGGAGGTGGGATCTCTCACATAAACAGTTTGGTCAGTACGTACTGGCTGGTGTGTCTTATCACTCATGCCACCATTCTGGCCCTCTGTCAGCTTGGATTTTTTACAGCCCATGATTCCTGAGGAAGGAGGGAAAACAAATAAATTCAGTTGCAAGTACCTAACAAACAGATCTAGGATGTTATCCAAAAGCAGGACATAGGCACATAGACAGGACCACATTTTCCAAACCCTTGGTCATGACCCTCAGCTAAGGACAGTAGCCTATATAAGATGTAGCATATGGTTACTCTGCTGTGGTTCCCAAAGGTGGATCTACCAGGCAACTCTATGGTAGTGGTTCCTAAAGGTGGATCTACCAGCCAACTCTATGGTAGTGGTTCCTAAAGGTGGATCTACCAGGCAACTCTGCAGTGGTTCCCAAAGGTGGATCTACCAGGCAACTATATGGTAGTGGTTCCTAAAGGTGGATCTACCAGCCAACTCTAAGGCAGCAGATAGAAAATACAAACCTCTTTGAGTATCATCTACTTGTTTAGTAGAAGGTTGTAAAGACAGTAATTCAGCTAAAGTTAAATAGTTTACTGTAAGAATATTTTATTGTCCTTTTATTGGGCAGGTGTTTGACACTTTGACACTTAATGTAAAAATATCGGCCTGACTCTCTTATGGTTCCTAAAGTCATCACTACAGGCCCCTATTGGACAGTGAAAAAATCTGGGAGCCTTTGCTTCCTGCAGGGCCCACCCCTCACTCTGGAAACCACTGCCCTACGGTATCCAGTAATGGAACACATTTAGAGAGCTGTATGGCATGCATGAACTACCCCTGTAGATTATACTATGACTAAATGATTATTAAATATGTTTTTGCTAGTTTTTTCCTCAAGATATTGTAATTGTGACTTTCAACTTATACAAAGGTACAGAGAAATCACACCACCGTAGACTGGCTCAGGCTTTTCTGCCTTTTCTGCCAAAGTTCTCATTATCACAATGCTGGTCTTGTTCCCTCAGTCTAGTGACACATGAGATAAATCAACACTTAAACTTAAACTACACAATATAATGTCAATGCTATATACATTTGGATTTGGAGCTTGGATGAGATACACACACGTTTGATAGACCATGTGAAATGAGTGCAGGGTAAATACAAGAGTTTAAAAAACACTTCTGGCTAGTCAATGACCTGTCTCTTCCCAGCCAACCTAAGCAATGATAAACGCTACAAACACACATTCGTTAGAATGTATCTTTTAGACAGTCATTCTAAGGTTGTTGACTTCCGTTCTTTGGTAAAATACAATAACAAAAAACCAACGGAGGAAGTTTTTGCAATACATTATCATGCTAGTTCTAAGGGGCCATGCACATGTTTTAAATTATAAGCAGTAATGCTTACTTTTACAGACATATTGTTTTGAGTTTAATTAAGGTTTAGTTTTACCAATGAACATTCTGCAGATAAAAGAATCAGCAGAAAAAAAACACGACTAGCTGGTTTTGTGGATTTATGCACATGAGAGTGCAATAATGCTGGTCACTATTATCACTCTCTTTTCTCCCCTGCTCAGGCATGTCTTATTGGGTTTAATCAGGCAATGGAGCATGAGATCCCTCTATTCTCTCTCAGCCCTTGTGGGTTTAACTAGGTAATGAGGCATGGTTTGCAAGCTGAGTTGTGCTTATCTTATTTATTTTATTTTATTTATTTGTATTTTTGTTATTATTAATAAATGTTGTATTTGTATGTATGTATTTGATTCCTATTACCTTGCTGCTATTACACCTGAATTTCCCTACTGCGATTAATACAAGTGTATCTTATCTTATCTTATGACCCTCAGTTCTTTATCAGGCCTGTTAATGCTGGGAAATGACATCATCATTATTCGTTGATCTAATGCAATGCTGATTACCTGGGACTGCAACAACCCTAAAGGCAGTAAACACTGCAGATGACAGACACTCTCAAAGTATCCGCTGGTCAACAAAACGCTACAAAAACACCCCCTTCATGTTGCAGCCTGATTGATATCTTTTCATACTATTTTTAGGATAATCTCGCTGCATATTAACCTTGGTAAGGTGGAACTGTGGAACTATTATTTCCCCATTCCTCATACTTGAGGAAATGTTTAACAGTTAAACTTTCTGGACAATTAAGGTTTACAACGGTAGCTTCCTGGTAGGGACACAATCCACAATCTCTTCACAACGCGAACGTGCACGCACACACACTCAACTCTCACACACTCACACTCACAGACACACAGACACAGACACACACACAACCTTAAAAAGCACACACAGAGAACCCACTCCTGTCTAATCCAACATTAATTCTTTAATGATCTATTTCACCTGACATTCTCTAAGCTTTTCATTCTTACCTACATATCTATGTGTGTCCTTTTCCCTGACTATCTTACCTACATATCTATGCATGTCCCTATCCCTGACTATCTTACCTACATATCTATGCATGTCCCTATCTGAGGGCATGGCATAATAAAATACAACACTTAGCAAAAAAGCACTTAAACAGCAAGAGCTCTTAGCCTTGCACAGGGTTTCTGCTTTGAGAGCGGCTAGCTGTTGGATCACACCTTCTGTTTTCTGTATTTTTAGATGAAATGCAGGGGAATGGAGCTGGGCAAAGGCCAGTTCAGAAAATGAAGTGTGTGCAAGATGTGGCTACACTTCCTCCTTTGACCGGCCAGAAGCCTTAACCAACACAGGAAGCTTAGGAGTGGTCTGCATTAGTCTGCAACAACCACACACAGTACAGAGAAAGGTAACTTACATTTGCAATCAAAACCACTCAGCACTCATGGACTTATAACAAATATAAAATGTAAAAAAATGTTTAGATAGTTGTTTTGAGATTATTAATGACATTTATGCCTAAGAAAAAGTGAGTAATGAGTAGTTAACCACTAACTACCCAAGAATAACTCAAAATTATTTCAGCTATCTCTTTGTCTTTGGTAGTGTGGTGGAAAACATAACAGTCACCATATAACCCTACACCCAAGAGACTGAAATATTCGCCTGAATTAGAAATACGACAGGGAAGCAGTTCCGTTAGTCACTTAAGCAATGTTAAACAGTTGAGCCTTTGATTAGTAGATAACGTCAATCCGGCTCTTGGGATCAACACATAAGCAAAACATGCAGGATTAACTGAATGCCCCCTCCTCCACCCCATGAAGGTCTGCAAACCTGATTGGCAAATATTTTGAGTATTGTGTATTATCGCAGAGGCAGACTAGGTTATAACACCACATGGCAAGGACTTGAATTGAAATTGAATATATATATAGGCTTCCAATAGTTCACCAAATCCTCGATCCTCTACTATTCGTTTTTATTTATGACTTTCTACACAATACGGCGGATTCTGACGATGTTGCAGACATCTTAAAAATAGCTTAACTTTTAAAAAACTTTCAGAAGAGACCAGCATTTAAAAGATGGACGGAGTTATTAAGTTACACTTTGACAAAGTGTTTAGGATGTCACCTACCTGTCAAATATTACCCTACTGCGTAAAAGTTCCAACACAATTGGTTATTAGGATAATTCCCGTTACAGTGTTGTCGCCTTCATTTGTCTCCTGATGCTTCACCCAAGCAGCAGAATGAGGAACCAGACCTTTTTGGCTGGACGAATGTTCTCTCGGTTCATCAACCACTTCCTGGTACAATGTTCAATGAGTCTAACATTTTATTTGCATAATACAGCGGTCGTACAGTTGGAGGTGTGTAGGTGATCGAAGAGAATTGCTTTTATTTGCCTGGAACAATGACGCTATGGTCATTGTGTGGGACGGGATGTCAGCGTTCAGCAGGATGGTGTAACTCTCTTTAATTCAGAGTGAGCTACTCTTCACATTGCATAGCCTTCATGACCACTACAGTCAAGATATCACACTACTGTGCAAATACTGGAGGATGCTCCTGCTACGGTGTTAAACAGCTAAGCATGATACGAAAATCCCTCCATGAAATTTAATCTTAAAGCCATGGCAACAAATCAGTAAAATAAAAAAAGGGATCATGTCTACACACATACTGTAGTTTACAGCCACTGCATAGACGTATGAGCATTCCAGGCCACAGAACTAGTGTAGGACTCCCAGACATCTTTGCAACAAAGATCTGGAAAATAAGGGCATCTTGTTGTCTAATAAAGTCACGGCTGTTGTCCAAAGTATTTGATTACCAAATGGCTCTAATCATATTCAGTGTTGCCTTCAAATTAGAGTTCAAACATTACATTATAAATGCTAAATATACAATGAACCTAAGGTGTGGTGGTAATGTATAGGTTCAAGACTGCAACTGATAGATGTGACATATGGATGACTACTGAATAGTGAGGAACTATTCCGAGGCCCATTAGCAAATTAAAAAAGGGATTAAAAAGTCCCACCAATATTCAATGTAACCACCAAGAACAAGTCGCAAGTTTATTTGAATATAAAATACTGGTATGAAGTACAAATTCAACATTGAAAAATGGGACAATAAAATAAATTAAAAACAGACCAACAGAGAGCATGATGGAAAAGATGAACTGTTAAAAGAAACTGATAAACAGAAACTAAGAGTCAGATTTGATTAAATGACCAAAGTAGGCTGTAATCGTTTTTAGTTTGTTGTTGAGAAAGTTCTGTTCCACCTCCACTCTTCCTCCAGGACCAGCCAGAGAGGCAATCTAAAAAAAAAACATTGACATATTACAGTGTTATAAAACATATTGAATCGTATGTCAATAAAACATGACCTGAAACTGGCAAGTCCACAAATATATTATTGCTTAAAGAACCCTAAAATGTCAAGGAGAACAAAAGGTATTGCATTGTGTGTGTGTGTGTGTGTGTGTGTGTGTGTGTGTGTGTGTCAGTCAATGTGAATGTGAGTGAGAGAGAGTCAATGGCCAAAATTTCATAGATCTTGTACATTGGCAAAGACCTTTTATTTTATTTTATTGTCTTTGCTGTAAGCCAAGTTAAAGTCATCCAGGCTCTTTACACAGACACAGGTGGCCAGTATACGGTCTACATACAGACCACAGCGTGCATGACCACAGAAGTCAGCTGACAAAACCATGAAGGGTGAAATGACATTAACATGAGCGTGCAAACACACACCTACACACACTGAAAGGAAGAAAAGGTTTAATTCACACGTTCTACTTTTTTTTGCCATTGGAAGCTGCACACCTTATTTATGGGAATTGAGGACCTCACTATGCAGTATGAACTGAGAGTAAAAAGCTCAAACATGGAATTTGCTTGTTTAACTTACAACGTAACCAATGAACAGACTAGATCCTTTTTTTGATGCAAAAAGAAAAACACTTATATTAAGGTAAATGATCCACTGTATTAGTCTGATGTAGTCAGTCATCTTCCACACTGTATTAGTCATCTAACACAGTGTAGAATATAGGCCTAACCCCTACCCACACCCTTCTAATGGCTACGCTGCACAGCTCAGACTGCTGTGATCTGACTACAGGAACTCATCCAGTTCCAGTCTTCACCTCAGAGGTGCAAAAACCACAGATACAGACACACACACACACAAACGCAACACAAACACACACACACACTGAATCAATCGGTGTGAGTGAGAGAGAGTCAATGGCCAACATTTCATAGATCTTGTACATTAGCAAAGACCTTTTTTTTTTTTTAATTGTCTTTGCTGTAAGCCGAGTTAGTCATCCAGGCCCTTTGCACAGACACAGGTGGCCAGTATACGGTCTACATACAGACCACAGCGTGCATGACCACAGAAGTCAGCTGAAAAAACCATGGAGGGTGAAATGACATTAACATGAGCGTGCAAACACACACCCACACACACACACACACACACACACACACCCACACACACACACACACATAAACAAGAGCATGGTAATAAGTGTGATGCACACACAATTCCCAGAATGCTTTCAAAATAGAGGACGTTTGTAACTTACTTGCTCCATGTCTGCATTTCGAGGGAGAAAATACACAATATTCTCAGATATCAACTTGGACAACCTGAAAATTTCAAATGTAGAGACAGTTAAGGAAAAAGACATGCGATGCTCAATCAACAAAGCCAGCGTTGCTCAATCAACAAAGCCAGCGATGCTCAATCACTAAAGCCAGCGATGCTCAATCAACAAAGCCAGCGATGCTCAATCAACAAAGCCAGCGATGCTCAATCAACAAAGCCAGCGATGCTCAATCAACAAAGCCAGCGATGCTCAATCAACAAAGCCAGCGATGCTCAATCAACAAGGGCAGCAAGAAGGACAAGAAAAGGGTTCTATTCTGAACACTGCTGACTGCATGGAACCGATGGAGTACTGAAATCTGAGAAACACATCCAATAACCCTGAACGGTGCAAAGAGAATCAAATGAAAGGATATCCGTCAGGAGACATCATGGTCTTGATGTCGAACACGTCTGCGCTGAGGTACTCTGGGCCACCCCATGGTGGACTGAGGAAGACCACGTCGGCCTTGAGGCTGGGGGCCAGCTGCATGAAGTCACCCTGCAGGAACTCGATCCGATCGGCCACCCCGTATACCTGCGCATTGTGCTGGGCCAGAGCCAGCCGGCCTCCATCAATGTCGATGGCTATCACTGAGAGAGAGAGAGAGAGAGAGAGAGAGAATATGAGCTAGGTCAGACAGTAAAACAGACTACGCTTAAAGGCTGACAATGTTGTGTGCATCATATTTATCCGTTTGAGGACTAGATGATACACAACCCAAATACACAAAAGGACCACTTGCTAAGATAATTGGTCCTGGCCTGTATAAATTGTGATCTAGATTACTTTTTCAAAGCACAGCGCTGTCAAAGTATGCTCAACTATAAAACTAAGAAAAAATAAATCATTTGAAACACTGAACCAACAGTGCTAGACATCTTACGGAAAATTTCTGCAACTATCGTGAGCCTTACCTCTTTTTCCAGTGAGGGCAAACTGAATAGCATTGCCTCCCACCCCACAGAATGCGTCGACGATCAGCTCACACTGAAAGCTGGCCTGGACCCTCACAGCGATGTGCTCGGCAATCCTCTCTGGGGTCACGGAAAACCAGCCCTCTGTCAAAGGAGAGAAAGATATTCAGTCGATGCCTCATGGCCAACGCACTCACCTAGACTCACAAAGGGTGTTGTAACTGTAGGCAGTAGTGCTCAGGGGCTCACACCAATAGGGGGCAAGCAGTTTACCAAGGCTGAAACAGTGCCGATGCGGAATTGTAACGCAAAGCATATAATGGCCACAAGGGGGCAGTGTACCTCTGCGATCCCATTTGCCACAGAGCGACCAAAGCAATTACCTCATCTGCTTGACACTATCCCCCTGGCTCCTCCCCAGTTTTTAGGTACTGTACATTGCGTCAGTATTTTGACACAGTGAAGATTGCCACCGGTGGTGTCTGGACTGATTTTTTCCCTTTCCCCTTGTCTACTTAGATGAACCAATTAAAAGTCTGTATTTTGCATTGCAAAAAAGTATGACATTTCAGTCTTAATAAATGTAATGTTATGCATACTAACACTTAAAGTCAGAACATCTGGGCATGCAAAATGAAAACATAAAACATTTCCAGCTCAGTTTCTACACTGCGACTTCTTTTTCCAGTCTTTTTGGAGGTTTAATAGACCATATCCTCCTCTCCTCTGTGGAGATCAGCGCCATCTGCTTTAGGCTACAGCAACACATTTGACGTTTTCACGCCTCCTGCATTTCCCTCTCCGTCGAGAATAAAACACCTGCCCAAGTAACGCTCACTGGGCAGGAACCAAAATGTATAGTAATTCAGCCTCCAGTTTGGTCGCACCGCTTCAATCCAGCACAGCGCCAATGTTAAAATGATACCCAGAAGAAGAACGTTATCAATGTTCATCCTTGTGATAAATCACAGCTCTTAAAATCAAATTTCACCAATGCCCTGTGAATTGCACTCCCTAAAAAATATGTAGATGGATAAATGTGGTAATAGATGAGTGTCAAACCCGACTTGGTAAGGGTCCAGTGTTAAAATACTATTACTGGAGTTCTGTTATCTGTGTGAAATCATTTCTCAAGCCCCAAAGATATCAGCGAGGTTAGCTCTCTATGAGCAAAAATATGACAAGCTGTTGTCTGAGAGTAGAGATGTTATTACCACTGTAGAGGTGTCAACCTCGTCCGCCCCTCTGCACTACTGCCTGTTGGGCTGTCCACTCGTCTGCCCCTCTTAAAGAGTCTTTTCAGACTTTTAGCTAACTATGGTTAGCCTTAGATAATAAGAAACGTGAATTTCCTTCTGTGTTATTTTTCAGTTGTTCAATGTTACTTTGTGATTGATATTTCAGAGGAAGAAACAAACACATATTTGAAAGAATGTTTCAGGGTGACTCTGGACAAGTCGCAGTCCGTTTGACATTCCAATCATCTCCCAGCCGTAATATTACTCCTAGTTATGCACTCACTCCTTTTTAGCTCCAGAGACAAAATCATTTGCATTATGTACCTTGGTACTTTCCATGTGGCAAAGCAGCCATTCTATATTACAAGGCAATATTCCTGATTGAGCATGAGTTACCCCTAGCCTGGTGTGTAGATATTACTGCACTCAGGCTGTCTGCTTCCTCATGTAACTGATGTAAAAGTCAGAGGGTCTCATGGTTATAAAATGGCTGTTTAAAGCTACTCATGCAGCACGGTCAGCACTGCTCAGAAATGTAACTGTGTGCCTTCTCTCATTACACCACTCCTACACACTGGGAAAAACAGCGGTGAAAGAAAAATGAAAAGAGGGAGAGAGAGAGAGAGAGAGAGAAAGAGCATCCTCTGACCATGAAAACGACTAGCATCTCTGTTGGTATGAATAAGTGAGTAGTTATGAAGGCTCAGATCTCTCGTTTTCAAACAGAATTTCAAATGCTCTGAGAATGACTTATACTGTGAGAGAGAGATAGAGACAGAAAAATATATAAAAACAAATTAGGCTTAACATGGAAGAGAATCCAGACAGTTATTCCTGGGAAAATATTTCATGGTACTGATTTGCAGACACATCAGGGTATCTGTGTGATTTGTAGATACATTTCACATGCCCTAATCTCTTACAAATAAGCAAAGCCTAAATAAATGATCCAAACAATGATCTTACATTATTACTCATATTATTATTAGATTATTTATAAGGCTTCATCCTCTCTGCATATAGATTGTGACAGAAAACTGACTACCAACTATATACACCACTCAGCCTTTCAGTTGAGTCAAAAACACAATTAAGTTGTTTTTTTGAATACAATGAATACAAACAAATGCCTGTACAAGAAAAGACAACACAGGAGACAGAAAACCAATGTTGCACATTTACAGTATTACTGCAGGACGTCAACCAAGACCGCTCAGCTATCTGACAAGAACAAAGTGTTGTGCACTTCATTTTTTTTTACTAACCTGAAAAATGTGTATTAGAACTTTTGTTTCTGAATATGAACAAGGTCTAGGTCAAAGTTAAGTAGAGAAGTGAAGTATCAAATGACATTTATCAAAAAAACATCTTGGACCACTAGAATAGATAATCTTCATCCAGGCCTAATGTGAAATTAACTTGTTAGTAGTTTTTAGCAGTATCTATTAGTAGCAAATTTGTTAGCTTAAAATGAGCCCTTCCTATCTACACAGGGAGCAGGCCCTTGTTCACGGAGTCTGTCATGTTGCACCGCCATGTTTCTACAGTAGCAAAGAATGGACAAACCAAAACACTGGTCGAGATGGGGCTTTTCACATTGTTATGGCATTTGGCCACCATAGGTACTCGCACACGCTTGTAAAGGAAAGGGTATTCATCTGGTTGCAATCCAGCAACCTCACCACTAGATGCCACTAGAAACTACACACTGTGCCTTTAAAATCATCAGAGAACAGCTCCACAGAGGGCAGTGTATGACCCCCTACCTCCACTGCATCAGAGAAGAAAAGAAGCAAGAACGCCGAAAAACATCTTCCAGAAAGGAGACGCTGACTCCAGTGGGAATGTGCTGTCATGCAAGGCCGAAAGAGCGAGCGTTCACTGATGTCAGCACATTTCTCCCCCACAGACAGCAAGACAGGACACACACACACACACACACACACACACACACACACACACACACACACACACACACACACACACACACACACACACACACAACGCATGGGGCCGCCTCGCTCTGACAACAACATTATGTTGTGCTTCTCCCTTTCGGAAACGGCACCATTTACATTTACCCTGACGTACCCTTCAGTGTTCTGTACACAGGTACGTGTTGTTTTGGTCAAATTGAATATAAAAAAAATATTCATCAATATATAGCTGACATCTTGCGGAGAGGATTCTGAACACAATATGTCAGCTATTTATTTTCCCATTTTTACTCCTTTTATCTAAAACTTCAGCAGTAATGTCAACAGGGTCAAGGAAGTAACCCGTACATGACAACGCAGAACATTTACCACTGGTGGACCACAGCACAACAAGACCGAAGACTGCAATTAACCGAATTCTGCCTTTCTTAGAAGGTTAACTGCACTATGAAGCTTTTCTCTTCAAGGTAAAACCATGTTAGCAGGGTAATTTCACTGCATTTACTGCGGTGTAGGAAACCCCTATTAAAACTGCTATGTAGACCAAAATAAGCACACAAAAGATGAGAACAGCTTGTGGTATAACATCTTGTAGGGAACGACATAGTCGCAAGCTTTAAAATGACAGCATCAACTTAAGCTGCATGTTCCCCTTTTTGTCATCACCAAAACCACTCCCCAAATCTTTTTTAGAATCCAGAATTTTCAGAAGACGGTTTTGAGATGATCTCTTTAGGGTAGAAAAACTCGTGGCTCCCTAGTTAAAAAGCTGGTGCCACTGAGCTAGGCCATGGTGTTCGTGCAATACCAAGGCAGGAGATGACTCACCGTGGTCCAGCTTGATGCCTTCATCAAACCTGGCGAACAGCCTGTAGCGCTGAGCCCAGTACTTGGCTAGTTCAGGTTCTGCTGCAATCTCAGGAGGCATGTCAGCATCTGCTCGTCTTTTCCGCGCCTTCCTCTTTTTCTTTTTATTAGGCTTCACTTTGTGTGCTGTGGAAATAAAGGTCAAGGTGGTGAAAAATACAAAGCACACATGAACACAAAAATACAGAGAAAATCCATCTTGGATTAATTTTGTTTGGATGTATATGGGTAGGTGTCCTCTCAAGACTCCAAGGACTTGAACAGTCATTCAATGGGAAACACTATTTGCTAGGCAGGCTGCTGCAGATTGAGTTCCTATCTTGAGGGCACCCCTGACAAGCAAAAAAGGATGCCAGGATCTCTCCAGAAACCCTGGTAACCCTAGATGGCTGGTCCACCTCATTCTGGCCTTGCCAAGCTCTCAAACAGTGTAGCATTTCAGAGCAAGGTGAAACTTACCACCGCCATGAGTGCCCCAATCTTCATCAATGTTGGCAGCCGGATCAGGGAGCAGGTAATCTGGGATGTCCAGGCTGTAGAACTCTCTCATAGGCTGGGCATTCTCATCTCTCTGCATCCTGCCTTCAACCAGCCCCGCCGCCTCCTCCCCCTCCCCCTCCTCCTCCTCCTCTGCCGCCTCCTCCTCCTCCTCCTCCTCCTGTTCTGGTTCACTGAAGTTCTGAATGGTCTTGTGAAGATGTGGGTCAGAGGGGCTGTCTTCCAGCCTTGAGCTGGGGGCGTTGTGCTGTTGCTCTTCCCCAGGATGTTGAGCCGGAGGGGGGCAGGGGGCAGGATGCTGCTGGAGCTCCTCGGGTAGAGCTTCAGGTTTTGAGGAAACTCTGTTATCTTCTTCGGTTCCACTCTGAACTAGTTTTAAGAAGTTCTGAACCTGAAACATAATTTGTGTGAGAGAGAGAGAGAGAGAGAGAGAGAGAGAGAGAGAGAGAGAGAGAGCGAGAGCGAGAGCGAGAAGCTTAATATTGCTCTCACAAAAATTCAACATGAGAATGAATGAGAGAAAGGATCATAACGGTTCATGTTTCTAGATAATAGCTTTCCCGGGAAACTTTTCTTACACCAGAAGATTAATTTGATGCCCATGTTCTACACAAGTCCTACACAGACGCAATTTGATTTCACTTAGTAGAATCACTTCTTAGTATTAAACCCCAGGCAAACACCTGACAAATATGAAAAGTATGTTAGTAACAAATGTGTGATCAATCTTTACCTAAAATGTTTTAATAAATCTCCCCCCGGGAAAGGTAGCATCCATTTACCATCATGCATCACTGATTAGACAAGGTGGCCTTTCATTATTTTTGTACTCCTCTGGTGTGAATAATGAGTTTAAGAAGACCAGGACGCTGGCTTTACATTCTGACAGCTCTCACCGGTGTAGCCAAGGTGTTTTGAGAAACAAAGTGTCTCTGGGACTCTGGGGTCGGGAATCAATAACTTCAACACGCCCGATTGTGTTAACCAATCACAACAGACTGTTAGAGATGGGCATCCCTGTCAGCCAATTATTTTATTTTTATTTTTAAGTGCACCCCACATTGAAATAGCACTGGGTTTTGCAGTAAATAACTAAATCTGTTGGAAGTTTGCAAGAAATGCTGACATCGCCTCCAGCAGCTTAAAGCACTGGTGTGTTTGCACAATCATGTCTGATATTTTGTAAGGTGATCACTCTCCCCATTCAATGGAGCAGTGCGTGGAGCAGAAGCAGTGGGACAGGCTGTGGGAGGGAGAGTGGGAGAGCAGCTGTGTGAGTAGAGACAGTTGTCTCTTCTCCCACTCCACAACCCATCCACTGTTCTCCTGGCCACACACAGGCCTTAACGTCTCTGACGCTCGAGCTGTCTTCAAGGCAGCCCCATGGGCTACTGTTTGACGTACTGTTTCAATATTGTGTACAACACTGACACATTATGTCATCTAAATTTGACAAACGCTCTTACACACAAACAGACACATGTGGGCAATTAGACCTGTGAGTTACAAACCAAATGTTGTTGATGACAGGTGAGACAAAGTTCAGACAGTTCCAACAAAAAGCTCAACTAACATTCTGCTTGAATATTCTGTTCTGACTATCATGACAGCGCAACCAAACACTTGCACTCTCAAATCGAACTGAATCGAAAAACATAAAAGAAACTCTAACCTTGAACCTGCAAATTTAACTGGTTGTTGTACTCTTTAATATAAATACAACGAACACAATAAACAAAAAAACTTAAAAACAATAATAAAAACAGTCATCATTTAAATAATTTAGCATCAGGACTTACTTTATGCAAGGCCTTGCTCCTGGAGGGTGGGCTCGCCTCTCCAGCCTCGGGGAAGAAGGTGTGCTTGGTGATCTTACAGGCTGCTTTCTTCCTCCTGGGTTGCTTCTTGCTTCCCTCTGTCTTCCAGCCTGCATGGCCTTCCTGGCCTCGTTTGAACTTCAGCACACTATCAAACCTAATTCACAGAGAGAGAGAGAGAGTGGTGGGAAGAGAGAGAGAGAGAGAGAGAGATAGTGGTGGGAAGAGAGAGAGAGTGGTGGGAAGAGAGAGAGAGAGAGAGAGAGAGAGAGAGAGAGTGGTGGGAAGAGAGAGAGAGAGAGAGAGAGTGAGAGACTAAAGAAAGGCTGCAGGGTAGAGCCATTATTCCCAAAGCCTGCCACATGGAATCCCATAATCCCAAATACTCATGGCGGGGAGGGAAAGTGTGTGTGTCGTTCCTCTGCTGGTTGGCGTTACCTGTGCTCTGCGCTGCGTTTCAGACCCAGCAGGGCCCAGGCCTCCTCGGCTGTCTCGGGGGGGTTCTCCTCCACGTCCAGCTCATGGCTGTGGGAGGATGACTATCAGATTACCAGGCTGAGACAAACACACACGGCTATACAACTCACATCAAAGAACTCACTATTGAAGTGTATGGATGTAGAAAAGTGAAGAAGGTCATGTGCGTGAGTAAATCAAAAAAACTCTTCCTCAATGAGGCAATTGAGCATCACAGAAATGCACCTAGATAATTAGCACAGTGCAACATCAAGAAAAATCTTATGAAACGACTTTATGAGGGGACGCCTTCTCTCCTGCTAACCAACCTCCTCTTCAGTTTGGCAGATTTGCTCTCTGGAGGATCATCATCATCATCACCGTCTCCATCCTCACCGTTTGGTGGATGTGGCGCTCGCGGTGCTGGGTGGTTCGATGAATGACTCGAGTGTCCTTGGTGGTCTGCAACAGCACAGCGTGTTCTTTAGTTAACATTAGTCTCCATCTTACCAGTGCAACATACATTGAGACCGTTTAAAAAAAAAAAAAATTACAATGGAATGGAAGCATGGACCGTGAGAAGCTGGTCTGTATTGCAAAGCATCAGGTTTCACAAACAGAAGGAAAATGTATACCAATTCATGAGGTTGCCATCTTTGCCTTACAAACACATGCTCACAATCTACCCCCCCGCCACACACACACACACACACACACACACTCATGAAAAATCCATGGGTCTCTCTCTCTCTCGTTCAAAGGCAGACATTGTTTGATGTGAAGCATAAACTATGCTGACAGAACCAAGCTTGACTGGAAGGGGGGAAAAAAACACACCCTTGTGTGTTCTACTTGATTGCTTATAACCAGGTAATACTACACATGTCACTGGTGGCTACTGATTATAACCTGCTTATAACCAGGTAATACTACACATGTCACTGGTGGCTACTGATTATTGTCAGAAGTACTGACGTCTTGACGGCTTCTCTCAAAGGACTTCCAAATAGAACGGTCTCAACTGATGTTTTTATGTTTTTATGAATCTGTATAAATGAATCAGTAAATTATAAATAACATAAACACTGTGAAAATGTGACTCTGTGCAATGCACTGGAAGAATACCAATTACACAAGCATTTATGAAGACTATGGATGCAATATTAATGTCATAACACCACAAAAACACTTTAGATGACTATATATGTCAAGATGATGACTTCCATCAATTCTGTAGCAAAAATATTTCACCCTGTCCTGAATTTGTAATAAATAAATAACAAAGGGAACAAACTTTGGCTGTAAATCAAGTCCATGGCTCAAAGACCTGTATCCTTCAGAGCACCAATTCCCATCAACTGTCTGTACACTTCAGACTTAAGAGCCCGGCGAGGAAAAATGACCAGTCTAAATAGGACACTAGGCCACCACATATGGCACAGAGACAATGAGTTATCAGCAGAGCTCCATCCACCTCCGATGGAAAAACACAGACTACACACAGACTTCATATTAGATGGCTGCAAACAGCTTAGGCTATGTAGGAGAAGGCACACTCCACCAAGTGAACCTCACAATTTTTCCATTACGAAGCAGTTGGCATCCAGTAAGAACGACATCAGTAAAAATCTTTTAACGATAAAATCGAGCATGTAACTAACTTACTGGTTATGCATTAGCGCACAGTATTCTATGAAACAATTTTCAAAAACACCCTCTTCAGTTTTTTTTTCCATTCACATAGGATTCGGTTTGGTCATATGACTTATTTTAGTTGTTATATACGTTATGATAACATTCAGTACTAGAAACCTACCTCTACTATCTTTTGCAGTAGTCCAGGAAGGTTCTAAAAGTTAACCTGTTATAGATTTAGACATGTAAAGAGACTAACAGCCAACAGATTCTCCACTGACTAAAGCTAGCTAACTGATGGATCTCTGCTCTATATTTGGCAAGATGCTGCTGTGGAGGCAGTCACATTTAGATGCATTTTATGACCTTGAGCTCCACGGTGAGGAGCCTTGGCGGCTATCAACAAGTGGATTTACCTCCCCTTTAAATGACTATCAAAAGTAATTTGAGAAGGTTAAAACTATTAAAAATCTCCAAAAGAGTGCAGCTTAGATTTTTCTCTCATGGATGCTTTTGTGGAGGACACCACATCTGTACTCACCTGTTGCCTCAGGACCGCCACTGCTTGATACAGACTGGCTCTTGTCATCACCCCTGTCCTTGGCGCACTCTTCTCCCGAGGGCATCCCACCCTGTCTGACATCCCAGCCCGTCTGTCCCACCTGTAAGCTCAGCCCCCCCACCAGCTGTGTCACATCTCCCATACCTAGATCTCCCTGCTCTAAACCACTGTTACAAGTGTCCCCAGTGTCCTGGCCTAAAGGCTCCGGCCCTTCAATCGCGGCCTCTGCTTCTGCTAGCTGCTCTACATCCAGTGGAGGTTCACTGTCAGAAGGCACAGCGCTGCAGGAGTCCTCCCCGGCAGTCCATCCCTGAGCGGCCCAGTAGCAGAACTGTTCCCAGTAGTAGAGGTAGGTCTGGCTGGTGTGTAGCTCCCACTCCTCCATCGTTTCGGGGCAGTCCCAGGGGCCAACTGCTGGGGAGCCATTGCTCTCTGGGTGCGTCTCCAGCCAGCTCTGCCAGAGCAGGCCCTCCCCCTGCCCAGCCCAGTACTTCTCCCAGGCTTCCAGGTTCACTGGACTCTCAGACTCTTCGGGAGCATCAGAGAGAGCACGGGTCTCAAGACGATCCTCAACACAGAGTTTGGGGTCCTCGGGTTCAGACTGGACATCAGAGAGCACTTCTGGCTGGCTGGCAGGCATTGACTTCCGAACATGTTTTCTCCCCTGAAATGCAAGGTATTCAAACAATTTCTCTTTAGCATGCACCATTTATAAACATCCACAATACAGAAATGTCCATGAATGGAAAAAATAAGTCCATGAAAGAGCCTAGGCCTGGCTATATTGATGAGTGTGTCAATCTATAAGAAATTAAATTAAAAAAATTAGAAAAGACTCCAAAGCTGTCTTGAAAACTTACTTTTCCTTTCTTAGCAGGACAGGTCCCAAACTCAACTGGAAGTCCCATGCTTGCCATAAGTTTGCTCTCCTCGTCCATTTCATTGCTTTCCTCACCCTCTGAGAAATCCTCATGGTCGGATGACTCTCCATCATAATCCTCAGGGACTGGAAGAATAATAATGCAGAAAAAAATCTTAGCTCTTCGACACGTTTGAATAAAACTGGTTAATTACAAGTAATCTACTAAATGGGTCAATGACGTGCCATACTGATTTTGGCTTCCAGTGAAAATTTCTATCACATACTTGTACAAAAATAAGTTTTTTATTGTATATATTCATTAATCATACATCATTCTCCCTCATCACTATTCATATTTGTGTGAAAAATACAAAATTGGTAGACTTTTACACCATTAAAGAGTGAAATGTCATGCGGTAAAACGGAAGCCAGTTTTTTTTTTTAAAGACAACTGCTTTTAAAATGACTAAAAAGGTTTAAAATTCATCAACTTTCGTCTTTGGCATAATTTTAAATATGTACAGAATAGCCCTTCAAAATATTGATAGGATATATCTTGAAGAAATACCATTCATATCTAAATCACTTTGTTCCGCAAAGACAGATTTCCCTCAATGTCATGTGGTAAAACTAAATTTGGAAGCCATTTTGTACTTTAGAAATATGACTCATATCATGTGACCTGTGATGACATCACTCAGAGGACCCCTGAGGACAACTACAGTTGGAGGTAAGTTCAAAATGTGCTCCTATATTTAAGTTATTATCACCTTTTCCAGGTGACATACAAAGTGTCACAGATTTGAGCGTCATGCGGTCAAACGTCAAAAAAGTGTTGATAACGTTAAAAATGTAAAACATTTTGATTTACACATGAAATTTAAAGTTTATAGGTCAAGGTCAAGTAAAGTGTGGTGAATAGGTAGCCATGCAACTGCCTGTTAGGAATGAAAATGATTCAATCCGTCATGCGGACAAACAAAAAATGTCATGAAAATGTCATGTGGACAAACGTTTTTCCATATGACATACTGTTTTACCACATGACAGAGAATATTTTAAACTGAATTATCTTTTTCTTTCCTAAATATTTTAATACTTTGTGAAGCTTGTACAATTGTTCTTAATTACTTTTAACATATTTAATACATTTTTGTATATTTTAAACATTATTTCACATTTTTACAGATGCCTCTTTCCAGTAAAGAGAGGGGTGCACGTTTCCGTGCAAAGATCAGGGCAGATCCTGCTGCTAGAGAGTAACTGTGAAAGTATATGATGGTAGTATATGATGTCAGTCAGTTATATCAGTACAGACTGCATTCTCTTTAAACCTGAATTGTAGTCTTTATCATCAACACTAGTATAAAGATAAAGTGTCTTCAATGACTTACAGACAATAAAGATATGAATAACTGAACTATTAATGACTATATTTTATTCACATATCAGATTAATCGTTTTGTTATTATTCTTGCAGGTATCGACAGATAAAGCAAGCTGGAAAGAGTGGTTATAACGATGATCAGCCATGGTGGGAGGGTGACGGCTTGGCAGCAGGGCGGTGATTGATTGGGGGGTACCAGATTACCATTTCAGAAGATGTTGTTGTTTTTAATCATTGTTCAAGTGATAGATTACAATGAGAGGGCAGATTGGAGTGAAGTGTGTTTTTCTATGAGAAAATGAATTCTGAGTTTTAGACCTGTTCATAAGGTTTTGATAATAAGCTGAAACATTTTTAGCTGACTGTTGTGTTCGAAATCAAATTGTAAATCATTTTTACCAAATAAGAATGTCATTGTTCTTTTTAATCTGACTGTAGTGATGAAAATTAACATTTTAAATCAGATTTACCAGATAAACTGTTTACTATTATTGTGCTTTTTAAGTTGTTTTAAGTGATGGAAATAAATCCTTAAATCTGATTTATCAGTTCATATTTCACATAAGAACACAAGCCAAAAATGTATTCAAATGTTACAAGACTGCTGCAAAAAAGGTTTTTAATGTCATTAAAAGGTTCACTTTAACAGCCCTGACTATCTTTGGCATTTTTCAGAAGTAGCCAACTTCAACTTGTTAGCACAACTGCATTAGACCATAACGCATGAGTCTATGTCATGCGGTAAAACAAAATATGTCATGCGGTAAAACGCTTAATTTTGAAATAAATATACAAAATATTCTATTAAGTGAAATTGTGAATGAACACAATGAAGAAGAGCTAATAAAATCTAAAGGTATTCCTGACTTTAAAGCACTTTTGCCTCTCTAATTGAAAAAAGATGTAACAAATGTTGACAGATGACATGCTGCTGTCTTTAAAGACAAAATATCAAATATTTAAAATTCTAGTGTTGACATTCTGCAACTGGGTATAGCATCTGTGTAGATCAATAATTACATTTTGATTGTTTGTAACAGAGCCATTAACATTAATTTTAATATTATACTGAAAATAAATTAGTTTTACCGCATGACATTTTTAAGGGGTGTATACAGGTAAATGCATTAAAATGTCATATATTGTCGTCTTTTGCGAGGGGCACTAACAGAAATAAAAAATACACATGTGGATTCACACAGGAAAAGCTAAACCTGACTTATAACTATACATTTTTTTTTTTACTGTTTGGAAACTCAAAAACGGCACTGACCCAAATATGCACAATACATATTTGGACATACATGCATACCATCACCACGCAGCTTGGAGATATTTGAACACATACCTTTAAATGCATCGTCAATCAAGGCCTCTTGGAGAGACTTGGCATCTGAACGGTACAATTCTCGGTCACTGAAAGCAGGACAAGAAATCAACATAAGGATGGAGTCAACAGCATTAACCGTTGCAAGTTAGTCACATAAGATGCCTTACTTCTACAGCTCAGATCAAGGAATGGGGGTTTTGCAAGACAAAAAAATCAACTTACTTTACAAACGCTCTTGAGCATAAACAATGTATAGACTTGAGCTCCTGGGAATCATGGTGGAAGAATATGTCAGCTACTGCCACTACATTCCATTTTCTACAGTAAATCATGCTGCAACACCTGAAAGTCTAATCCAGAATCGGTGACTTGACGAGCAACACATTCATAAAAGAGGAGGTTGACTGAGACCCTGTATTCACCAAAACACCAATACTCCTGCCTCATTCAGATAACAAAGATTGTGTAAAGATGTTGGGCATCACTAACTTAAGCAAACGTTCATTCTACTTTCTAACCCAGTTATTTCTTCACATGCAACGCCAAGAGACGGAAGTTGCGTATTTCATAATAGATGCGTCTGTTTCCTGTTTGTGTCACATGCATAGAGAACCGGCTAATAAACCAGGAAAATAGGAGAAAATTGACGTTAACGTTGACGTTGACTGTCTAATAAACGGAGAACGACTTCGCCACGACAGCAATATGTATGTACATTCTATACAAAGATAGTCATATGTACGTGCTGCTCTGACTGTCACATAGATATGAACGTTATTATGATGGCATATTGATCTCCACCTTTTCATGGATAAGGCACTCCTGCACAAATGTTTCCATAGCTATGTTATGCTAGCTTGCTTGAAAGATTCCTTTCAGTGTTTTTGGGTTAGGTAACTGTTGGCTAGCGTTAGAAGTGGGGAATTATATCGGATGACAGGTACCTAGGCTAGTTATCTACTAATGTTAACAAGTACGAAATGCGATTGGTAGCTAGTTAATTTGCAACACACGACTGGCTGTAAGAAACTCACCAATGTCCCTGAAAATGAAATCACCAAGCGATCATTATAACACACATGTTGCTTATATGCAATTGTTGGTTTGTCCTTACGTAAGTTACTATATCTTACATTAACATACACTTGGGTGTTATTTTGCACACGTCTAATATTTGGCTCAGTCTGTCTTTTAAAATACCAGGTATGCCTTCCGCTAAAATACATTCTGACCTTTTGCATCACTGCCGGTCTCAAGGTGCTTTTGGAACTGAATATTATCCCATGTCTGTCCTTTAAGGGTCGAGGTGTGAGACTGGCATGTATTGTCCAACAATACGGTCACTCCGGAAAAGGTTTGTTAACCAGATGTTTATTCTCAATTAAACCTGTTCACTTTCCATTCAAATTTGAATTTGGTATTAAACGCGTACTTAAAGGTGTTGTGTAGTTGGCTGCTTATTGAATTCCTCAGGTCATATTGGCTTAATAAGGGGCCGATCACACAGGACGCGACTTTTATAAGCGCAGTCGCATCGAAAGCGCGTTGGCAAGATGCTCCTATTGAAAAGCGCCTATGCGCCTGTGGAGTGGTGCCTACAGTTAGCTAGCATGCTAGCCTATTTGTTTTAAAGGCATTTATAAAAGGCATAGTGTAGAGACGGCCAATTGGTTGCTCACGCAGGTCCACGCATGTGTCCGCCGTATAGAATTCGAATAATTCTTACATCTGGAGTTGTACAATTCCTCATAGTTATAAACTGCTAAAATGTGCGCCTCCGCGCCTTGCGCTTAAAGTTGAGAATATTTTAACTTTTAGGCGCGCCTTTAAACCGCCAGAAAGGCGCGAGGCGCGGCGTTTAAAAGGCGCACATGAAAGGCGCGCCGTACCATAGGAAAACAATGGTTTTGCTAGCGACGCGCTTTTAAAAGTCGCGTCCTGTGTGATCGGCCCCTAAGGAATGAAACATCCGCTTATAATGTTAAATAACCAATAATAATAATAATGCATTAACCAATAAATATAAATAATACATCCTGCGTTTTTATATTAAAAATGCGCTCCAACCCAAAACTCACCAATGACGTTGATTTTAACTTTTGCAGTTTGGGCTGACTTACACTTATCAAGCCTGTTTGGCCAGCATGTTTCCTGTTTAATACTAGTATAAACGAAATCAGTGGTGCGGACTGTACTGTAGCTAGAGCCCTTTTAGTGGTCAGTAGCTTGGTAGTAGTGTGGAAGTAGCTTACCTGTCATTCCAGTATAGCCTGGTGCCATAAAACCAGATCGCTCGTTCCTGGCAACCACAAGAGTCCTCGGGTGGTGCGAATGCAGACCATTTTGGAAAGATGCTCATGTCCTCACAATTCCCAAGACTGTGGATTTAGGTATAGCCTACATTTGTTTGTGTTTTAGCAGTGGTGGTCCGTCAGGGCCTTCAAGGCCTTCTCTGCTGGCCTAAACATCATCAGAAAATAAATGTAATAAAATACATTTAATTTTAATATTTTCTTTTCATAAATATGTATTCAATTATTCCCCATAGTCCATTATCTTCATTTCATAGCTTCCAGCGTTGTTAATTTATGTTAGAGCTTTCATCCAATCATATTTCAGCTATCATGTGTTGCCACGCTCCGAGAAACCTTCCCCGAGAACAGAATTCTTCCCTGAGGCCTTCAGAATTCACATTGAAGGCCCGTGTACATCTGATTGGTTTTCACAACTGGCTGTTTCAGTTCATTTAAGTTGAATGAACTGAAACAGACAGTTGTGACAACCAATCAGATTTCGAGTTGGCGACACTGGGCCTTCTAGAAGGCCCGGAAGATTTCTTTCCTCGCGTTGAACGTGACACGTAAACGTCCTTTGATTGGATACTGAGGCAGACCGGTGCAGTGCTTCAGTGCTCAGTTTAGCTGGCTAATGCGAAAACGACGTACATCGGTTTCAATGCTTATTATGCTAGTTGTTTCAATTGGTAAGACTAAATATAATTACTTTAACCAACTCAAATAAACTAGTTTACACCAACTTGATAATTCCAGTTTTTGATACAATTACAACGCCATTTTCAAGACGGAACTTTCAAGAAAAACTGGATATCGTGAGGATGGAAAGTTTAATGAAACTGCTTTGCAGGTGGGACAATGTGATGTTTTGTGGACAAACTTGTTTAAGCTCACATAGGCTACTTTCGGTGGACTTAATAAAACTTTGTAGACTAATCCCTGAAAATCGCCTTTTATTTTTAAGTTGTGACAGTAATATCCAAGCGATCATATAACTGAGAGTTTACTACTCTTAATGTATTGTTAATACGGGTGTATTGATTTTAAATGCTCCGGAAATATTAATAAAGTCTGTTGTACTCAACTATGTTAAGGTGATGCAATGCTCACTTATACTGCCTTTCTGTATAAATATAATGGTTCGAGAGCCATGGCGTCATAATGATGGTATTAGGAGGTGGATTCACTCAGTTTAACATCGTGTAGGACATCGCTGAAGGCCCAGTCGTGAAATGCACGGACCGCCACTGTGTTTTAGTCTGGTAGTAATAGAGTAGGAAAGAAAAAAAATCCTCCATGATGTCTGTGTTGCCCAGTTATGCACTGCAAGGGCTTTAAATTATGTGTGCAGACTGTGCACCCTAGGGTTAAACCCAAATATGAGTAAGCTTGCAGGTTGATTAACAGTGGTGAGATCATACCAACTGAATTTCTTTTTCTTGTATTTCACTCATCTCTCAGAGGGTTTAATTGAGAATACACCAACTGAAATACTTTTTGTTGATGTTGTCTCATCTTTGAAAGAGATAGTCCACAATTAATGGTTATTTGAATATGAAATATTCTTAGTCAAAACTTTCAGTAACAAATTATATTGTGTATTTTATTGCTATGTGTTCCAAGTGTCATAAATTCATTGGTTTTCGAAATCCAAACTCTGTTGACTCTTATTTGACACCATCGCTCAGCAGATGGTCTGCAGAAAACACTTTTACACCTTACCTCATTGTGAAATTTCAGGGCTGCCCGGTGGCAGATGGTAATCTTGCTCAACCCAGCATCTCGGGATCTATCGGGAGCGGCTAACCGTGAAGCAGCATGTCCAATGGGAACGAATCCTGCCTGTTAGGGAATGGCTCCATCGGCTTCATATCGTGTATGATTTGCATCTGGGAGGAGTGGACTGGGCTGGGACACCTGGAGGACTACCTCAGCTACCTGGAGTACCTGGTGTGGGTGTTCACGCCTCTGGCCATCGTCTTCATCTTACCGTTCCTCATCGTCATCCTCGTGTATATCTCCATACTCATCCTGCATATATACAAGCGCAAGATCCAACTCAGGGAGGCCTATTCCAACAACCTGTGGGATGGCGCAAGAAAAACCCTGGCAACTCTGTGGGATGGACACGGAGCCATATGGCATGGTATTTACTGTGTGTGTGAGTGTGTGTGTGTGTGTGTGTGTGTGTGTGTGTGTGTGTGTGTGTGTGTGTGTGTGTGTGTGTGTGTGTGTGTGTGTGTGTGTGTGTGTGTGTGTACCCTCATGATAACAGGACATGTTTACATGCGTTGTGGTATGTAGTAACCATATTATACCATATATGTACTGTTTACAATCCTATAACGGTCAACAGATCACTGAGCTTCCTTATACATTTCTGAATGACTAACAATTGTATTGATGGCATCTGTATGTTTGATCCCTCCAGGTTATGAGATACATGGATTAGAAAAGATTCCAGATGAAGGGCCTGCCCTAATAGTCTACTACCACGGCGCTATTCCCATTGATTATTATTACTTCCTGGCCAATTTAATCATTCAGAAGGGACGGACCTGTCATTCCGTGGCAGATCACTTCTTGTTCAAGGTTCCTGGTAAGTTTCAAATGTCTGTCTTCTTAGAGAGTGTTGGGGATGAAATTCCATTACATACGTGGTCCTCATAAGACATTATTTTTCATGCATTTGTCCCAAAATTCACTTGAACCACTTTCTTGTGTAGTACTTTTAACCAGCATTTGCCATTATTTGCTGTTGTTATCATTGCCATTACTGAGTATACATATTAGTGGAGGACACTACTTAAACTTTTGGATTAATCAATTTCTAAGAAAGAATGCACAGCAATAATGCATAATAGTGAGACTAGTTGAATCGATCTAGTGTGCCTGATTAAGTGTCATCTTTATTGTTTTGTCGCTACATAAATAAAGCTGTCAAAGTGGCAAATTTAATTTAAGTGTGCATCATACACAGAAACTTAATAAGAGGCAGGAGCAGTTTATGTTTGGGGAAGAGAAGAACCACCTTCTCGTATGGCTTTTCCATATCTACTCAAAGATTTCCACACCGTGTGTTTATGTGTGTGTGTGTGTGTGTGTGTGTGTGTGTGTGTGTGTGTGTGTGCGTTTGTATGTGTGTCATTGCTTTCAGGCTTCAAGTTGCTGCTGGAGGTGTTCAGCGTGATCCACGGGCCGCAGGAGGAGTGTGTGAAGGCCCTGCGCAATGGCCACCTACTGGGCATCTCCCCTGGAGGCGTGCGGGAGGCGCTCCTCAGTGACGAGACCTACCCCCTGATTTGGGGCAAGCGCAAGGGTTTCGCTCAAGTGGCCATTGACTCCAAAGTGGTAGGTGAAGTTCTCTACCCGTATGATTTTACCATTTTTTTTTTTTAAATCTGTATTTAGTTTTTTCATTCCTGCTCTTGTTTTTGTCTCTGCAGCCAATAATTCCTATGTTTACACAGAATGTACGAGAAGGATTTCGCTCTCTAGGAACACTAAGTGAGTCAATTATCTTGCTGTCAACCCTGTTGTCTTTCTTCAGTACAAATACATGGATATTTTAATCTTTTTAATGTGTGTTTCAGGATTTTTCAGATGGTTATATGAAAGATTTCGCTTCCCATGCGCTCCTGTCTATGGAGGTTTCCCAGTGAAATTCCGCACCTTCCTCGGTGACCCAATTCCATATGACCCCAGACTGACCGCGGCAGAGTTGGCCGAAAAGGCGAGTGGCTTTCCCTTATTTGTTGAAATGAATATGAATCAGTAACTGCTTGTGTTATGAACATTTTTGAACATTTATGTCTTGCAGGTGCAAGAAGCTGTGCAAGCACTTATAGATCAGCACCAGAAAATCCCGGGTAATATCCTTCGAGCTCTTTTAGAGCGATTCCACAAACGGACGAAAGAAGCCTAGTCACTTTCTATGTATCAGATCAATGTTAATTCAGTACTAAGAGTGGACATCGTTACTAAGGATGATAAATTACTGATATGGCACAGGAGCCCCAACGTGTAGCTGTCTGTGCGTCACAAACCCACATATCTAATAAGATGTGTCTACAGACCACAATAACTGATTCTATTTGTCACATGTAGTGAAATTGAGCCTCTGCTTTTGACCCATCCTCTACCCGAGCAATAAGCACAAACACACACACTCTAGGACCAGGGGCCATCAGCAGTGCCCTGCCTGGGGAGCAGTTGAGGGGTTAGGTGGGCTTAGGTGGGGGGCACTTCAGCCGTGGATGTTGAAGGAGGGGAAAGTGCTCTTTATCCACTCAAACAGACAGACCAGGGGATCAACTCTGGCGACCTTTCGGTCACGAGCCAGCTTTTCTAACCTTTAGGGCCACGGCTGCCCCGAGTCTAGTGTGCAATGTGCATGGCATAAGTAATTTAAGTAATCGTGTGTGTGTGTGTGTGTGTGTGTGTGTGTGTGTGTGTGTTCATTTGGAGATCAGTCTTTAATTTATTTGCACACTGTGATTTGTTCAGGACCACTGCCAAATCAGTTTATTTTGTGAAGAGCCTTATGTAAATTTTATAAATGTCCAACTTCAAAAAAAGAAGTCAGTGTTTTTTTAATGGGTCTGTCTGAATAACTGAATTGGTGAAAAACGGACCTGTACTATACCAGTGTAAAATGTATTGTAAAATACAGTATACTGAGTCAACCTGTTAGTAAAATTCATGTTGAGCTTGATTCACCCCTCCCTCCACTTCAAAGAATTAAGTAATAAATGCACTTTTTTATATCTGTTAGAAAGCACTCAATCTCAATGATTCCCAGTCAGGTGATGGATAAAACATTTGAATACATTTTTTTTTTACAAAAATCAAGCTGTTTGATAAGGTTTGCATGTGGTGTTGTTAAGTTGTCAGTTCTATAACAAATGCTACCAATTTTGTCCCCTTTTTAAAAATATCGTCACATCTGTAAATGCTTGGGAAATATCAATTCGTACCACTGAATCACTGACTACTGCAATACAGTGGTAAACTTGTCAACTGCCATGGTTGTATGAAGCTCTGAGTTGGCCATCGTGGCACTGTGGTACAATAATGATTCAAGTATATTTTGCTTTGCTGTCAGAATTTGCATTCCTACTGCACATACATAGTGCAGTGAAGGATATTCTAATGAGGGAAATGCTTTTTTAGAGCAATCCTGTTTTAAATCATTTTTGATTTACTTTGAATCGACTGGTAACAACAGTGCGTAAGACAAACTAGTAAAAGGACCACGTTAAGCAAGCTGACTCTAATACTGTTTGGCCTCTTGTGAAAAGCATATCTCCCCTCACATTCCCTGAAGGACAATGAGATGTTTGTGATTTTATTTTAAGTTATACATATGTGACTCAGAAACACACACTCATTACACTGGCTAGATGTTCACACTTCGATGTGCATATCGTGGAGTTAATGATGTGTTTATGTACGGCGAGAACTTGGTATTGGCCCCTTATGAATCTCTACTATTTACTGAGAACCTCAGTGCATTAACTGTAAATCAAGAAATGTTGAAGAATTAAAACCTATTTTTATACATCTTTTGAGCGTGTTGTTTCATTAACAGTTGTGGTGTGATGTAATGGATCAGAACATTTGTGTTCTACATTATAATACAACATGTACTGGTGTATGTGCCATCACGTCTACATTATAAGACAACATGTACTGGACTGATGTATGTGCCCTCACGTCTACATTATAAGACAACATGTACTGGTGTATGTGCCATCACGTCTAAGACAACATGTACTGGTGTATGTGCCATCACGTCTAAGACAACATGTACTGGTGTATGTGCCATCACGTCTAAGACAACATGTACTGGTGTATGTGCAATCACGTCTGCATTATAAGACAACATGTATTGGTGTATGTGCCATCACGTCTACATTATAAGACAACATGTACTGGACTGGTGTATGTGCCATCACGGGTACATTATAAGACAACATGTTCTGGTTTATGTGCCATCACGTCTAAGACAACATCTACCCGACTGGTGTATGTGCCATCACGTCTAAGACAACATGTACTGGTGTATGTGCCATCACGTCTAAGACAACATGTACTGGTGTATGTGCCATCACGTCTAAGACAACATGTACTGGTGTATGTGCCATCACGTCTAAGACAACATGTACTGGTGTATGTGCAATCACGTCTGCATTACAAGACAACATGTATTGGTGTATGTGCCATCACGTCTACATTATAAGACAACATCTACCCGACTGGTGTATGTGCCATCACGGCTACATTATAAGACAACATGTACTGGTGTATGTGCCATCACGTCTAAGACAACATGTACTGGTGTATGTGCCATCACGTCTAAGACAACATGTACTGGTGTATGTGCCATCACGTCTAAGACAACATGTACTGGTGTATGTGCAATCACGTCTGCATTACAAGACAACATGTATTGGTGTATGTGCCATCACGTCTACATTATAAGACAACATCTACCCGACTGGTGTATGTGCCATCACGGCTACATTATAAGACAACATGTACTGGTGTATGTGCCATCACGTCTAAGACAACATCTACCCGACTGGTGTATGTGCCATCACGTCTACATTATAAGACAACATGTAGTGGTGTATGTGCCATCACAGCTACATTATAAGACAACATCTACTGGACTGGTGTATGTGCCATCACGTCTACATTATAAGACAACATGTACTGGTGTATGTGCCATCATGTCTACATTATAAGACAACATGTACTGGTGTATGTGCCATCACAGCTACATTATAAGACAACATGTACTGGTATATGTGCAATCACGTCTACATTATGGAAATGCTTCCCGTAGCCTGAACAATAGTTCAATCATTTATTCAAAGTGTGTTCAATATAAATACTGGAAATGCTGAATTGTTGGCTTCCCTTGACTTCTTACCCTCCTGCACTTGCTCAAAGGCACACAGTGTTGCCAGTAGGATCCAAACTGTGTGTGTGTGTGTGGTATTGAAATGCTCAACTCCTAAGGCCTTCCTATTGTAAGTTTATTGTGCCTGAGGAGAGTGGCCCTCATTTATAAACGTACTTAGGAGCTTAACTGGGAAAGAAACATGTAAAAGATTATTATTATTATTAAAAAAAGTTTTTTTACGTGTTTCTTTCCCAGTGTCCCCAGCTGACCTGTCTCCCAAATAAAGCTTCTCTCTGCCCAATGGCTCAAGCACAAAACTCCACGCAGGTTTGCACTGTACTCCGACCGCATAGCAGCATTCCTCTGCAGGTACATGGCACAGTATCCAGGAAGCCTTACAAGCAGAACAGCGTGAAACCTCAAAGAACTTGGCAGAGGAGTCTGAGAAAATGACCACAGTGTACTTTTATTCAATGAATTTTGGTACTTTGTGTTGCATTAGAATCAAATAAAAATTTACAAAAATCCAATATATACAAAAATGTCATGTTCTTTTTGATTTTACTTAATTTACAATAAAATTCGATTAACATATTTGAATGCATTTTAAGCACTTCAGACTTTCATCACACAATGCAACTTACTTGAAAGACCAATAATAAACAGTTTTTTTTTTATATTTTTGCATTTTTTTCCCGTCTTTTAGGTACATCACATACACCACACTATTTGAATCTGTATTACATCATATGTAACTGCCATCTTGTGGCGCTGATCTCTAGTCAATAGACACCCTTCACAATCAGGACTTAGAGAGGAATGTTCTTTTTTTAACATGTACATTTGCATACATTTATTTACAGTTAAATAGCCATTTTTCAATTTGTTATTGTGAGTTTCCATTGCAACTGAAAAACCAAGTATGTCTGTACATTATGCTATTACTGTAGATCAAAAAGTACAGAAAACCATCACTCCCAAATGTATGAATTACTGTGCTTTTACTAATGCAGTGTTCAGGCTAGCATAGCCATCAGTTTACTAAAATCTTCTATGGAAATAAGCAAATAATGACAATGTAGCAATGTTGTCTTTTAGGGTTTTTGTAATGAACATTATATTGTCTATTACCATTATATCATAACATATATAAAAATGATTTTTTTTAAATCGTCTGAATAAATAAGAATGCACCAACACAGTAAATGTTTCATTCTGCTTTCGTGAATAGTGCATGGCTCTATTTTTCGACACAACTGTACCGATGTGACCGATGCCAAACTGTGACTAAAAGCTCAAATTGGTTGAAAATCTGTTTGTGGGCTCTGCGTACAGTTAATGCTGATCAAATGGTCATTATCCTAGGGGAAGGACCATAGCATGAGCACAGTGACTAAGCAACTCTATTAGAGGATAAAGCAAGAGTGGACTCAGACCAGGGATATCATTGTCACACCACTTTGACTCTAAACCCACATGCCTCGGAAGGTCATACAGTCCCTGTAAATCAGACAACACAAGTGCAGACACATTTCTTAAGGCAAACAAAACTTGGATAAGCAGCTCAGATGGTCACAATGTTAATCAGTGCTCTCCCCCCACAATGTTAGTCAGTGTTCTCCCCCTAACTGCAGAGCAGCTTTGATTCAGATATCTCATCGATATCGCTTTTTACTGATGCCCACCTGATCATAAAATGGGATTCCTCAACACCACTGCATGCTTGAAGCCTTTACCATGTACTCTCCCCTTGAAGTATACTCTCCATCACAGAAGAGAAATATGCTATGATCACACATACACAGTCATCTGAAGGTGAACAGTGTTCTGCTGAACAAACCATACTGAGGTAGGTATATGCACCAATTTTGCAATGGAATGGAAATAATAGATAACCATGAAACGTGACAGAAATATGGCAACACACACAAAAAAAAACCCCGAAGACTTCATCAACTGAACACATTTGTACATTTCTGTGATAACTTGACCTATTGAAATATGGGTCGCCCAGTCTGTTATCAGGGTACCCTATCATTTCTGTCAACAGCGCACAGAGCAGCAGCCTTACTACAGTACAGACTCGAATGAGCACGCTCACATATTCCTGTCACTAATGGTGCATCAATTTATGGTTCATATCTTGAGTGAATACAAAAAATCCTAGACTGACTGTGAACACTTGTGCACATTTAACCATCCACCAGTGATTACACTTGACTACTTTAAACTCAACAAGCCGACATCACAAACCGGTTGTAAAAAAGGCTGAATTCACAGAACACTGAATACACCGCATCACCATGGATCCAGAACAAAAGCCCAGGCTATCTTTGGCCTTGGCATCATGACACGCAGTCCAGCAGGATCAGCAGGAGTGTGTGAGAAGAGGCAGGGCTCACAGGATGACACTGGAAATGAGATTTCAGTGCATTATGTATGAGACGTTGTGCTTGGAGAGGCAATGCCGAGATCGCAGTAATGACATTCAGAAGCAGATCCAGAGTGCAGTGGTGCCAATGCTAAACCTTCCAACACAAAGACTCCACTGGCCACAGCAGAAAAAAATCAGTACAACATTCTTACATGGGAAACTGATTAATGATCATAGGTTCATGGGAGTCATATTCTTGCTGAATATCTGAATTCTTAGATAAATGTGTGGCATAAATTGTGTGATTTAAAATGTTGTATTATTACAGTAGTACTGTATGCTACAGAAATGAATTAACCCAATATGCATTATATAAAAGCAGTGATAGTCCATGCTAGTCCATGGAATGCAATTTCGTTTTACACTCAATCCAGTTCGTTCAACACTCAAATTTGTGTTTTAAGGATTATCATGACTGCTTTGGTGCCTGTGCTACAGCTGGAAGGTTTAGTGGGGAAACCTTAACAAATAAGACAAGACGTAACAATGTGACACAAAAACACGATGATCCAAATATGCAGTCAAGACACGATTATTCCTATTTGAGTCTAAAACACTAACCCCAATTTGCATCCAGCTGGTTACTCTTGCACCCCCCCCCCCCCCCCCCCAACCCATTCCATGCAATGAGAGTTGGCAGACAGTGGTATTACCGACTGATCTCTGACCTGCTAGTGATTCTGATGCTAGTGAGTAGTCCTTGTTAAAGGAAGTAATCAAATAACCCATTCACACCAACCGCTCCAAGTCCACATCTTCTCCTGCATGTTCATGTGCGCAGTAGTACCACATTATTTACGAGGCCACGGCAGCTGTCTAACTTGAGAAACAACTTTTAAGTCCACTGAAACAAACAAATGAGAAGAAATGTAAAAAAGTATTGAAATGAAAGCAAATTACTGATAACATTAGAATGATCTGTGCTTGGGTCAATCTGATTGAAGAAGTGCAGCAATCCTGGGTGTCTAGATTAATGTGCCAATTGATTGTTGTAGGGTTAAAAACATGTAAAAAGACTACACCAAACACTATTTATATGGATAAAGTAAAGTAAATAAGCTTGTTTTTTACTAATTGCACATCTAGTTAAAGATATGTCTTTTGTAAAGTTCAATGGCACAGTGGGATTTAAACTGAAACGGTCTACCTCTTATGAAAAGGCAAAGGATTTGAGTTAACAGTGAAGTATATTTTGGTTGCAGACTTCAGACAGAAGCATCTGAGCATAAAGTAACATCTGTCCGATCTTTCTCTAAACCATGTAATGGTGATAGAATCCACAGACCACAACAGGCACATCTAGCTGCTTTTTACAGTACCATTTAAACCCCACCCCTCCCCATACACACACACATCTCCTGCTTGTAAAAGGAGGACATTTACAGGATCACTGTGGCCTAATATCTTTCATGCCACCAACATTGTGCTTCTTTTTTTTCTCCCTCATCTTTTGTGTTTCTACCCTTCACACTGGAATCACATAATAAAGCGCTACTAACTTGCAAAGGAAGAGAGAAGCATACACACTTTAGATACTTTGGCAGACTGAAAGAGGTTGGACTTTCACCTTCTCAGCAGAGTGGGTCAGACTGATGCCAGCGTTTTGTGACATAGGAACTTGCTATGTGTTGTTGTGAATGATGAAGGCAGAGAAACAGATGAAGTCTGTATGGTAACTGCTGAACATTTGGATGAAGTAATGTAGCAGCAAGTTAAACCAATGGACAAGTCAGTATCCACTAGGAGGGGCATTTGCATGTGTTTTCTCTCTCTCTCTCTCTCACACACACACACACACACACACACACACACACACACACACACACACACACACACACACACACACACACACACACACACACACACACACACACACACACACACACGTATGTGTCCCGAGAGTAACCAGAGTAGCACTCCAAGAACAGAGAACACTATCTTTTATCTCAGAGACACAACGGCTGCACCTGACACTTCAGGGAAGTGTAGTGTAAGTGTGGTGTAGTTTAGTTTGCCATCCGAGCTTGTTTGTTGCCTTGGTCCGGCTGGCTGTCCAGTCATCTGCTTGCCTGTGATTAACTGTCCACATCCACTCCTAGTCTTAGTCCACCTGTGTGTGTCTGTGCCATGGTCCAGATCGGCAGGCATGACCAGTGTTCAGATGGCAGCAGTCAGCTCGGAGGCTGGACCGGGAGTGTGAGCTGCCTGTGAGTGCTTTTGCGTTGGTTAAGTGAAGTTCTTGGCCTGTTGCCTTCCCCCAGGCGAGATTAAGACGGGGTTTCTCTCCTCCAGCCTCTTTCTCCACTCACATTCCACCTCTTCTTGTTCCATGTTTTTATATCCCCCCGTTTTTTTTTTCTTTTCTTTTGATGTTGTGGCTTGATATGAGGCGGGAAATGACCACACCCTTTTACATGTCGTTTGTTTGTTTGTTTGTTTTGTACAGGATTCAAGTAGAAATTCTGCCCTGTCTTTTCCTATGTACAGTGCAGTCAGTGGCAGGAACCCCACACAGCAGGAGGTCACAAGGTGTCCAGTGAAGAGTTCACAAGGGTCCAGTGAAGAGTTCACAAGGGTCCAGTGAAGAGTTCACAAGGGTCCAGTGAAGAGTTCACAACGGTCCAGTGAAGAGTTCACAAGGGTCCAGTGAAGAGTTGACAAGGGTCCAGTGAAGAGTTCACAAGGGTCCAGTGAAGAGTTCACAAGGGTCCAGTGAAGAGTTCACAAGGGTCCAGTGAAGAGTTCACAAGGGTCCAGTGAAGAGAGCGAGAGCATTTGGCACTGGGATGAGGTTGCTGATGACACGTGGGCTCAGTTTGCCAGTCAAACCTGACAGGACATCTCATTCACATTTACCAGTAGTCACACACACACACACACACCGATGCACACTCACAGGTGTCAAACACACACACACGCACGCACACACACACACACACACACACACACACACACACTGAACCAAGTACATAACATTTTTGGTCCTCTGTTCCCTCCAAACAACAGGTGGCCATAGTTCATCAACATTCTGATGTTTTTGGTATGCATGTTGGAAGGTGCACACAGAATGATGAGGGGAAAGGCCTGTGTGTGTGTGTCTATGTATGTGTGTGTCTGTGTATTTGCGTGGGTCAGAGTATCTATGTGCGTGAGTGTGAGCATGCATTGAAGTTGAGCCAAAATGTCTCTGGGCAGAATCTGGAAATGGTGCTGGAGGCTGTTTAGCATAGTTCAAATGCACACTGTGGCAGTTAGTCCTGTTTTCGCATGCATTGGGCATTAGAGCGAAACAGTTCATAACTGCACGACTGACACTTTATACTCTGTTCACTTGTGGAGAGTGGATGTTGTTTACAACATTGAGGATGATTGTGGTTTTTCTGTAGTCTATCAGCGCCATGGCCATTTAGAAAACAAGGTATTCCCTGACCAGTAAAAAAAAGAAAAGTAGAAACTAAGTACACACACACACACACACACACACACACAGACACACAGACACACAGACACACATCCACACAGACACATCCACGTCAATCAAGTAAACCAAACAAGATATCTGCTTAGAAAATATTTATATTTTTTCTGCCCCTTTTTTTCTTTTTTTCTTCTTCTTCCTGTTTTTAAGTTCCCCTCCATGACAATCAACATCATGGATGAACGCTGGAGTTTCCTGTATTGGGAAAAGCAAGTACCTTTTATTGCCACAGTCCTGCTGTAAATCCCAGTGTGCTCCATCCTAATTGTAATCCTGTGGGGGGGGGTGAGGAGGGAGGAGGTTGGGGGGAAGGTTGTTGAGGGAGAGAGCCTCAGAGAAGGTAAATGGAGAGAGAGGGGGAGAGGCGAGTGCGGGGCTACAACGTGGTCTCATATTCTAGCCTCTCCTGCACCATGGTGTCGTCCTTGTACTGGAGCCGAGGGGGCACGGGCGAGCTGTCCACGGCCAGGATGGCCCTGCGTATGCTGCGGTCCAGCACGTGCCGCTCCCAGGCCGGGTAGCGGTTGCGGCACAGGTCTATTTTGATGACGTGCTCCTCGATGCGCGGTGCTCGGGACGAGGGCGTGGAGGGGGCGGTGGGGCGCACCTGGAACACCGGCACGCAGCCGTCCCGCTCGCTGTACTTGCCGTCCCTGTCGCCGGCTAGCAGCGCCTGGCCACCGGCGGCGAGGCCGCCGCGGTTGGAGCGCAGCGAGTTGGTGGCGCCCTCTGTTGGCAGCGTCGAGAAGGCGCCCACGACCGCCGGGTCGTCCAGGATCAGGCTGGCCGAGCGGCCGAAGCGCGGGCCGTTGGGGTGGAAGAAGGCATAGTACATGAGCATGAAGACCACGCCGGTGAGGAAGCTGGAGAAGATGACGCAGAGCGCCGGCACCGCGAAGGCGTCGGTGCTGGCCGGCAGCCGGTACAGGTACCAGAGCGTGCTGAGCGCCGTGTTCTCCAGCAGGATCACCAGGTAGTAGATGAGGAGACGGCAGCGCGTGCGGCCCTCCTTCACGTTGAACCAGCTGAAGATGTAGATGATGCCCACCACCATGTCGAACACGATCTCCTCCCACTTGGTGATGCAGAACTCCGTCTCGCAGTGCACGATCCAGAAGGTCATGATGCACCAGTGGAGCACGATGAAGATGCCGAAGTAGAGCTGGAACACCGACGCGAACAGGGCGAAGGTCACCACGCGCGCCGCGATGGTGAAGAAGTGCCAGCAGAACTGGATGATCACCGCCAGGTAGCTGATGGGCTTCTTGTCATCGCGGGAGTCGCGCAGAGCCTTCTGGTAGGAGGCCAGGGCCCAGGCCAGGGAGACCAGGGAGGCAGCCGCTGTCATACCTGCATGGAGAACATTTAGTCATTAAGGAGACACTTTTATCCAAGGTGAATACAGTACAGATATGCAGTGCTATCAGTATGCGTGTTTTAGCAGTGCAGATGGGATTTTTAAACTGGGGGGGGGGGACGCTAACATCGCCTAATCAGCTGTGCAGAGTTATTAACTGATGAATGTCCCCTTACGTAAGGAGAGTGGGGGGGACGGACTGGGGTCACTATGAATCTGGGGGGTCCCCCCCGTCCCCAGTGCTAACTGCGCCCCTGGTGTATTTCCTAGGAATCAAACTCATGATCTAGGTTTGCACCTTGCTCTACCAGTTGAGCCACAGAAGAAGAGAAATACCAACATACAGACCCCAACTGTCTTTTTTTAATTTAGTTTTTAAGATTTATTTTTGGGCTTTTTATGCCTTTATTTGGATAGGTAAGTTGAAGATATGACAGGAAGCGAGGCGGAGAGAGGATTGGGAAATGACATCAGGCCAGACTTGAACCTGTGTCCCCTCGGGCAATGTAGCCCGGAAGTGGGGGGGTTTATCAGTTTGCGCCACCGTGACCCCCGACCCCAACTGTCTTTTGTCGTTGTTGCTGTTGATCTTGAGGTTTTCACCCTTTTTCTTAGGCAAATAGGCAAATAGACAGGTGCCTTTGGAACGGAGCAAATAATAGGAATGGCTCATTTCAGCCCAGAAATAACCTCGCCTTATAGCTCTCAGCCTTTACGTATTCACGACTCTGTGGGGTGCTGGTTTGAATTAGGCTAATAGAAAAGAGCAGTGCATAGGATTGTCAATCAGTGTCCCTGCTTCCTGCATGCATTTCACACAGGCCACATGGTAATTAAGATTATGTTTTTTTTTTTTCTCCGGCCCCCTGGTGTTCTGAGTGTGCTGAGTCACCACACATCAGAGCGCATTAACTGCAGTTTAAAAACAGGAATAGGACTCAAGCATCAGAGTGCATTCACTGCAGTTTGAAACCGGAGTAGGACTCAGGCATCAGAGTGCATTCACTGCAGTTAAAAACTGGAATAGGACTCAAGCATCAGAGTGCATTCACTGCAGTTAAAAACAGGAATAGGACTCAAGCATCAGAGCGCATTCACTGCAGTTTGAAACCGGAGTAGGACTCAAGCATCAGAGTGCATTCACTGCAGTCTGAAACCAGAATAGGACTCAAGCATCATACTGTATCTTAGAGAAGTAACCTCAATAGTATGCACATACTTCTTTTATCTTGTTAGTTGTGTCTTGTTGTTTCCTGGTTACCCTCCCCTTCCAGAACGTCCATGAAACCATACGACTGCTGTTGTGTTGTCGGTGACAACAGAATGGGGGAGGGGTGGCTGGGTGCCTGTTAATAGCAGCTTGTACTTGAGGTGGAGAGTTAAAGAGGGGGAGTTATGGCTTGGCCCAGGAGATAGCACACACACACACACACACACAGGAGAGTGTCCATAGACACGCCAGGCTTCTTTGAGGGACCGGCTGCCATGGTTACTAAGTGCAGGCAGCGATGATTGAGTGATGGCTCTCTAGAGGGGAATGAGCGAGCCATTTTCCTGCTGTATCACAGGAGGAGGACGCACAGATTACTCACAGTGGCTGTCACACACACTGCCATTTTATCGGGAAACACACTCTTTCTCCAGCTACTACACACTCAAGTTGAGGAACAGTGATATTAAGAGGTATGTCGGTAGAGAAGAGCTCCAGTATATCAAGACAGCCGAATACAAAGATATTTTGCATGGTACACAGCAGTGTGTTTTACCAAGAGACTTCTCAGCACTGTGTTGTGATGAATAAAACCACAGTTATTTCAGACGGTCAGGAGGTGTAAGAAGACCCTGAATCGATAACGTTACTACTCTGTCTGGAGTAGCGCACAATAAACAGACAATGAGCAGGCACAATCAGAGCATCGTCAAGACTCCATAGATTCCCAAGATACTTTCACCTCACAGAGAACAAGCAGTAGTAAAAACACCCTGGCCGCTCCACTGCATCACAGTCTGACTCAGACATTTATACAAACTCAGAGTCCGTCCCCTGAACTGATGGACATGCCTCGTTTTATGTTGTGGCAAAAGTAAAGTTGTTTAATTTAAAATTAAACTACTTATTCAAGCACTGCTTATCAAATTCTCAATTAGCTAGCTCTGCTATTCGGCCAACATCCAATACGTTTGTGAAAAGGTTGCTTTTGAACTTTTTAACTCATTTAGCAAAATAGCTCCTCAGAACACAAGGAAAACATGTATTTTTTTTCACTGTATATTATCTTTCTTGTGTCTTTTTTGGTTGCAATAGTAAAAGAATGTCCTTCATGAAAAGAGAAGCCAAAACAAAGAGATGATGTAGTGACCCTTTAAATGCTGACAGGGATATACCCTAACTATGCTTAAAACAAACATGACTAGTGAGTTGAGTTTGGTAGTGGATTTCAACATCATTCAATACAGTCTGTGAAAGTAGAGGCATCAAATTAGTTGAGGCCTTTGTGAAATGCTGATACTCTGAAACAATATGAACGATATTCAATTATTCGCTTGCCAAAGTACCCTGTCTTTGGAGCTCGATTTGTGTGTAATGTCCTCCAAATGTAGCGGAATACAACAGGGGGCCTTGTGAGCCAAAGTCAATAGTCTGCACAGGCTAAACTCTAACTTCATTTACAGTTATTG